>NC_139624.1:82665521-82855521 GCF_964638095.1 Poromitra crassiceps
ACTTCAAGAAAAATAAGTTCAAGTAATACAACAAATAAAAAATCTTAAAAAAGTCTTTTTATTTGTTTTTGAAGATTTTTGGAAGTTGAGAACCGATTCAGAATTGATTCATTTATGAATCGCGATTCTTACATGATTTTTTTTTTTCTGACACCCTTACTGCACTGAACTATAAAAGAACCCTCTCCACCACCCTCTCTCTCTCTCTCTCTCTCTCTCTCTCTCTGCTGTGATATATATTCCCCCTCTCCCCCTCCCCTGTGCTGCCTCTCATTAGTCGTTCTTTGTGCCGAGCGCTGAATGCAGGCTCTGTGTTTTGCCTTCTCCTCTACGCCCCCCCCCCCCCCCCCCCCCCCCCCTCTCCCAGAGCCCTCTCTACCTGTATCGGTTACACCTGAGTGGGGCGGTGCGGGCGGGGTGGGGGTTCAGGTTACGGCCCAGCAGAATGAGGGCGCCCCTTTGATGCAGGTAGACTGGCTGGGTGCGGGGTCAGCGGAGAGATGGGGGCTGACAGAAAAGAAAGGCTTTATTTGTGTCTGGAGTTGGACTGCTGAGGGTACTGCACTCACTGCCTCACCTGGGTTGTGTTCCGCTCATAGCTGTGCGTGTGTGTACGTGTGTGTGTGTGTGTGTGTGTGTGTGTGTGCACGTGTGTGTGTGTGTGTACGTGCATGTGTGTGTGTGTGTGTGTGTGCGTGTGTGTGTGTGTGTACAAGTGCAATAGAGGGAGAGAGGAGTTTCAGCCATGTGTAGAGCATGAATTGGAGTTCTAGTGTTTCGATCTATCTGTATGTTTCCAAGCGGCTTTAGTTTAGGGGTAGCATCACGATACCAACACGATACTAATGGCCCAATTCCACCGCAGCTAGTAGCGCGGTCCCGCTCCGCTCGACTCAATAAATGGTCTCATCCCACCGGTAAAAACCGGCCCAGCCCGGTTAGATTTGAGGCTGAGTCGTGCTACTTTTGGTCCCTGCCTCGTCGGGGTTCTATTCTGCGAACCCGGGTTCATACGGTGACGTGAAAACATTGTAGACGACTGATTGGTCAGGCAGAATCGTGTTTACTGTCTATATCCTACTGACTGTCAATGCAGCGCTGCATACCAGTTTAGTGGGGGCTTACCTTCTCTTATATTATGTTATTTCCATCAGTCTTTTGTGTTGCTGCCTTCGGCGCTGGTGAAATAAAATCGATCTCCTTGCTCAGCTTTAACATGCGCTCCTCGGGAAGCCCTTTGTAGTTGCCTCCGCTAGGCCGCAGGCGAAGCCGCGGGTCTTGCCTGTTGAGCTGCCGCTGGGGTTCTCCTCGTAGCGCCTCTCCCGTCCCCGTGCAGTGCATGCATGTGAGTTTGAGTAACAACAAAGTGATATCCATTCTCCTAGCCGATTGTCACATTTGCCCATGTACACTGTAGGTCATTTAGAGGCACCAGTATTTCATAATCAGTTTAAAAGTTCCGTGTATTGATTTCATTTTAACGTTATACGTTATAGCCTACTTCGGCAATGGGCGGAGGGCAGATATGCGGTCCCATTGACGACCAGGTGTGGGCGGAGGCAAGTAAACTTGCTATGGAAACAGAGTCTATATCAAGTAGAGCCGAGTAATACCAGATAGAGTGGAGCTGTACTGTGCTGTTATATGTGGTGGAAATGAGCCATAACAACACACATCAAGATGGACGGACAGATGCACTTACTACTAGTACTGTAATATGTTTGATTTTTCACATTTTTAGTATCGATGCTTCTCGATACTATTGATACTTTTGACAACCGTACCTGGCTTACGCGGTTTGTTATGAGTAGTGTACCAAGTAAGTCTGTATATGACCCTCTAACCTTCCTGTGTGTGTGTGTGTGTGTGTGTGTGTGTGTGTGTGTGTGTGTGTGTGTGTGTTGCAGGGGGTAGTGTATGGAAGATGTCTGGAAAGCTGGACTGGACTCCGTGGATGAAAAAGAGAAGGGTTCCAGTGTTGTGCGCTCTGGCTACAGTGCTGCTGTGCTGCCTGCAGGTCGGCGCCTCTGTCTCCGGTGAGTAGTGTCTGTGTTTTTGTTTTGATGCTGTCTCATTCTATCTTCCCTATTTTTCCTGTAACTTCTCTGTCTCTTTCTTATCTACATGTGTTCGTTCTCTCTCTCTTACTCTCTCAAATGGAGGCTGCCTGCAACATCTGCCTTCTCCCTCAAATGTTGTGATGTCATCTGTGACATTTTCATACAAACACATTTGCGTTTTGCTGTTGCCGAATGATATGAATACAATAGTGATTGAACCTATACCTGGTTCATGAAAGCTTTTACATTTGCTGCCCATTACTGTTCAAAACACCTGCCGCCCAGCTAGGTGGGTTTTACCCAGGAGAAAGTCCTCTGCTGCACAGCAAGTAGTACCTAGATAGATAGTTAGCATGAGCTGTGACAGTCACCATGAACAGCACCACCTACACAAACTCAAACTTCCTCAACAGAAAACCCAAGGAAAAAGTTACTGGACACACATGTTTGATTAACCAGTCGTTTCTGGCAAGTGCAGTACAGAAGCACCACAGCAATAAATTATTATTACACAGATTTATAGTCAGAAGTAATGTGCACTACAGCGACTACTTTAATATATTAATCAGAATAGGGATGGACAATATAGCAATATTATATTGATATTGTGATATGAGACTAGATATTGAATTTTGGATATCGTAGTATCATGATATGGATATAAGTGTTGTCTTAAAGGCTGCATTAGAGTACAGTGATATCATTTTCTGAATTTACCAGACTGTTGTCTAAGCTGTTGTATTATTTGCTTTTACCCACTTAGTCATTATCCATATTACTAATGATTATATATATATATATATATATATATATATATATATATATATATATATATATATATATATATATATATATATAAAACAAGTACTGTACATCTCATTGTGTAAATATTTTGTGGAAGTAGATATTTTGGGAAACCACTGTCCTTGCATTTATTTTGATCACAGTCTTGTTTTAATAAAAGTGCTTGTGACATCAGATTCCGATCTGGCTTTGACTTACAACTGAACATTTAGCCCACTTAATAGGAAATACCCAGATATATTGCCGTTCATCTTAAAAATGCAGAGATATGATTTTTGGTCCATAACTTGTACTGTTCAGTAACTTGCAAAATAGTCTTTAACCAACATGCAAATTCTCTGAGCGGTTTTAAGAATCTTCTGTGTTTCTTGTACCTCTGGTATTCTTTTATTCTTGATTGTTCTGTAATGTTAATTTTATATGGTGTGTTGCTGTATGTCCTGTTTTTAAGACCAGGGACCATGTTGGAAATACGTGTCCGCACTTTTACATGTACATCCCTTGGATTTGCTGTCTTTTATATCCAAATAAATTAAAATCAAATCAACATGAAAAATAATCATGATAAGATCGTGGATCCTTCCTGAAAAAAAATTGTGATATGGCAGTTTTTGCCATATTGTCCACCCCTAAATCAGAACAGTGACTATATGTTGAAAAGAAACAAGCAAAATCAAAATCAAGCTGCTAACTGCTGTGTATGATCTCCTCCCTGCCAGACGAGGTACCAGTGTTCACTGAGGAGCCTCTGTCGGTGGTTCAGAAGTTTGGGGGCAGCGTGACCCTGCGCTGCAGTGCCCACCCTGCCTCTGCCAACATCAGCTGGCGTCTGAACGGCCAGGCGCTGGGGGCCAGCGACCAGGGCGTGTCTCTGGGGCCCGGCGCCCTGCTCATCCCCATCCTCTCCAACCTGACGCTGGGCAGATACCAGTGTGTGGCCAGCACTGCTGCAGGAGCCCTGGCCAGCGTGCCGGCTAACGTCACCGCTGCCAGTGAGTAGCCACCCACACTAAGCTACAAGAAAACAAACACAAACACACAGGTCTTTCATGGTTTTCACAGTATCCACAGACTGCCTTTGACTTCATTTTCTTCGACCAAAACAAAAACACAGTTGGAATATTTTTCTAGAATACAACACTGTAAACAAAGTACTGTTCCACTGCCAGTGGATAGTCTCTGTCTGCTGATATTTCCAAAAGTACAGCTACAGTTTTAGTGCTCATGGATCTAAAACCATCCTGACACAACATTGATCCGCCCCCCCATTTTCTCCCCGATTGTACTTGGCCGATTCCCCCTGCTGTCCCGGTCATTGCTCCACCCCCTCTGCCGACCTGGGGAGAGCCGTGACTAGCACATCCTCCCTCCGATACGTGTCCAACAGCTTCTTCTCACCTGACAGCGAGGGGTTTCACCGGCAGGATGTAGCGCATGGGAGGATCGCACTATTACCCCCGGTTCCCCTCCCGACCAGAGGAGGCGCTATTGCAGTGACCAGGACTCATACCCCACCGGCTTCCCACTCGCAGCCACGACCAATTGTGTCTGTAGGAACATCTGACCAAGCCGCAACAAGTACTGCTGGCAGGAATTGAACTGGAGTCTCTGAGGTGGTAGGCGACTGCTTTTACCTCGACACTAGTCTCGCTGGCCAGCCTCCCCTCCCTGCCGTGAGAAGTCTGGCGGCGCAGGTCTCCATTGTGGGATTGCGATGGGCGGCGCCTGGCGGCAGTGCCCTTGGAAAATAGTTTCCAACAATCCAACTTGCCATTTTCAGCATGTAGCAACGAGCTAGCGTGTAGGTTTCTGCCGTTAGCTTGCTAGCTAGTTAGCGTTGTTGTTTTCACTGAGGCGGCAGGGCACTGTTTACAGTGACACACAGGGAGGAGGGAGCGGAAGCCGCTCTGATTGACAGGGTCGGAGCCAATGACAGAGCTTGTAATAAGCCGGGAGCGGACATCCGGCCGCGACTGAAACAGTCGCTCCAATGGGGAGCAGCTGTAGAGCAGGGGAGGGCTTATCCCAGTAGCCTGTTTCCGTGCAGCCAGACGACTCTCACAGAAGGGAGAGGAGGCTGGCCAGCGAGACTACCTCGTCACTACCCAGACGCCCCCCGACACAACATTGATTAGTGAGGATAGCAGTGTGCAGTCACACAGTATTCACTCTGCTTTCATGCAGTGTCACACAGCACTAAGGCGCGTAGTGTGCGTTGGGCTAACCAGGTTGAAGGTAATTCTTCTGGATGCTGACATTGTGAGCGCGGCACTGGACTGAGTGTGCAGTGTTATATTTGATATGCATCAGGGGAGTGGGAGCAGGCTGCGAGGGGGCCTGAAACGGCGTAACCTGAGCTGGAGGAATGGAGGGGACCCTGGGTCTGGGGCCGGTCAGAGCGGGGCTAGGGGACCGGGGCCATGGGCCAGGGGGCCCCTCTGCTCCCCACAACAGCACATTCCTCTCCACAGGGCCCCACAGCAGAGATGATGGCCCCGTCATTGGGCCGAGGGCTGTTTGGCAAAAAGGGGGGAGAGATCAGGTTGTTAGACAGCATTTGATGCAGCCAGAGTGACGCAGTTTACTGCCTCTTCTGTGCATGGTGTGATGCACCAGGCGGCTGGAGCTGGAGGAGAAACAGGAGGTGTTTCAGGCCAGTCGAGACAGGATCCTTCCACAAGATGAGACGTGATGTCACATTCTCTGTCTCCTTGAAGCACTCCATAACCTTACACTCACACACACACACACACACACACACACACACACACACACACACACACACACACACACACACACACACACACACACACACACACACTCACATTCTCTCCTTTCACACATGTTTCACTCTTCACCCCGTCGCTCTCTCTCCTTCCCACCTCTCATTATCGTTCACTTTCTCTCCTCTCTGTCTGTCGTTATCTCCATGCCTCCCTCCTTTTCATCTCAGTTCTGCTGCTCAGCGTTATTAGTCGAGCTGTGTGTTGTGATGAGAAAGTACATACATACATAGATACATACATACGTACATACATACATACATACATACATACATACATACATACATACATAGATACATACATACGTACATACATACATAAGGCATTCAATAGCATTGATAGATCCAATAGTGGATGAATCATGTTGAGGGAACCACATGTGGAGCCAGACTGTTTGCCCCCCTCTCTCTTCGTCTCTAATTTAATAACGCTCTCCCCTCGGCCTCGCTCCACAGGGAGTGTGTGCATGTGTCTTTCCATGTGCGCGCGTGCTGTTTTCCTCTTAGTTATTATATTACGCACATGTTTTTGTGCGTGCGTGTGTGTGTGCGTGTGTGTGTGCATGCGTGCGTGTGTGTGTGTGTGTGTGTGTGTGTGTGCGTGCGCGCGCGCGCGCGCGCGTGTGTGTGTGTGCGTGCGTGCGTGCGTGTGTGTGTGTGTGTGTGTGTGCATGTGTGTGTGTGTGTGCGTGCGTGTGTGTGTGTGTGTGTGTGTGTGTGTGTTAGCCCGATCAAGATAGTTTGCTTCCAGGCCCCACACTGTAAAGAATCTGTCTGGACTCTTTCCCGCTGGGACCGCGCTGTTTTTGGCATTATTTAAAAAACTCCCTCCTCAAATTCCTTTGTAGACAATCAGCCTCCCTTTGCGCCCGAAAGCAGAGACGGGAGAATCTCTCGACATGTATCTGCACAACTACAAACGCACGTTACATAAACATCTTATGCTGCATACACACACACGCACACATGCACACATGCACATGCACGCGCACACACGCGCGCACACACACACACACACACACACACACACACACACAGGCCTCCTACCTCCTCTGCACATAAAGATGATGAATGCACTGTCGTCTCCCAAGAAATATTGAAGTGGGCTTTGCCAAGCAGCCCTGGTGAGGGAGGTCTGCTTCACTTTATAAATACCATCAATCCTCCATCCCTCTTCGTTCTCACCCGGGGCCGGCAGGATGCACACACACACACACACACACACACACACACACACACACGTTCACATGTACGCACACACACCTGAGAGGCACCCATGCGGAGTTCTCTCCTGTGAAGAATGCGGGGTGGGGGTGGGGGGGTTGGGTTAAAAGCTGTAACTGGAGGAATTCTGGGAGAAGCAGGGAGGACTGGAGGAGGTAATGGTGGGGGGGGGGGGGGGGGGGTGGAGAGGAGGAGGGCAGGCAGGCAGGGGGTCGCTGTAAAAACACCACCTGATTGATTTAGCAAATGGAGCGTCACCAAGGCCTCTCTTCTCCAAGGCTCCACCCCCACACTCCACATGCACACACTCCACATACACACACATGCACACATACAGTATACAGGAGTTAGCAGCATGCCATGTCCTGGGACTGTCCCCTCTCAGGATAGGAGTTGAAACGGGAGTGGGAGCGTTGTGTCCATGTGTGTGTGTGCACGTGGGTTTGTGTGTGTGTGTGTGTGTGGAGGCGAAGGGGGGGGACCCCCATGGCCCGTTTCTCCCATTAAAGACAGACAGACAGACAGACAGACAGACAGACAGACACATGGTGAATAGATCAGATATAGAACCCCCCCTTGCTCTCCTCCTCCAGTCTGGTGCAGTGACAGTGTTTGTTCAGTGCGTTGAGTAAATCACTTTGCATCCCTATCAGCAGATACCGTGGCCTTAACTCAACTTTGCTTATTGAGTTAGAGCTGTATACAAAGCCTTGTCAGCCCAGTGTGTGTACCGCACAAAGTGTGTGTGCCGCCAGGCTCCCTCTGGAGTGTGTGTACCGCACAAAGTGTGTGTACCTCCAGGCTCGCTCTCGAGTGTGTGTACCGCACAAAGTGTGTGTGCCGCCAGGCTCCCTCTGGAGTGTGTGTACCGCACAAAGTGTGTGTACCTCCAGGCTCGCTCTCGAGTGTGTGTACCGCACAAAGTGTGTGTACCACCAGGCTCCCTCTCGAGTGTGTGTACCACCAGGCTCCCTCTCGAGTGTGTGTACCGCACAAAGTGTGTGTACCACCAGGCTCCCTCTCGAGTGTGTGTACCACCAGGCTCCCTCTCGAGTGTGTGTACCACCAGGCTCCCTCTCGAGTGTGTGTACCGCACAAAGTGTGTGTACCACCAGGCTCCCTCTCGAGTGTGTGTACCACCAGGCTCCCTCTCGAGTGTGTGTACCACCAGGCTCCCTCTCGAGTGTGTGTACCTCCAGGCTCCCTCTCGAGTGTGTGTACCGCACAAAGTGTGTGTACCACCAGGCTCCCTCTCGAGTGTGTGTACCACCAGGCTCCCTCTCGAGTGTGTGTACCTCCAGGCTCCCTCTCGAGTGTGTGTACCTCCAGGCTCCCTCTCGAGTGTGTGTACCTCCAGGCTCCCTCTCGAGTGTGTGTACCGCACAAAGTGTGTGTACCACCAGGCTCCCTCTCGAGTGTGTGTACCACCAGGCTCGCTCTCGAGTGTGTGTACCTCCAGGCTCCCTCTCGAGTGTGTGTACCTCCAGGCTCCCTCTCGAGTGTGTGTACCTCCAGGCTCCCTCTCGAGTGTGTGTACCACCAGGCTCCCTCTCGAGTGTGTGTACCACCAGGCTCCCTCTCGAGTGTGTGTACCTCCAGGCTCGCTCTCGAGTGTGTGTACCACCAGGCTCCCTCTCGAGTGTGTGTACCTCCAGGCTCCCTCTCGAGTGTGTGTACCACCAGGCTCTGTCTCAAGTGTGTGTACCTCCAGGCTCCCTCTCGAGTGTGTGTACCACCAGGCTCCCTCTCGAGTGTGTGTACCTCCAGGCTCCCTCTCGAGTGTGTGTACCTCCAGGCTCCCTCTCGAGTGTGTGTACCACCAGGCTCTGTCTCAAGTGTGTGTACCTCCAGGCTCCCTCTCGAGTGTGTGTACCTCCAGGCTCCCTCTCGAGTGTGTGTACCACCAGGCTCCCTCTCGAGTGTGTGTACCTCCAGGCTCGCTCTCGAGTGTGTGTACCGCACAAAGTGTGTGTACCACCAGGCTCCCTCTCGAGTGTGTGTACCACCAGGCTCCCTCTCGAGTGTGTGTACCTCCAGGCTCGCTCTCGAGTGTGTGTACCGCACAAAGTGTGTGTACCACCAGGCTCCCTCTCGAGTGTGTGTACCTCCAGGCTCCCTCTCGAGTGTGTGTACCACCAGGCTCCCTCTCGAGTGTGTGTACCTCCAGGCTCTGTCTCGAGTGTGTGTACCTCCAGGCTCCCTCTCGAGTGTGTGTACTGCCAGGCTCCCTCTCGAGTGTGTGTACCTCCAGGCTCCCTCTCGAGTGTGTGTACCTCCAGGCTCCCTCTCGAGTGTGTGTACCGCCAGGCTCGGTCTCGCCTGTTTGCCAAAAGAGCGCTGCCGGTCCAAGAAAAACAGGCCAGTTGTAGCACCTCTGGAAAGAATGGAGAGAGAGGCTGTGTTTGTTGAGAATAAATCAACACGAGGCTGGTAGACGTTTAATTAGGTTCTCTGAGAAGTTTTATTTATCTTTCATTTCACTGTTGGACTGCTTCGTGACAAATCTCTCCATTTGTGACGTTCTTTTCACTCGTCCGCTCTTTCTCTCTCCCCCCCCCCTCCCTTCTCTTGTTTCCTTTCCTCTGTTGCTCCTTCTCTCCCGGGCCAATTCTTTTTAAAGTTCCTTCTCCTTCTAGACTTTAAAATGGCAGCATCACTCGCTCTCCCTCGACTTGCGCTGTTTCCTCCCAATCCAAACTGGTTATCTTTCCCTGAAACTCTAGAGGATGGACAGTGCTCACCTCTGCCCCCGTGTTCAGGCCTCCCCGCCCCCATGTGGGGGTTTAGGGCTCAGAGGTCAGATGGGTGTCTGTGCCGTGCAGACTGTGTGTCTGCAGCACGGCGTCGCTAATCCCTCTCCCCATTCCCACAGAACCTGAAGCACGCTAACCAGAGCCAGGCCCAGTCACGCTAATATTAGACTCCATTAATGACACCAAGTCCAACGCTACATACTCCCATTTGACATTTTAGGAGAGTTTGTTCAAGTCAGGGTTCTCACGGTCATGGAAGACCTGAAGAAGAAGTCATGGTGTTTCAAAATCACATTTTCCAGGGCTGGAAGCAGTGTAGGAATTTAGCCAGGGGCAAGGGCAACAATGCCCCCAAGAAATCTGAGTGCCCCTAAAAACCACGATCCAGGAGCAAAAATTGCCCCCAAGATTTTTATAATTTTGTTTTCATTCAATTAATTTATTTTCCATCTCTAACACACACTCAACACCTGCAAGCTGGTTGCCAGAAGAAGACGAAGAAAACACACTCACACAAACAGTGTGCTGTTTTCCACACTACGCTTTAGCAACTTTATGCACTAATTACCTTTTTCAAGTGCCCCCAAAATGTTTGTAAATGACCCCCATTTTTTAGACAGTGGGGCCAAAATCTGCCCCCAAAATAGATTCTTTAAATTTCCTACACTGGCTGGAAGTCATGGTGCTAGTAAGGTCCTTGACACGGTGTGTGTGTGGCGGGGGTGGGAACTGGGGGGAATAGCGTGTGATCCTCCCACACTGCCAGGGGGAAACTCCTCGCTGTCAGGTGAAAAGAAGCGGCTGGCGACTGCACATGTATCAGAGGAAGTATGTGCTGGTCTACAACTCTTCCCAGATTGGCAGAGGGCGTGGAGCAATGACCGGGGGAATTAGTACAATTGGGGAGAAAACTGGGGGATAAATCTTATCCCCCAGTAAATAAATGCAAATCAGAGCTAAGAAGAGGTTGAAGAGTTTCTTTTTCTTTTCCCTTTCTTTTTTTTGGACGATAGAGCATATTAGAGTGAGCAAAGGAGGAAGCTGTGGGAGAGGAGTTATGATACAGTGAAGTGAGATACACCCAATATGGAAACAGTACAATTACTTCACAGTTTATTATTGCTCAGAATACCAGACTCCATTGCGGTTTTCTACTCATAAAGCCGTGGACCAACGGCTGCAGTTACATGTAATTGACACAATGTATTAGGATGATGAAGGGATGGCGAATGGTTCTGCAGTTATGGCAGTGAAGACTGTGTGCTGACTCTGTCTTCAGTCAGTTATGTTAGTGAAGACTGTGTGCTGACTCTGGTCTTCAGTCAGTTATGGCAGTTATGGCAGTGAAGACTGTGTGCTGACTCTGTCTTCAGTCAGTTATGGCAGTGAAGACTGTGTGCTGACTCTGTCTTCAGTCAGTTATGTTAGTGAAGACTGTGTGCTGACTCTGGTCTTCAGTCAGTTATGGCAGTGAATACTGTGTGCTGACTCTGTCTTCAGTCAGTTATGGCAGTGAAGACTGTGTGCTGACTCTGGTCTTCAGTCAGTTATGGCAGTGAAGACTGTGTGCTGACTCTGGTCTTCAGTCAGTTATGGCAGTGAAGACTGTGTGCTGACTCTGGTCTATAGTCAGTTATGGCAGTGAAGACTGTGTGCTGACTCTGGTCTTCAGTCAGTTATGGCAGTGAAGACTGTGTGCTGACTCTGGTCTATAGTCAGTTATGGCAGTGAAGACTGTGTGCTGACTCTGGTCTTCAGTCAGTTATGGCAGTGAAGACTGTGTGCTGACTCTGGTCTTCAGTCAGTTATGGCAGTGAAGACTGTGTGCTGACTCTGTCTTCAGGCAGTTATGGCAGTGAAGACTGTGTGCTGACTCTGATCTTCAGTCAGTTATGGCAGTGACGACTGTGTGCTGACTCTGGTCTTCAGTCAGTTATGGCAGTTATGGCAGTGAAGACTGTGTGCTGACTCTGTCTTCAGTCAGTTATGGCAGTGAAGACTGTGTGCTGACTCTGGTCTTCAGTCAGTTATGGCAGTGAAAACTGTGTGCTGACTCTGTCTTCAGTCAGTTATGGCAGTGACGACTGTGTGCTGACTCTGGTCTTCAGTCAGTTATGGCAGTTATGGCAGTGAAGACTGTGTGCTGACTCTGTCTTCAGTCAGTTATGGCAGTGAAGACTGTGTGCTGACTCTGATCTTCAGTCAGTTATGTTAGTGAAGACTGTGTGCTGACTCTGATCTTCAGTCAGTTATGTTAGTGAAGACTGTGTGCTGACTCTGATCTTCAGTCAGTTATGTTAGTGAAGACTGTGTGCTGACTCTGATCTTCAGTCAGTTATGTTAGTGAAGACTGTGTGCTGACTCTGTCTTCAGTCAGTTATGGCAGTGAATACTGTGTGCTGACTCTGTCTTCAGTTAGTTATGGCAGTGAATACTGTGTGCTGACTGTCTTCAGTTAGTTATGGCAGTGAAGACTGTGTGCTGACTCTGATCTTCAGTCAGTTATGGCAGTGAAGACTGTGTGCTGACTCTGATCTTCAGTCAGTTATGGCAGTGAAGACTGTGTGCTGACTCTGGTCTTCAGTCAGTTATGGCAGTGAAGACTGTGTGCTGACTCTGGTCTTCAGTCAGTTATGGCAGTGAAGACTGTGTGCTGACTCTGATCTTCAGTCAGTTATGGCAGTGACGACTGTGTGCTGACTCTGGTCTTCAGTCAGTTATGGCAGTGAAGACTGTGTGCTGACTCTGGTCTTCAGTCAGTTATGGCAGTGAAGACTGTGTGCTGACTCTGATCTTCAGTCAGTTATGGCAGTGAAGACTGTGTGTGCTGACTCTGGTCTTCAGTCAGTTATGTTAGTGAAGACTGTGTGTGCTGACTCTGGTCTTCCTCCTCCGTCTGTTTTTCAGAGCTGCGGGACTTCGAGCCGGACGACCAGCAGGACATTGAGGTGGACGAGGGGAACACGGCTGTCATCGAATGTCACCTCCCTGAAAGCCAGCCCAAAGCCCAGGTCCGCTACAGCGTCAAGCAGGAATGGCTGGAAACATCCAAAGGTACTGTGTCTCAAGGACCCATTCATTATGATCTGTCTGTGTCTGACCCATTCATTATGATCTGTCTGTATCTGTCTGTGTCTGTCTGTCTGTCTCCCTCCCTCTCTCTCCCTCTCTCTCTCTCTCTCTCTCTCAAATCAATTTCAATTCAAAATTGCTTTATTGTCATGAATGTCACGATAACACTGTTGCCAAAGCATCAATCAATGAAACAAAATAATACATGATTACACAATCGTACACAGTAATTAATACAACATGATACATTTCAACCGATCACATCGTGTGTGTGTGTGTGTGTGTGTGTGTGTGTGTGTGTGTATCTCTTTCTCTCTTTCTCACTCCACTTACCTCTCTTTTGACAATCTCTCTTCATGATTTACTGGAATGCTATAATCCCGCTATCTGGCCATCATAAAACCGGTGATAAGGGAATTATCTTGAGAATGCTGAAACATGGGAATACCCTTGTTTATTTTCCAACAATTTATTTCTAAGTTGCCTGGGAGAAGAGAAAAAACTCTCCAGCGGTTTGCGGCTGGTGTGCTGATGATGCCTGGGAGCTGTAGGTACTGATATCTGTAGCTTATCTGAGAGGAAATGAATACCACATTGAGGATCATTCCCCGCCTGCTCTTGGTCAGACTCTAGGGCGCCACCCTGTGGCCACTGCTGACGGTGCAACCTCTACAGTCGAGAACCACACTGTAATGGCACATCCCACTCATGTTACACACACTGTGTCTTACAATAAGGCTGGATAAGACTGGATTTTTTTCCAGTGGGGTTGTCGTTGTCCTGATCACATCTCTGTATAGCAGGGGGTCCTCAGTGTTTTGATGACTGAGGGCCAATTTAGAGACCCAACATTGGACTGAGGGCCGTCCTGGAAAAAATCGGAACACAAAATAATTCCAAAACAAATATTTTCTTTAACCCATTGATACCTGCTGCAGCATTTGTGTGTATATCCCTCATTTGTGTGTGTATCCCTTTAAGACCGCAAACCGCGTTAAAGGGATACACACACAAATGAGGGATATACACGCAAATGCTGCATCAGGTATCAATGGGTTAATAGCCTACTCTAGACTAAAAGTCATGCCAGTTGTGAATCATGTGTGAGTTTTCTGGAGGAGGGGGTGGGAGTCACATTTGTCAATTTAACACACACACACACACACACACACACACACACACACACACACACACACACACACCATACCTGCCAACATTAGGGCCTGTGTCCACCTAGCGTCTTTTTCCGACGTTAGGCTAGGAGCGCTGGGAGTCGGGTGCACAAAAATGCCAGAGCGCTGTGAAAATAGACGCTGGGCGCAGCGCACTTTCTCTAGACGTCCGTGTGCGCTCGCATACGCTCTCCCCCTATTGGAAACAACTGAAAATAGACACCGGAGCTGATGAAAAGACGCTAGGTGGACACAGGCCCTTAGGTGAGGACCCCTTTGAAAATGTTTTTTCCCTCGCCAAAAACTTGCCTTAATTTGTCACGTTATTTAGCCACCTTGCTGACAAGCTAGCATAGTATGGTTGGTACCAATGGATGCCTTGGGTCATCTAGTTTCATATGAGCAGAAACAGGTTTAAAACTGAGCTACAGCCTCTGAAAGAGTAAACCTATCGAGAATCGGACCAAATACCATCATGTTACCTAACTTATCGCGGGCCACCAAAAACGTCCCCGAGGACTGCAATTGGCCCACGGGCTGCACTTTGATAACCGCTGCTGTATAGTCTTGTTTATTCTGCTTGCATTAAAGTCATACATTGTGAAATCTGAGCTAGAAATATAACCCCAGGAGATGATAATTACAATATTACTGAGAATCAAAACAGTTGAACTGTCCTTGCCTTGGCTGTAACAGACAGTAAAGGTACAGCTCGGATTCCTCTGGGAGTTTGAGCCCAATCTGAAGAATGTTTCTCTTCCTGCAGGAAACTACCTCATCATGCCGTCAGGGAACCTGCAGATCGCCAACGCCACGCAGGAGGACGAGGGGCCCTACAAGTGTGCTGCCTACAACCCTGTTACCCAGGAGGTCAAGACCTCCAGCTCCACTGACCGCCTGCGCATACGCCGTGAGTCACTGTCTCCAACACACACACACACACACACACACACGCACACGCACACGCACACACTTTATGCATCACTTATATGCCAGCATTACTAATACTAACCAAAACACTTATATTATGGAAGATGTGGAACATGAGGTCAACATATCGTGGCTTATTGAAATAGCAACTCACAAGACGGGACTGGAGAACTACCAACTGAAAAGCTCACACAGTCAATGACAGGTGTAGATACTGGATATATTATCTGGACGATATGAGCGTGCGTGACGTCACCCATTGGGTTTTGATACCACAAAATGAGGCTTAAATCTCCAGCTTCCTGGTAATGTTTGATTGGATAAATGGATTTTTGTGCTGTGGAAGCACGGGGAGGGGGGCGGGGGAGTAGTGACATTGACGGTGGGTCTGACAACGTGACCGTCCGCCTGGCTTCTGTTCTTCTTCTTGTGTTCTGTACATCCATCCAGCCTGTTAGCTGCTGATCAGCCTCCACAAAGTAAATCGGATTTCGAAATATGCGTTATTTTTGATAAACTGTCCTCAGAGAGCAATAACGTTTCTGATAGTTTGCTAATTTACTACATGCTGAACTGCTAGCGAGCTATCTGGTGAGCTTCTTCTTCTGCAGCTTTCCGGCAGACTAGATGCCTTGCGGCACATTGCTGCCTCTACCTGTCGGAAGTATTACTGTTCTTATTTATCCGATGTATATCGTCTATTTCCCTCAAAATGGGACCATAATTTAGAAAACGGAGGACATGAGAACATGAAAAAGACTTGAAATTGTTTTGTCAGACCATAAACTCATTTGCAAAGTGTTTATTTAAGACATAAACTGAGAGAGAAATCAGGCCGTTTTTCCATTCACTTGCATGTGCCGATTTTGATAGTGCAGTACACACGACGCCCCCCACTGGCCATTAGAAAGAATACAATTTCCGCATTAGCTTCAAAAAGAGGGAGGCAGAATTGCCGACTGGTGCATAAAAATCAGATTTTATTCTCATAGCTATTCAATCTTCAAATCCAGATATGAAAGTGCTTATAGGCTCGCATGGTGGTGATTGTAATTCTAGATAGGCTGGATGCAATCCAGCCACAACAACAGGGATGCAAACTAGTCCATTTTAGGTGGCAGTCACCTTTTTGATGGCAAAATCAAAATAGGGCACTTAAGTGAATGATTTTGAGTGGTTTTGTGTCTGCCCTGGCATATGTCACATTTTTAACTCTCCATGAGTTTGCATCGCTGCAACAAGCAATGCCAAGATTTGGAGACGGAGAGCAGGAAAAACTGATGCAGAGTGCAGACAGAGATTTATATAGCCAGTGGAGATTCAGAAATGTGGGCAGTGGGCACATGACATGAAGATGAGCCATGCTCACAGGCTGTCCTTGTCCTTGGCAGGTTCCACGTCGGAGGCGGCTCGCATCATCTACCCTCCGGCATCTCGCTCCATCATGGTGACCCGGGGCCAGAGGCTGGTGCTGGAGTGCGTGGCGAGCGGCATCCCCACGCCGCACGTCACCTGGGCCAAGGACGGCCGGGACCTGAGCCTCCACAACAACACGCGCCTCCTGCTCAGCAACCTGCTGATCGACGCGGCCGCAGAGGGCGACTCGGGCACCTACATCTGCCGCGCCGACAACGGCATCGGCTCGCAAAGCTCCGCCACTGTGCTCTATGACGTCCAGGTGTTTGGTAAGTAGAGTGACGTCAAGGTGTGTTTGTGTTGGTTTTGTGTGTCTATGTGCACAAAAAGACTAAGACTGCACACAGTTGGTACAGGGATGGTTTTAATATGTTTTTCCTGGTCTCTGGTTTGGGATTTTCTATGATTTGTTTTGATTGTTTTTATAACTCAAAAGAACCCAAATTGACTTGTTAAACAAAGTTTCCCCTATAGGCTTTACGTAGATGAATGGAGTTAATTTTGCTTGAGCGAGTTTGTTCGTTGGACTCCGCTGGGTACTCCCTTTCAAGAGTTTTCATGACTAGAGTTTTGTCTGTGTCATGGATTTAATAATTAGTGCGACTCCTGTTTGGCGGACGGAGAAGACAGGGGCAGTATGTAAGGCTGGGCGCTGTTGTGTAAGAATGATTGCGTGGAGACAGAGCGCTCTATTCTGCAGCAGAGCTTGATTGAGTGTGTCTAGGTTATGGATGACTGTTTTTACAGTGATTTTCTGTGTGCGTGTATGTGGGTGGGGGGGTGTATGTGTGTGTGTGCGTGCCTGCGTGCGTGTGTGTGCGTGTGTCGGGCCGTATGTGTGTGCATGCGTGTGTGTGGGTGTATGTGTGTTCATGTGTGTGTGTGTGTGTGTGTGTGTGTGTGTGTGTGTGTGGGTGGGTGTATGTGTGTGCATGCGTGTATGTGTGTGCATGCGTGTGTGTGTGTGTGTGTGTGTGTGTGTGGGGGGGTGTATGTGTGTGCATGCGTGTGTGTGCGTGTGTGTGCGTGCGTGTGTGTTATGGGCTTGTCTCTCTGCAGCTGGTTCTAATTAAAGCCAGAGAGCTGCTGTAGCTGTAATGAGCTCTGTCTCTCCCTGATTCACAAGCAGCCAACCATCAACTAGCTGGCCTGGCCTCGCCTGCCTGGCTCTCCACACCCCTGTCATACCGCCTATACACACACACACACACCGCGTGCACGATTATGATTTTGCTCACACACATATTGTAGACGTACCCACACGTGAGAATCTGCACAAGCATGCGTGCGCGCACACACACACACACACACACACACACACACACACACACACACACACACACACACACACACACACACACACACACACACACACAAAAAAAGCTACAACTAGGTACGCAGGCACCCTCGTTCTCTCTCTCCCTCCCTCTGACTAGGGCTGGGTATCGCCACTGATTTCCCAATTTGATACGATTCCGATACACAAGGTCCCGATTCGATTCTATTTCCGATTCAATATTGATATTTCAGTTACAATACCAATTTTGCTTGGATATGAAAGATATTCGCAAAGAACTAATGTTGTAAATTGTACAAGGAAGCCTCTAACCTGGTGCATTATTAAAAATATGAATGTTTACGAGGATCGTGCTAAGAACCAAACCACGCAAGTCTAACGGGGTTCAAGCTTCAAGGGTTAAAGCTTCAAGCATCCATGGGAAAAGGCATTATATTAAAAGATGAATATTGGGATTTATGAATTGATGCAGTTTCTTCAAATCAATATCGATTCGATATCGATATATATATATATTTTTTTTTAAATCCAACCTCACCTCTGACTCTCAGTCTCTCTGCTGTCTCCCTCAGAACCTCCTCAGGTGACGGTGGAGCTGCAGCAGCAGGAAGTAGTGTGGGGAGAGACAGTGCGTTTCAGCTGCCAGGCGCGGGGTAAACCCGCCCCCTCTGTGATGTGGCTCCACAACGCCCGGCCCCTCACCCCATCGCCCCGTCACCGCCTGTCCTCCCGCGTCCTGCGCGTCTTCAACGTGGGCCCTCAGGACGACGGGCTGTACCAGTGCATGGCCGAGAACGGGGTGGGCAGCTCCCAGGCCGCAGCCCGCCTCATCACCCTGCCCACCGGTGAGTCCTTCAGTCAGATAGCAACAGATGTAGCGGAACTGTTCTGAGTCTGTCACTTTTGCTGCTATAGGCCCTTTTCACAGCAACCGTTTTGAGGTGGTGAGGTGGGGGGGTGTTGGAGCGCCCACGGGCTGCTGCATGGGGGGAACGGGCACTGCACTAGTAATATTAATGAGGACACTGGAACATGGAACCATCATTAATGGTATTGGTTACACCTGCTTTACCACCTCAAAATGGTTGCTGTGAAATGTCGGACAGCTAGGGTTAGCGTGATCCATGTGATGTTTACAACCAGTTTAATGGTGTAAAAGTCAAGTATAACTTCTTATCTTTCTAGCACTATATCATTTTAATCATTTACTTTAGATTTGTCTTTACCTACCAGAGTCTGAAAAAGAACGCTATCACCAGTCATTTAGCATTGTGCTAGGCTTGTCCTGAGTCTGTCTCCCACTTCATGCCAATGTAAACAATGCAGTTAAGGCTTAACGATCATCGCCCAAGAGTGTCCTACGGCTTTCTCTCAACAAAGTCACTTTCTTTTATTTATTTATTTTTTTTACTTATGTTTATTGGAATTTTGCATTTTACAAATCACAGAATCAACATATGAAATAATACAAAGTCACTTACTTGACATTTAAATGGTCATTTATTCATATGAAATTGGACATGTAGACTATAAAGTAATAAGTCATGTCTAATGTAATTCCACAACACTATCTGGCGTTCGCTGAAATGAATATCCTCACAAAAAGACAAGGAAAGTGCGTCAGACTGGACGCGACCGACTCAGGACAATAACAGCAGAGGGTGACTGACTTAGGACACAGTGACGTTAATTATTTTGGTTTCCATTAGCTTTGATGATGTATTTCATCCAAACCTAACTCCATGTATCTTTTCAGGGATTCCGTCCCGTGGGAAGCTGCCCTCCATCTTGCGGCCGCTCAGCCCAGACAAGGTGCTGAGAGAGCAGGCTCCGGTGAGGCCTGGTGCCACGGGGGCCATGCTGCCCCTAGACTGCTCTGAACTCCCAGGGCAGATCTTGCCTGCGGAGGCCCCTATCATCCTGAGCCAGCCACGCACTGGCAAGGCCGACTTCTATGAACTCACCTGGAGGCCGCGCCATGACGGAGGGGCCCCAGTGCTGGAGTACATGATCAAGTACAGAAAGGTACTGCAAAGAGTTTTGTTTACTATTGTTTATTTGTTTGTATTTGTATTGATTGTGAATATACCAATGCAATCTTGTCCACCTGGTCACTACTAATAGGCAAATTGTCTGTATAGGAAATCACTGCATTCCACTCGTGATGTACTCTTTCCTAACACGCCCTGACGAAGACCCTTCGTGGTCAAAACCGGTCAGCGTTTTAGACTTTTAAAGACTGATATGCCCTAAACAATATGAAAGGCATTTAAACTGTATCCCTGGCTCTGTGTGAGAGTGCCTGAAGCAAGCCAAGGGGCTTTCCGTTTGGTTCAAGTTGATTGTTTGTGTTATCAAGTATAGTTTATATAGACCATCCCGTCTTCATGCAATTCTTTTCTCAACAAGTCCCTACTTGTGTGAATATGAATCGCCTAATCTTCTTGCTCATCCACTCGTAATCGAATGCGCAGCCGCTCCCCATGTCAGTAACTAAGCCCTGTTTCTCTGCTGTCCCTAACCTCTCAGGTGGGAGATCCTCTTGGAGAGTGGACCTCCAGCAGTATCTCAGGCTCCCTGCACAAGCTGACCCTGGCCAAGCTGCAGCCAGACAGCCTGTACGAGGTGGAGATGGCTGCCAAGAACTGTGCCGGGTTGGGACAGCCTGCCATGATGACCTTCAGAACTGGCAAAGGTACACGCCACTGTCATCAATCTTTTATAGCTGTACACATGCCACCAGGGCATACACAGTAGTGTTGAAGTCTAGACCACCCAAACTGAGACCCGGGGGGGGGGGGGGGGGGGGGGGGGTAAGACCAAGACCGAGGGAGACGATCGTCCAAGACTAGTCTGAGACCATCAAAATGTGGTCTTTGTCTCTGTCTTGAATACTCCAACACAAACATGCAGGGTACAGCTAACTCAGTGGCGACGGTGCCAGTCACTAACTTTACCATTTTACAGTCTGCTGAAAGCCAAAATTCCCAATGTAACAATCACTAACATAATGGCAAGCTACGAAAAAGACAATATAGGCATAAATGCACATGGTTTGGATGGGAATCTATAAACAACTGCCCTTTTTGTGTGTTTTTTTTGTTGATCTATTTATCCCTGCCTCTTTGTGTCTATATACTGTACTTCAGCTGTTTATTTAATGAAAGATTTCAACATTTGGTTCAGAATGCAGTCCCTTAATTCAACCACTGATCCAAATGTTCACCTTGTTTACCTCACAACAGGTCGCAGGGGGGGTCCAGGAGGGCAAAACGATCCCCCGAAAACTGCCGCTGTTCCTTCGCCCAGCCTCTCTCGTAAGCCCCTCCCCTCTCACCCTGTACTCTCCTCTTGTTAACTTCATGTATTACTAACTATAACTAACTACTACTGTGATAGCGATCATTCTATAATATAAGAGACTAATGTTATTAACCCCTAACCCCATCTCCTGTTGACTAACATGCACATTTCTCAATCTCTCTTTCACTTCTCTCACTGGAGGATGAACTCTCAGTAAGTTTTAAAATGTGTTACCCACTTTTGATGTTCTTGTGTGCAGGGTTCCCACAGGTCCTTGAAATCCTTGAAAGTTTGCGAATTTGAGGGGCGGGGGAATCAAGGCCTTCAAAATGTTTCTAAATAGACATAAATAGACATGGGTCATTGAAAGTGCTTGAATTTATATATTTTGTGCAAGAATAGAAATGGAAGTGCTTTTGATTTTTTTTTTAAACTTGACGTTAGTAAATAGGCATAACAGCACAGTTGAGAAGTGTTCACACATTCAAGCCTCTCTCTTTTTTTTTTTTTATTGTTTGTGAGCTTCTGTAAAGCCTGATAGTTCTCATTATGTTCTCAGTGTTGTAACAGTAATTGACCTTGACCCATGTCTCAAACTACAGTATGTCATGTTGGGTTGAATTCGAGGGAATCGGGCCTGTTTGAGAAGGTGTGGGAACCCTCTGTGTGTGTGTGTGTGTGTGTGTGTGTGTGTGTGTGTGTGTGTGTGTGTGTGTGTGTGTGTGTGTGTGTGTGTGTGTGTGTGTGTGTGTGTGTGTGTGTGTGTGTGTGTGTGTGTGTGTGTGTGTGTGTGTGTGTGTGTGTGTGTGTGTGTGTGTGTGTGTGTGTGTGTGTGTGTGTAGGGTGTGTACTTGTTTGTCGTTGTCCCCCATCTGACCCTGCTGTTCCTTCGCCACAGCTCCCGAGGCTCCTGATAAGCCCACCATCTCCACGGCGACGGAGACGTCCGCGTACGTGACTTGGATCCCGCGCGGAAACCGCGGCTTCCCCATCCAGTCGTTTCGGGTGGAGTACAAGAAGGTGAAGAAGGCGGGAGAGGACTGGGTGACAGCAGTAGCAAACATCCCCCCGTCGCGGCTCTCCGTGGAGATCATGAGCCTGGAGAAAGGTCGGCCTCCCATCTTCACGTTCCATTAACAGTGCTGTTATTATTCATCTTCAGGTTTCCATTAACAGTGCTGTTATTATTCGCAGCAACAGTTTGAACTGCCATGTTGGGCTGTGGGAGGGGGGGGGGAGTAGGATGTTGTACCATATAATTACAATGATGATGTCCTTCCTAATTGCATTCCCATGACCCTTAAATTCATCAGCATAATGACTGTTGTTACAGTAATTTCAGTAATTACTGCAATCAATCAAAACCATAATAACCAGATTGCAATCAACATTTCGTTTTCTCTCCGTCAAGGAAAACATAAAGGAAAGTGAAAACAAACATCATTATTCAACGACACAACATAGAGGCTCGTTGTGTGCAGCTCGCAGTCCCCAGAGACACTTTAGCAGTGATTAAGCAGGCATGTCCCTCTCCCCGTAGGTACGTCCTATAAGTTTCGTGTGGTGGCGGTGAATGTGATTGGTTCCAGTCCTCCCAGCGCCCCGTCTAAGGCCTACACAGTGCTGGGTGGTAGAACCAACGAGCGGCCGGTAGACGGACCCTACATCACCTACAACGAAGCCATCAACGAAACTACAATCATCCTCAAGTGGACGGTGAGTGAATAGAGGAGAGGAGCTGAAGTGTGTGTGTGTGTGTGTGTGTGTGTGTGTGTGTGTGTGTGTGTGTGTGTGTGTGGATGAAGATGGGTTTGTAAAGTTTTTCTTTTTTTCAGCTTCATGATTGTAAAATGTTTCCCTTCCCCCTTAACCAGTACTCTCCTGTCAACAACACGCCCATCTACGGTTTCTACATCTACTACCGGCCGACAGACAGCGATAATGACAGTGACTATAAGAAGGACGTGGTGGAGGGAGACCGCTATTGGCACTCCATCACCGACCTGCAGCCTGAGACGGCCTACGACATCAAGATGCAATGCTTCAATGAGGGGGGAGAGAGCGAGTTCGGCAACGTGGTGATCCTAGAAACTAAAGGTATTGCTGTTATTGGCTCTTGGTGTTCAACTTTTCAGGCCAATTCAGATGTGAAGGTCAAAGTGAAGCAAAGTGAGTCTGACAGCCAAATATCTGTTCAAATGCTGTCCTAACAAAAACAAACTTTTCCTGCGTCATCCTCAGCTCGTCTTAACCCCCAGCGGCCTGCTCCATCGGAGACTCCAGCTCAAGGCTCGGGACACTCAGGGGGACTGGTGCCCCGGCCCAGCGACCTGCCCTACCTCATAGTTGGTGTTGTCCTGGGGGCTTTCGTCTTCATCATCGTAGCCTTCATCCCCTTCTGCCTTTGGAGGGCCTGGGCCAAGCAGAGTGAGTGCTGCTGATGGTTAGGGTTAGGCTCGGCAGCCATGGCTCCATTCCCTCCTCATCTGTGTAATCATCACGCCTCTCGTCTTGTCTTCCTTTCAGAGCAAACGTCCGACCTGTGTTTCCCGGCTGTGGCTGCCCCCGTGTCGTCCTGCCAGTACACCATGGTTCCCCTCCAGGGCCTGGCGCTGGTTGGCCACTGCCCACTGGACCCCCACATGACCGCTCCCCCCCACATGACCGCTCCACATGCTGTCTACCCCCCGAATGGACAATACACTCCTAATGGAAAACCTCATTACCCCACACACTGCCTGCCAGGACTGCACCAGGTATGCCAGAATTCATAGCCCTATAACTGACGTAGATATCAGTGACTACGTTTACATGCACACAATATTTTTGCACACGGTTTTTGCCCATATTCGGAAAATGACAATATTCCGACTAAATGAATAATCCACTAATATTCCCATTTACATGCAGCCGTAGCTCGCCCTCCCCGACAGTAAGGGGGGGGGGGGGGGGGGGGGGGGGGGGGGCACTATTCTTACCAGCATCTCTTGGTCCATTTCAGGAGCTTGCTGCTGAAAAGTTTGGCGTTGTGATATTTGTGCATCCAAGTCTTTCATAATAAGTAGGCTGAACGTTATTACCTCGCAAGCTCGCAAGCATTTTGGACTTCCGTGGGCACCACTCCCTCTTTAAATATCTCTCTCTTTAAATCGATGGTTCTCATCTCCTCCCGATCAGCAATGTGGGCTTTTCTTTTCTCATGCCAGAGATGATGATATGATTATATTGCCTCTTCTAGCACTTTCTAGCACACATCAGTTGACCGCATCGCAAACTGCGGTAAAAACCCTGATTGAGAGCATATTCCGATTGCGTTGTATACATGACCAAAGATAGCCTGGGTAAACCCAGCCTCCACGTGACCTGCTCTCAGACCCTGCTCTCAGTCACTACGTAGTGACTGAGAGCAGGGTCTGAGAGCATGTCACATGGAGGCTGGGTTTACCCAGGCTAGATCAAAGAATCCTCCTAAAACCCGAAGAATACTGGAATAACCCACGTCTTAATCTGAAAATGCTAAATTCATAAAAAGACCAAGTTCGGAAAATGCAACTGGAATAATGCTGTTTACATTACCCTTATAAAATTCAGAATATTGTCATTTTCCGAATACTAGTGGAATATTGTGTGCATGTAAATGTAGTCACTGTTATGAAAGTTTAGAGTGTGCTCATATGTAGCCTTGAGAGTGTCTTCACCTACAACTGCTTGTTTGTTGCAGGAGGAGGTGGATTGTGATATGGAGTGTGACACATTGTTGCCACACACGATGTCAAATGGACACATGCCTGTCTGCCATTACTCTACCAGGTACATTTACATGTAAAGCATCATACTAAGTCAGTTTGCCTTATGGGGTGTTTGTATAGAAGTTGGGGAGCAAAAGAGAACGCTTGAGGCAGAAAAAACATGGGAAATCTTTGCAAATTTCTATATAATTCTCCTTTCTCATTTCTTTAGACTTTCTTGACCTAGTGCAGAAAGCAAATTTTGAGTAGATTTGATGTATGTGTATTGTGTATCTAAATACTCTTGCACTCCATTCTTCCATAGTGGTCCTGAGCATCATCTACAGGACTGCTGCCCTTGTGATGACTCCACTCTTCAGCTCCTTGACACCTCCCACCAGCCTGTCAGTTCACAGGAACTGGGAGGTGATACCAACTTTTATGGTGTAGCAGAAGAGGATGACATCACTCGAGGTACGTCTCCTTTCTACCAACCGAAGCCATTGCTGACTAAAATAATTCCAAGTCGAACAGTCATTGCATGTTTCTCTACCAAATAGTCGATTTAAGTAACAAATCTGGAAAGTTTCTTCTCTTACATATTACAGTGTTGCAATGCATAAGGAAGACATTCAGATGATCACAAGATTTAGGTTCGATCAGCCTAAACATATGAGTAATGTTTTGATCTGACGTGTTCAGGGCTTAAATAAAAACCTGGAAGAAAATCATTCAAAACCTAATTGATTAAAAGTATCTCAGCTGACTCATTGAGCCTGAAACATGTTGAGGCTTTGAAGATGGAATGAGCATGACATTGTTACTAGGCTACATTCAAGAGGATTTCTGCTATTTCTTGCCAAGACACCAGACTTTGAAGTGGCAGTGACAGGGTTTTTATAGAAGGGTTTGATTTCCTCCGACCTTCCTCAAGACATGTTTCTATTTGAATGTACGCTGACTGATTTTCCACTCCTCTCTTTCTCATTCTTATTCATGTAGAGCCAGCTTCCTTTCCTCTTTTGTCTCTGGAAGATGAAGGGATTTTCACCACATCATCTTCAACAGCTACAACGCCACAATCCCAAGATTCAACAATACAGGAAGTGAACATCCTCCCGAGCGAAGCGTCCCCAGAGGACAAAGGGACAGTAGACTCAACAGATGCATAAGAGACTGTCAAAACAAACAGAAGAAAATAAGAGAAAATATTTATTTTTGTATCACAGATATTTATATATTTATGCTTTTGTACATAAATAAAATGTTTTGTTATACTGTATATAAGGTTATTTTCATATTGAAAGAAAGACTCTTTATTCATACATCTTCCTCACTACATTATAGAGTGCCAGTGCCGGTTTTGGCATGCAGCCTTAGAGATTTCATTCCATATATATATATTTTTTTTTTCATAAAATCCTTATAAAAAGAGTTTTATTTGATAGTCAAACCAAGCGATTCGGCTGTATTCAGAATCAGGAGAGACCATAGAACATTTCACTTGGACAAAAAAAGGCAGATCAAAAAACGTGTTCCCCTTTTGTTTTTATTTATGGTCTCTCCTGATTCTGAATAGAGCTGAATCGCGTTGTTTGACCAAGTAAAACTCTTTTTATAATGATTTTACAAAACATCTATGGAAAAATGAATGGGGAATGAAATAGTTCAGGCCCCATGCCAAACCTGGAAGAGGGCGTAACTTTGGCACTCTACTGACAAAGCCAGTCGTGTTCTGATGCTGAACTCTTGTTGTAATCTCAAGCGGTGTCTGCATTTCTTGGGGAGGGAAATAAGTGAAATATGATTCCCTGTGTGAATGTTAAATGTGGAGGGGGATTCCTCTCAGTTTAGCACTTCAGATATAGAAACTCCTCACTCCTCAAGTCATTCCTCGCAGACCTCCAACTTTAGTGCTTGGAGTTGGACCTTAAGTACTTAGCTTTATAAACAGAGGGACCATGTTTTGGACCATCTTGATGCTGTAATTGTGTGGTGCTCCCTTCTGTTTTGCTCTGTGTTGCTTTACCAAGGTTTCAAGGTACAACTGTCCCATCTAGCATTTTGTATAGAAATAACACAAATGTATTATGCATCGTTCATCATTAACAAACTATTAACAAATGTATGCAACATAAAATCATTCTGTTTCGCTAGTGTTCAAAAGAGATATATTGTATAGTTATTTATTTTTTGATTTTATGATATTGAATTTTTTTTAATCACTGAACGGGAGAGATTCTGGAAAATATCTTTTACTCAGTCATTAATAAGCTGAACTTTATACTAGACTGCAACCACTTCTGTGTTGACTGATTTGCTGGTCACCAAATGACTGCCAAGTGAGGGATCTTTGACAGGGGCCTCAGTATTATTCTTCCCTCACAGATTGGTGCATAAGTATTAGTCTTCGCAAGAGATGTCTGTGATCAAAATGAAGGAGATCCTGAATCTGTACTCCCCTTACAAGTGTAGCCGTTGCTGTGGATACACATGCTGGAGCACTATTGCATGTAAATAAAAGCTTATGAAATCGACCTTTGTGCATCCTTTCAATCATGTGTAATTAAGTGTACATAGCCTGCACTTGTAGTTATTAAACATGTGCAACATGCTTTGCGTTACACATACAATAATTGTGGTATAGGTGCAGGTCAAGTATCCCTTTCCCTATTTGAGACCAATATTATATAGCTTGCATTGATTGTTTGAATTTCTTACATAAAGATGCAGTGATGTAGTTAAGTTTCCAGGTTGTTTTGGACACACCACTGTCATTTATAATGTACACATTTTATGCATATCTTAGAAATGTTAAGTGATGTTGCCCAGGCCCAGACTTCAAGTGCCACCTAGTGGCATCATAAGTGTAGTACCACCACACACACCACCAGGTGACAGCAAATGCAAAGGTCTCCTTATAAACTTTATTAATCAACTTTGTATTTACAAATACATACATATTCTAATAACAATTCTCATATGAAACATTTGTATTTACAAAATAGCTCTAGAAAAAATGCATTATGTACAGTACAACCTGATATAAGTTAGTAAATTACATTTTGTGGGTACTGTGCAGAAATTTTCTTAATGACCCTCTCTTTGAGGTCAAAGTAAATTCAAGTTCTAAACCTAAATGTGATTTTGTTTTACTACCAGACAGTCAGTCTGACCAACATATCAAACAAAGGGCTTTCAATGACTGCATTTCCCTGTCTCCTAAAGTAAAGGATTTCTGAAATATAAATTATAAGACATCAAATGCCAAAGGAAGAAACAGAACTTATGTGTATGCGTGAACATGTAAACCATGAAAAACACCACCAGCTCCACTCTTCAGTCACATAATTTCATCTGGTTTTTAGAAACCGGAAATGAGGTGCTTCTCTGAACTTGGCGCACATTTTACCACGGCCAGAAAAAGTCTCAAACAGAAATGGAACTTGAGCCACTCCAGAAACGCCTCATCACTGTGACATTCAAAACGCAGCGGGGCCTTTTTTCACACGGCAGAGCTGCCGTC
Source organism: Poromitra crassiceps (assembly GCF_964638095.1). Classification (NCBI taxonomy): domain Eukaryota; kingdom Metazoa; phylum Chordata; class Actinopteri; order Beryciformes; family Melamphaidae; genus Poromitra; species Poromitra crassiceps. The sequence goes on from NC_139624.1 coordinate 82,693,589, forward strand.
ATGGCCCAGGATGTGGCTAATGTTGTGAGCAGGCCGGTTGGGCTGCTTGCCAGAGTCAGCAGATGAGGTGTTGGAAAGCGACAGGAGGGGAGACATGGGCATGGCTGAGCCATCAGTGGGCATCGCTGTGGCGATCTCTGGGAACAGAGAGGTGAGGCTAAAGTTGGACAGGTGTGGGGTGATGCCAGATGAGTTGGTGATGGGCATAGGGGGCATATCTGGGAGCAAGGGGAAGCCAGACTGGCCAAAACCAACAGGGCGAGGCGGGGAAAGGATGGAGCCAAAGCGATTGTTGAGTGGGGCAGCGCTGCCCTTTTCAGCACTGGGGCTGGTGAACATCTGGTTGGAAAAGTATTGGAGGGGGATTTCACTGGGTAGGCTGGGGTGGGCAGCTGGGGAATAGGAAGGATAGAAGGAGGGTAAGGTGTTCTGGGGCTCCACGGGCAGAAGGGCAGGGGTACGAGAAGAGTTGGGCTGGCTGACTGGAGGGATGAATGTGGAGTTAGCATTGATGGGAGGTGGAGGGTTCATCCCTCCCTCGGCAATGAAGGGAGGGAAACCAAAGTTCTGAGCTAGGTGTTGGTCTGGCACCAGGTTGTTGTCACTGGCAACCTGAGCAGTGTCTGCCATAAAGCGAACAATGCTGCTGCGACGTGCCTCCCCTCCAGATTGTGGTCTACTGAGCAGCACCCCCTGGACCACCTGGTGTCCCAGGTGACCCTCGGGCTCAAAGGGGTTGCTTGGTCTCAGGGCACCGGATCGGGGCCGGTCACCGGGCCTCAGCTTGGCCGGCTGGTTCTCCTGGGCGATGTGGCGAGAGCGCTGGCTAACAGCAGTGGGCGGTCTGGAGGCGGCAGAGGAACGACCCGGCTCAGAGCTGCTGTGTGGAGTTGGAGGGTGGGGGAGACCTCCTCGCACGCCTGGGCCTCCATGCATGTTACCGGTGACCTGGGGAATATGGCCCTTGTTGCCCTCCCCGAGCCGCATGGATGGGCCCTTCTGTGTCTGGGGCACGCTGGGGCTGGATGCCTTGGCCTGCATGTCTCCAGAAGAGCTTCCAGGCACACAGCTGTACTCCATACTGATTGGGGGACAGCACTGCACTGCCCGCTGGTGGTTGCTCTGGTCAGGCAGGTGGGGGGAGAGGAGACTCTGCATGAAGCTCTGGTGACAGCCTTCCTGCTCTCGGGGCAGCCCTGCTCCTATCTGAACTCCCTGAGACCCAGGGTGAGCTCCACTGTAGCCACCACGTGTCCTGCCGTCTGCTGGAGGGCCTACACCCATCCTGAAGCCCCCCTGCTGCTGCCCTGGAGGCCCTCTTTGAGAGGGAGGCACCGACTTGGGGGCCATGTCTCCCCCACGAGACACCTGAGCCTCAAAGCCGCCGAGTTGATGCCCCCCTCCTCCTCCTCCACCCATTGTCTTGAATGGGGGGCACTCTGAGACCCGCTGAACGTCAGTAGAGCCCGGATGGTCTTGGGGCAGGCGGTTCTGGGGGTTGTGTCCGATGTTGGCCTTCCCTCGGGATGTCTCCAGATAACCTCGGAGGTCCGGCTCTCCCCGGCCAGACTGAAGATGGAGCCCCATGCGTTGCTGCTGTTCACCACTAGAGGAGCTTTTACCGATGAGCGCCTCAGCAGAGTAGTTGGAAACGCGGTGGCGTTCCTGGCGTGACGGAGCACAGGCCAGGTCAGAGGGCCGGGACACAGGGTTACTGGGCTGGGAGATGAGCTGCTGCTCCAGGGTCCTAGAGTTCATCAACCTCTGCATGGCATTATGGTCCTGACCAGACTGAGGGAAGATAAAAGACAATAAGAATTTTACATACAAATTAAAAGTTTAAAACCCCAATCTGATCTTTTCTGTTGAAAAAACTAAATGTGTAATATATTCATATTTGACAGGTAGGACTTGGTGATAGAACCTTGTGAGGCAGCTGGATTCACATGAGATCAGGAGATCACGATCACATGACAAATACATCTTGCCACGCTCCAATCTATTGGTTTGAATCTGAAGTTCAGTGGTTCCCACCAATCAGCATCCAGAGGCACAGGTGTGATGCCAGCGAGAGCAAGCCCATGTTAGACGTGATAGACATATGGTTTTATCCAATCACCTGACAGGTATTTTTTGAAAGTGCCGGCCCTTTGAAAAAGTTCCCCGAGCGACTCGTTCCCTGATCATTATGTGAAAACAAACCATCTGGCAGTGTCAGGTTATTGGTGACAGAAATGTTACACCAATTAAATTGTATATACATGTGTATATACATGTAGTGTCTGGTAGATGATGTAAATCCCTTTGAGACTTGACTGTGATACAGGGCCTAGGGCTATATAAATAAACAAGACTAGACTAAATAAACGGCAACAAAGCCAGTAGTCAAGCAATCTTCGCAGCCACAATATTTCATTTGGATTGCCATTAACTCACGCTCTCAATCATATGACTCCACCCACCTTGAGGTGTTCTTGCTGGGCCAGGTGGTGGGCTCTGGGTCCTGCTGCCTGGGCCTCGCAGCTCTTGTCCTGGTGTCGAAAGTGTTGCTGCTGCTGTATCTGCTGCTGGAGGTGCTGCTGGTGTCTAGAGAGGGAGCTCTGCTGCTGCTGTAACTGTTGTTGTTGTTGTTGATGTTGTTGATGCTGGGTCTGCGGCTGCTGTTGGAGCTGTGTCTGCTGCTGTTGGTGCTGCTGCTGCGGATGAGCCTGTTGGGTAGGGGTGGGCGATATGGCAAAGATATCATATGACCTTTTTTTTTTCACGCAGGATCCCAATCCACGATCTTATCACAATTATTTTTCATGTTGGTGAATTAAAGACTATTTTGCCACTTACTGAACAGTACAACTATGGCTGAGCGACATGGACGAAAAAATGTTTTTAGGCTGAATGGCAATACATATCTTGGTATTTTGTGCGAAGTGGGCTAAATGTTCAAAGCCACATGTGAGAAGTTACAAGCGCTTTTATTAAAACAAGACTGAACAAAATAAAATGGAAAGACAGGTTTCCTTCCCTGACTATTGGCTTTCACAAAATATTTACATAGTTTTGTTTTGTTTTAATAAATAATTGTCATTAATGTGGATATAATCACCAAGTGGGTAAAGGCAAATAATAAGAGCAGCTAGAACAGTGTTATAAGTTTAGAAAATAAAAATAGAGTCCGCACACTGGCAGCTGCTCCCAAATATTTATTCGACCACAAAAAAGTGTGACGTTTCGGGCAAAGCCCTTCCTCAGACATGTCTGAGGAAGGGCTTTGCCCGAAACGTCACACTTTTTTGTGGTCGAATAAATATTTGGGAGCAGCTGCCAGTGTGCGGACTCTATTTTTATTACTTATCTGCACTTCAGTCCTGCACCTGACTTTAAATCCCTCACTGGATGTGCGTGCCTTTTTGTACTTTTTATAAGTTTAGAAAATCACATCACTTTACTGCAATGAGGCCTTTATGGCCTTATGCCATATCACGATATTGCAATATAAAAAATCTTAAGACGATATCTAGTTGCATATCACAACCTCGATATAATATGGCTATATTGGCCAGCCCTACCTGTTGGTGCTGGCTCTGCTGTGGATGCTGTTGTGATTGTTGGTGGGACTGCTGTGGCTGCTGCTGTGGATGTTGTTGATGCTGCGTCTGTTGTTGTTGATGTGGGTGAACTCCAGACTTTTCCAGATGATGCGGTTTCTGTTGCAGACCAGCCGGTGAACCAGTCTGACTTCCTCTAACCAGCCCCCTCTTCTTCTGAACATGCTGCTGGTCTTGCTGCTGCTGCTGCTGCAGCGCCCTCTGGTGGAGGGAGTGGAGCTGCGCAGGGTCAGGCTGTGTCAGGTGGTGTTGCAGCTGGTACAGATGGTGCCTCTGCTGCTCTTGTTGTTGCTGCTGCTGCTTCATGTAAGGGTTCCCCACAAGGTGCTGGCCGGGCTGGGGTGCAGCATGCTGGGGGTGACCCTGGGGCAGGTGGAGCACCCCTGGCTGGTTCTGCTCAGGGGGTCCTTGAAGAGGGCAGTGGCTGTCAGTGGGACGGAGGACTGTGTTCATGAAGGAGTTTGTGGAGAAGAGTGGGCCGCCGCTTTCAGGGTTGATCCTGGTCATGATGGCTGAGGAGCTGGGGGGCAGCTGGCCCACCATCATCTGGCTGTGGTCCAGTGGTTTCACCTCCATATGGCCCACAGCGGTGGCCGACGGAGGGCAAGGCTTGGGCCGTTTACTAGTGGGCAGCATCACCTCCTCCTGGGCCTGGCGCTTGGAGACATTCTTAACGTGCCGCTCGGCCACACCGACCCCAGCCTGAGCCCTCATTAGGGCACTCTTCAGGGGCGTGTACTCATTGAGCTGGGCTGAACCTGAGCAGGGTGGGAGGGTGTTGTTTGAGGCCTGGGATATGTGGGCTGAGGTCCCTACAGGTGATGGGACTGAGCCCTGTTGGCCAGACAAACTGGGGGAGCCAGGGTAGGGCTGCTGGCTGGAGCTGGGCCTGATCAGGTTGTTGACACTGAGGCTAGCCACAGTCCCACTCTGGGTCTGGCTCTGAGACTGGACCTGGGGGAGAGACTGAGACTGGGAGTATGAGATGTTTTGTGGGTGTCTGGTTCCTATGGGCCCACTGACAGACCCCTGGGTATGGGGTTTAACCACTGCTGTATCCAAGGGTTTAGTTACCTTTGCCTGGTGTCCAACCAAGCCTCTTTCTTTGCTCGTAGAAGCTGGAGGGGTCTTGGGGGGCTCCCATGCAGCTGTTGTGGAATGTGATGTAGTGTTCTCTCCAGGGCAGCCTCCATTCCTCCTCCCAGGGCTATCCTGCTCTAGCATGGCCAAGGCAAGCATCTCTGCCTGCTCAGTAGTGAAGATGCATGTTCCAAAGGAGCCAGATGAGGCACTGATACTGTGGCCCTGGGGAAGCATGGAGGCCACAGAAAACCCTCTTCCACCCCCTGCCCCTGCACACATGGGAGACTCTGTCTGTCTGCTAGATGTCATAGGATGCTCCATAGTTTCATGATCCAGGTTAGTGTACACCTGCTGCGGTATGGCAAAGTCCTTCCTAGAGGGCGTGGCAGCAGCAGCCGCAGCCACTAAGCCCTCTTTCTCGGTTGCTGCTGTGGGGCGCCCGCCTTTCTGAGCCTCCCTGTCTCTTCCAGGACCCTGAGCGTCCCTGTCCCTTCCAGGACCCTGAGCCTCCCTGTCCCTTCCAGGACCCTGAGCCTCCCTGTCTCTTCCAGGACCCTGGAGAGGTTTGACTTCAGCAGGATGTGAGGCAGAGGGGTTGGACATGCTCAGGTCAGGCTGCTGGGTCAAGGCTTTACTAACTGTGACCCTTTTCCTGAAATCTGAACTCATAGGGGCTGTAACTGAGGCCGTGGAAAATGTAGGGGCAGCTGATGAGAGTGCTACAGTGGTTGACACGGAGGGGGAGGTGGTGGGCTGTGACTCAGGCTTAGCACAAGGCTGATGATTTTGGGAGCTGGATGTCTGGGAATTGCGCACTGAATTAAGTTGGTTAGCCTGGATTGAAATCACTGGTGCACTCTCTGTGAGACTGCTAGTGCAGACTGATGGGGGACTCGCAACAGCACACACACTGATGGAGGCGTACTGACTCTGAGCAGCACCTGTGCTACTGACCACAGATCTGCTCTGTCTAGAACTGGCGGCGGTGGTGGCAGCTGATCTAGTTTGTGCTGTGCTACCTGCTGTAGTGGTGACTGACGGCTTCCCCTGTGGAACTGTGAGTTTGGTTACATGTGAGTTGTTGCCAGTCAAATCTGAGGTTAGTTTACTATCAATGGCCACAGCTGCACCAACTGACGACTTGACTGCTGTGACACTGACAGTTGTGACTGCAGTTACCATGCCACTGGTGTTAGCACGACTGAATATAAGTTCACTCTGTGCTGCACTGACTCTAGCTGTAGATGTACTCTGAGAGACACCGGCTGTGCTATTGACAGATGGTGTACTCTGCGGGAGGGACTGACTAGATACAGTTGACTCACTAGATGAACTACACATGGTGACCATTTTCAGTGGGCTTTGTGTAGAAGTGACAATATTTCCTACAGTTTTGCTCTGTGTGGAGACTCTACTACAATCTGCGGTTGGAACAGTTGTGATACTAAATGTGGGAGTGTCAGTTACTTTTACTGCCAAAGACGGTACAACTTGACATACCGTCACTTCAACTGTCTGGCTTTCTCCTGCAGCAGCTACTGGCTTGGCTGCGATGGTGACAGCAGGCTGTGCCTGTTTGAGCTCTTTCTTCTTGGCTGGCTTGGTCCTTTTAGCTGTTGCCCTTTTAGGCCTCCTCCCTGAAGCCTTGGGGGGGTTACTCACTGGCCTTGCTTTGATTGGCTTCACACACGGGACCTGTAGCTGGCGGACAGGGAGAGTGAGTGTGGCTCCGGGGACACTGACAGGAGCAGGAGGCTGCTGCTGCTGGACCACTGCTGATGGAGCAGCAGGAAGCTGAATGTTGTTCTGGCTAGAAATGGTGAGTGGAAGGCCTTGAGAGATGCTCTGGTTGAGGCTGCTGAGGGCCCCCAGACTGTTGAGGGCCACATTGGTGGTTGGTTCCTCAGTGGTGGTGGGGTGGACCAGCTGGAGTGTGCTCTGGCAACCCTGCGAGCCAGCTTTGTCTGAGGACTTCATTGGCTGTAGGGCAAACACCTGGCCATTCACAGTGATGGTCTGCGGGGTTGGGGGAACTGGCTGGGCAGACGCCTGGGTGACCTGTAGGGGCTGGTTTATTTTGTGCTGAATGGGACGTGGTAGAATGTGAACCAGCTGCTTTCCACCAACAGTCTGTAAGCAAGCAGTAGAGGTTGTACAGCTGGTTGTGGCAATTGGAGTGGGCATAGCAGGCACTGCAGTGGGTATAGCAGCAGGCACCATGCCAACCTGATTTTGAGGGGCAGGTGCAGTCTGATTGGGTGCTTGGATGATTACAATATGCTGGCAAGGCGTCTGATTGGTTAAATCCTCCCTTACCATGGATTGGGCAGGGCAGGCATTGGCCTGGTGCAGGATGACCACGCTCGGGGTGTTAGTGTTCTGTGGAGCCGTTACCCCAGCGGCTGTGGCTCCGGTTGGGCTGACCTGTAGTACCTGCATGGTCTGGAGCAGAGGCAGCACAGTGGCCTGTGGCTGGGGCACCAGTGCTGGCTGTGGAAGGGGCTGTGGCTGAGCGATGAGGGCTGTTGGAGGATGGGGAACCATTGATGCTGGCTGTAGCACAGCAGGCTGGGGCTGTGACACCATGGCAGGATGGGCCACTACAGCTGGCTGGGGGAGAACAGCACACTGGGGTTGGGGGGCTAGGATAGGCTGGGGTTGTGCCTGCGTCAAGATGGCCGGCCGTAGCTGAGGAGGCCTCTGCATGGGCTGCGCTTGAATGTGGGCTGTAATGGGTGCCTGTTGTACCCGAGGTTGCATCTGTATTTGAATGGGCTGAACAGAGGATTTGTTGCCCATGGGGCACACAGTCAACTGCTGGACAGCGTGGCTGGCATTTCTGGCCTCTGCAGTGGGGAGACTCTGGCAGACAGGCTGCACTGTGTTCCCTGTCAACTGCAGTGTTGTCCAGGTAGTCTGTGTGCTGCCTGATGCCCCAGGTCTAAGAAGTGCTGGGCTGTTGGGGATAGTAGTGTAGCACATAGTCCTGATGGCGGTGTCCTGTGTGATCAGAGAGCAAACTTCTGAGACTACTGCCCTGGGTGTGGTTACAGTCTGGGGGAGGGCGGTGAGGCTGGGGACAGGCTGAGCAGGGCTTTGTGTGGGGAGCTGTGAGGCTGGACTGGTTGCTATCATCAGGCTTTGGGCTGGGGTGGCGGGCTGAGGTTGCTGGGGCAGGGCGGTGGTGCCAGTGGGAATCTGGAGGGTGATGTAGGACACAGAAGGTGGTAGAGTGGTGGCTGCAGTGGGTGCTTCGACCACACACTGCTCTACCACTCTTAGGCTTGGCATAGACTGGGTGGGGGAAACGGCTGCCCCTGGAAGAAGTGAAGGGGCAGAGGAAGAGGTGTTAACCTGCAGCAGGGCTCCATTCATCCTCACCCTGGCATTGACCTCAGGAGATGGCTGCTGAACAATTAAAGTTTCGGAAGGTTGTTTCCCGGGGCTCGTCTCCTTCCCTGCAGGGCACATCACATCCCCATTGGAGTAGACAATTATCCCCTTTGATGGTTGGTGAGTGGGCGTCACCTTGGCCACCTTGGCAGAGCGCTGTTTGCCCTTCCAGTGAATGGTGGGGTCTTCTAGGAAGTTGATGTCGTGGGCTTTGAGAAGCTCGATGTATTGAGCGCTCTCCTTCCTCAGCTCTTCCAGTTGACGCCGCAGTCGACGAATCTCCTCGGCTGCATAGAGACCAATGCAGTGACCATCAGTAGTGTGCAAAATCTAGCACACATATAGGCCTAATCACACGTTTCAAATCAAAATATAAACTGTGGAAAACTTCAAGCATGTGCTACAACAAAGACAGCATGCTAATATCCACAAGTAGAGTTAGAAGACAAAAAAGTGTACAAATGATTAAACATCACCTTGCACTTCATCTCCTCCTTCCAGAAGCATTGTATCATTTTGTTTCTTCAGGTCAGTGATGTAGCGAAAAGCCTGGTCCAAGATCATGATCTTACTCTACAGACAAAGGGATACACATTTAAATGGTGCCTCATAACAGCTAGTTTTGTCGATAACCAAAGGATGACAAGGAAGAGCTTGTTTCTTACCTGCTTCAGTGCCTGGGAACATGGCAAAAGATTACCAATAAGGTTAATCCCAGCATTGATCTTCTCTTTTCTGTGTTTCTCGGCTAAATAAAAGCAGATATAAAACGTTTATGCTTTGACAAAGTTACTCCAACAGTAATCCAATGTTCTTTAAACAGCTAGGTTTGAAGGATAACAAGAGACATTATTTCACCTGCATTATGAGATTCTTTGTTTTTCTTTTTTCTGCAAAAGAAAAATGTAATCATTTGTATGCTTTTCAACCATGTCTATCTGCATTGCCATCATGCATCTAAATGTTTGCAATGATATCTTGGTTCAAACTAACATGATAACTAATATAGATTTATGATTGTCAGACATCCTTACTTAGGTTTACGGCCAGGGGTCTGAGTTTCGGTCATCTCTGGCATCCTGTCCTAACAGTTGCCTGATGATAGGAAACTGTCACCACATTCACCAGCTGGACCTCAAATCCCTTCCTTGCCCGTCCTGCAATCAAAAGATAAAGCATCGAGATCAAACATGGGGAAATGTTGCCCTTACTTGAGCTTCAAGTACTCAGCTAACGTTACCAAGATGATGCAGATTAACCTAAAGCTAGCTAGACAGCTAACGTTATGAACCTAAACTCATTAACCTGCTACGGCATATTACACCATTATAACAGTATGATTAAAGAATCGCACAGTTAACGTACGGGTTATGATTTATGTTGGGACAAATGCTGACAATAAACGATGTTTCGATAGCTATCCCGTTGCTTGAAATCATATATCTAACGTTAGCTATGGCTTGAAACAAGCAACCTGGTCAATTACCTAGCTAGCTACAGTAGCATTGTATTTTAGCTAGCGCTAGCTTAGCTTCACGTTACCGATATATCAAAACAAAGCATCAACTAATGCTTTCGTATCTATGGTGCTAAAGGCTATTAAAGGACGCATCGGCATGGCATGTTTCCACGTACCTGTAGCCTCAACATTTTAGAGACTGTCCTTGTGCGAACTGAGTTTGTGAGTCAGCTGCTAAGGCATTCAACTCATCTCAAAACAATCTAATGCTAGTTACAATCTAACCCAGAGCGGAAAGGGGACTGCTCTGGTGGTGGTGACAACCAATAGCATTTCAGATGTTGGAGGTATGAGCCAATCAATGTGTTAAGGCATTCAGGAATGGATTTGCACTACCTACACATCTCTGCACATCCTTCGCTGCTGCCAACATTTTGTATATAGAAGCATTAGTTTGTCAACAATTCCTACAACACCCCAGCATATACATGAAACAGAAGAAAGGGGTGGGGGGGGGGGGTAAAATAATACAAATTAATGCAAATAGTAATTCCTTTATTTAGAGGTTAAAAAGTCTTACAATATAGAGCTCCAGAAAAGATAAAATTCTTCAAAGAAAGGAAAACATGCTTATACTACAGTGGAGAGGACACAACTCTCCTTGCATGCAGAGGGTCAGAGCTTCCCCTGGGTAGAGTGCTGTTTGAGAGACCATACTTAAACTTCCAGACTATCAGGCAAGCTTCAAAATCTAGTAAAGGTCTAGGTGATGACAGAAGCTGGCTGAGGCAGGAAGTTTGCAGACTGGTTTTCTCCTAGGTGGTCACATAAGGTGCCAAAAATAACCAAGATACACCTTTGTGTTTAGAGACATACACACCGTCTAAAGAACCGCCAAAAGTGCAAATTCAGATGCACACAATCATTAAATTGCTGAAAAATGTCCAAATGTGATTCCAACCTGTATTATTCAGTTAATTCACTATTGTAAACTTGTGAGGCAGCTGGATTCGCGCAAGATTATTAGAAAACATATGGCAGCGCCAGATTAATTGTGGTGTGCTCTTCTCAAAAACACACCAAAATTCTCGACAATTCCTACTCCTCTCATATAGTGATTCCATCTTTCCTGCCTTTGCAGCAAACCCAGGAGAACCTCTGAACCATACGCCATCTCAATGTAAAAACAAACAGTTGAAGGGGAATTAAATTAACAGGCTGAAAAACAAAATTGTTCAGAAAATTGTGAGCAGTGACCATCTCTTCCCACCACCTTGTAACCGTTCAAACTTCTTTAAGCCCATAACTGAGGGAGCACATTTGTGCTTTTCACCTCTGGACATGTCAAACCAACAGACTGGTCAAACTCCTCCCATAGGTCCCAGGGTTCAGGTGGTGAGGGAATGGAGTCGTGAGCGTTCCACGTCATGAAGCATCACTCCAAGGATACCAGCTGGGACTCTGCGTGTCAATGACAGTCTTTCAAAGACTTTCCCGCTTCAAATCAACTGTTTTCTTTCCCTCAAACAGTAAGGATATGTCCCCATTAGCTTTATAACCACATAAAAACAACTCAAACACAAACAGTATGATTTGCAAACAACCTTCCCCCTCCCCCTCCACCGAGTCTTAAAACTGCAAGTTGGCAGCTTTGTCAATAGGAGTACTTTTGGATTCTGAGCTTTTTGTCATTTTCAATTACTGTATCTAAATGAGGAAAGGGGGCGATAAAAGATGCAAAATTAAGGGGACCCCTTTGCAAAATAAATGCAGCCATTTTTGTACTTTAAATTTGTTTTCTCTTTTTAACGTCCTTTGAACAAAGTGTTGAATGTGTCAACCCTGGGGCATTTGTCACAGTTCTGTTTCTGTGGAGGCAGGCACAGCGGGCACAGCTGTGCTCTTTCCAAAAGCCGTGCCCCTACTCTGCCTTCTGAAGCTCTCCAGTAGGGGGTGCACATGGGCTGCGCAGACTCTTCTGCAGCACATGGGCATCTGCAGGCTCTATCCTCTTGTAGTAATTCTTTTTTGTTTCAATGATCTCAAAGCCAAACTTCTGGTAAAAGTCAATGGCCGACTCATTGCTGATCTGCACGTGACTGTGGGGAAAAGAAAAAATAATTCTAGTTAGTGATAGCACAGTTAGAAATGGTTACAATTTCTAAGTCCATTGGATTTTGTTTTCTATTTTTACTGGACATCCATCACATACAGTATACTCTCTACCATTACAGGATTAGACACTCACAGGTAAATGTTGTCAAAAGTACCATCCTTCTCACAGATGTTTAGCACATGATTCAGCATTTTTGTACCTAGAAAGAGACCAAGGCAAAGTTTTGAAAACAAAAAGCAACATAACATCATAATGTGCACTACAGTGTGTTGGATCATACGTTTAGTAAAATGCACAACAAATTCACACAATACAAATGCAGAGTTGCATACCGATTCCTAGTCTACGGTAGGGTGCTAGACAGCCAAGTGTCATGATGTACAGTCTCTTCTGGTTCTGGGAGTGGTCCACTCTACAGCACACAGCCCCCACTGCAATGTCATTGAAGTACGCTACAAAACAGTGAAGAGGAAACACAGAAACATCACCAACAGACAGGGAATCCATAATGTCCTGTGTCCTTACTTACTTAAACCCTAGTGTTAGATTGGAGAGTGCAGTGAAATAGAACATTAGCTTTGAGCGGTCTGATTAGATTATGTCTGTGATTAGGTTGGCACTAAGAGTGATTTTAGCATTAGATACTGAAGAAAGTGGTTTGTTTTTAAGAGTACAGACAGACCATGCTTTGTTGGTTTGCCCTCGAGCAGACGCAACTCGGCCGTTAAGCGTGCTTGTCCATCTGCGCATGTGCACAAACGCAGCTCGGCTGCCTCGCCCGCTCAATTGTGCGGCGCGTGGAGCCACCGGCCGCCTGATTATAGTATTGAGATATACTTTTTTTTACCCAGAGATAGCAAAGTGGTTCAGGCCATCACATCTGGAATAACTGTGTGGCCCCACCAGACTGAATCCTGCTAGTGTGCATTCTCTATGTCCCCCCTGTTCTGCTCCTCTTTCTAATCTCACCATCACTATAAAAAGTAAACTGCTAAATGCTATTTCAAGGAGAGATTTGAAGTGATCTGGGTTTATGAAAAAGTTACATGAGTGCAGTCTCTCACCTAGCTTTGCAAGCTCTCCCACTTCCAGTACATCTTTGTAGAACTTGTCGTTGTAGCTGACAGGGAAGATGACCTGGTTCAGGCGTTTCAGCTGCTTAATGTTGTGGGGCGTAACATCCCCCAGCTCGATCCGGCTACTGGAACAAGAGCAAAACGGTCAATGTATAGTCAGGATAAAAATACATGAATGAACCACACTGTAAAACAACAAACCAGATGAAACTGCAGCCTCCTGATTGATAACACTGACTGCTGAATATGTGGGATCTGGCTTACGTATTTCACAGGTAAGGTTTTCCAAACCCACCACCTGGATTCAGTTGGAACAACTATAGTCCCGGCTGCCAGACAATTAGCTCCACAATATGCATAGAGACTCAGCTGAGTAAACTATAACCAGTCCAGATGCACAGACAGCTAAATTCCTGCTGCCTCATAAATGCCAAATGCCATTACTAGTGCCAGACAAAAACACCTACAACACAGATGTACCACAACATAAACATCTGAGGCAAATGACTCTGTGATTCTTGCCTCTGTGTTTCTTACAGTATGGTGTAATGATTTGCAGCTGCTAAAACCAGCAGTTATACACTATACTTATTTTCTCCCTTGGATGATATTGTGGGAAGGTGTGTAGATTTACATCTCGACACTAACACAACTCTCCACTTGACTTGGCTGAGTTCAAGGTGGTATTTTTAGGGTGACTCCACATGCAAAACAGATACAACAGCTGTTGGTCACGTGTGTTGTTCACCGGGATGTACCAGCAGTGACAGCAACACAGACTTGCCAACATCAGACAAATTCAACCATGGACATCTGTGTCATCTAACATTATAATAAAATTAAAGTTAACATTCAACGTTATCGCAGTCATATTTTATCTTCAGGAACTTAAAATTGCTCGTAGAAACGATGAGGATTACATACTGCTAACGTTACTTTGATAGCTAAAATAACTATGAGCATGCTGGCAGTAACTCTGGAGTTGACGTAGGAAGTAACGACAAATGAGACCCTTGCCACCTGACCAGCGTTAGATGGATGGCAAGTGTTAACTTGGCTAGTGGTTGACTAGCTAGCTAACTACAGAAGCTGCTGCTTACTTGAGCTATTAACTTAACGTTACAGCTAATAATCACGTTAACTGAGGTCCTAGTTTGAGCTATTTAGGTTGACCAAAGTAGGTTAACTGGCTTGGCTAACTGGCCAGATCTTCAGCTCAACAGTGATAGCTAGTTAGCTTAGCTTTCTCGCTAACTAAACAGCGAACCGACAGCCAGCTTGAGTTGACGAGCAAGCTCAACTCAAAAGTGTTTCAGTCACAGTGCAGTTTTTTTTGTCCAACATCATAATGAAAATAGCTTAGCTAGCTAGCTAGCCTGGTCGTCTCCTCCCCGCCTCCCCCTGTTGAAAAAAGAGACATGAAAAACTTTACTCGTGCTAGCTACTCAATCATGTCTCTAATGCTTATACTCACCCTTTCATTGTAAACCACTGTTATTCCTTAGTTTCGATGGGATGGAAGTTTAGAGTTGTTTTTGGCCAAAGAGGGGGAATTTTGAAAGAGTTCGGGTGGGGGTTACCTCCCGTTTTACCCTCCACATGTAGCTAGTTACGATGGTTGCAGTTAGCTTAGCCGCAGCACTCCTTCTCCACGACTGTGTGGAGACTGTCAACCCTGACCTCCGCATGCGCATGCGCACCACCCACGCGCTGCATGCATTCTGCAACTACAGTACTTTCGTTTTGACACAGATTTAATCAAAACATAATTATTTGTGGAAAAATACACATTTGGACTGCACCCTTTTTATGCATACACTACCGTTACTCCGAAAATAAAATTAAAAGCTATTAAAATATATAGCGTTAGATAAGAAATTGAGATACATAAAGCCACACATACATAGACCATTTGAGAGCTCAATAAATAGCCTTTAATTTTTTTAGATGCAATTAAGATGGAGTAAAGAAAAAAAGAAGAAAAACAATTCGTGGTTGCGCCTCCATTTTGGCTCAAACGTCACGTTCACTATGATGAGGTAGGCTAGGGGGCGGATCCAGAATGGAAGCTGTGTTGCAGCGGCACGACAGCAGCAGTGAATGAAGTCAGCTGATCACTGTCCGCTGCTGTCACGCACTGCATTTCTCTCTCTCGAGGCAAGACCAAAGACACTAAAACTGCCAGTTCCCATCCAGAAGGTAACGTTTCTATTGTTGTCTAAATATATTGCACAACACAGACACCAGATGTCACTTGAATATGTGTTGATCGGGAATTAATGTATCCCATTGCGACAAAATGGTAGAGCCAGCGATTTTCTGCCAGGCCAAGACCCGTCTTGCTTGCCTGTGTCGTTGAATGTCGAATACTCTTCAGAGCTAGCTAGTACGTTATTCTTACTGCACTGAACAAATCAAACCAAACCTAGTTATGTGGAAAATGTATGCTAGGTCATGTGAGGGACTTCACATTGTATATTATGCTTGCTGTAGGCAACCTTACAATAGCAAGATCTAAACATCAGACATTTTCAACAGAATGTCATTCATTTAACGTTTAATGGATTTAAGTTTGGGGATATGGATGACAGAAAGCCGTGGTCACTATCTCATGTGAGATATGTCGTTATCGTTCATCGCTCGCATTCACACCTATCTGCGCAGTAGCCTATATGAATGTGTATGACCTGCTAGCTTAGCTGTATTCAAGGGGTTTGCAATTAACATCAGTGTGTCAGGACAGTGCTGTGCATGGCCATCTCACTTGTATGTAACATTTTTGAGGAGGCAACTTTTGTTGTTGCATGGACACCAAAACTAAATACCTGCATCTCGTTCAACTATTTGTCCTCTTGCTCAGACATTAAAGAATGGGCATAGAAAAGCAAAAGTCAGCATTTTGTTTTCTGTCGCAAGCACCAGCAATCATTTTTCTTGTATCTATTTTAAAAAAAATCAACCGGTCTCTGGACTGATTGATTTTGACAAATAACTTACAATTCATTTCAATTACAAATTCGTGTGCAATACAAATTCATGTGCAATACAAAGCTCAGCACTGCTGCTACTCATGCACCCTGCACATATTTTGTTAAATAGCACATTTTTAGGCTACCACACTTGGTTGTTAAAACGGTTGATATCTTTACAGGCTGTTAATACTGTTTATATCCGTTAATATCTTTGCATCTTTTTATATTCTTTATTTGTTTAGATCTTATATATTCTAATTGTTTCATATGTTTGTGCACCAACCACACCAAGTCAATTTCCTTGTATGTGAAAGCAGACCTTGGCGAGATAAATAATCTTGATTCTGATTCTGAAAGGTTGGTAGGCGTATTAACGGCTTCAATCAATATTAGAGTAAAGAAAGGGAAAAATGATATTGAGTATACCCCATTGCCATTTTTGTCTCTGTGTTGCTTGGGGACTGATTTTCCAGGATTTCCACACAGTCATATTTCTAACTTCCCAATTTTGCCCCACTCTAGTTTTCCACTTCCTTAAACAGCAGCCTCGTCGAGTGGGGCCAGCCAGTCATGTGCCAGGATCATATGATGAAGTGTCATGTATATTGTTCCCCAGCACGCTCGGCACTAACTCATGTAGCTGGAAATTATTAACAGGCTAAATGTGTAATTGTTGTCTAGAATTATGATATGAGAATCAGAATTTGATTGTAAAAGCCTGTAAGGAAGGCTGTAACAAATACTACAGTACAATACAGTATGTTGCTGTAATAGAAGGATTATTGCAAGAATTAACAAATGTAATATGTTTTTGTTTTGCAGCTCAGAATTAATCAAGCAGTGGTCTGTCATCTGAAATAGACTAAATCATGGGAACAATAGGCCTAAACATTGTTTTGCTACTGTATCTTATCTCCCCTCTTTGCTACTCTTTGGAAGCTCTTTTACAAAGCTGCAGGGCTATTTCAGTTGTTAGGTGGGGAAGTCAGAACAACAGTTCATTAGATCTACACCAAGAAGGGGAGTTGTTGGATTATAATCTGTCAATGCAGTTAACAACACCGCAAATCAGATGAAATGAGTCCCACAAGGGCAGTATGGTTTTCAGACAGGGTTTAAAAACACATAATGTATTATTACCACAATAGCATGAACGACTCCCATTCTGCAATATTATGTTGGGATAAACATTACTCTAATGTGGTTGTCTGTGAGTGGTTATGGCAAGCATCAATTTAAATGTGTCTACTGTTTGTAGACTGCAATAATAACAGTTTTAAGTAAGTGAATTTAGACCAACAGAGAGGCCTGTGTGTTCCATCACTCTGCCACAGGAACAGTGTGCTGCTGCCCCTTTCGGTGTCTTGGTTGTAGTTCCTGCAGAGACCTATTGGTGGAGCTGCCTTTATCCCTGCACAGATGGGATATAAGCAGCCTAGCTTAAACAGGAAGATGTGTAAATCTGTGGCAAGGACAATAAAAGGGCATTAGAATTAGAATATAGTGTGTTCGTCCATTTGGGTTTGAGACCAAGAATGAGTGATGATGTGGGACATCGAAATCAACCTGCATTTGCTGCTGAGGCAGATATCATAGGATGAAGCCGCTCTCTTTAATGCCGGCACAGACCTGCAGTCGGCTGCCTGTGGGGATCGACTCCTGTCACATCCGAGCCGATGACAGATTGTGTTTGTTTCTGCTGCTGCTAGAGTGTGTAGGATAGTGCAGGGAGGATATGTGACACAGAGAAATAAGAATTACTTACAGATATAGGAAAATAAAGAGTTGAAATCCTCTGTGGTCCTGCGGGAAACAATTCTAAGTCTCTGTATGAAAAAGGATGTACAGTATGTATGTGTCAAGGAGAGAGAAAGAGACATAAATATATAGTCAGTGCTGCTGTTGTGGGATTCCCCTCTAATGTTAGCCTGCTGCGTCACACTTGCCTCTCTTACTGGAGTTTATAACTGAGGAGGGAGGGAGCTCCAGGATGCTGCTGAGAGTCGTGAGCTGTGATGTTGCTGTATCTTCCTAGTGGTTTCCATGGTTACAGTGAACTGAAGGGGGTGCCACCACTAGGGGTGGGACAAAGTATTGAAATATCGATATATCGTGATACTTCCCTCTTGATACATTATCGATACACTGGCACCTGTATCGTGATACCGTATTGTGATGCCATATCGTGGCATTTTATCCTGAAATGTGTATTTTTTGCATTCTTTTTTGCATGAATTTTTCCTGTAAACATAATTTACACAGATTGAAAAGATTTTAGTGAGACATTATTTTGTATCCTTCCTTTAAACATTTTGACTTCACACGTGGAGTCAAGAACAAGTTGCAGTCGGTGTCGTGTGTTAAAGAGGCAATATGCAGTCTGCACTTTGTTCTACATTGTTTCAGGTCAATTCTATAAATTAATAGATCATTCCTGCTGTTTGCCTCTTTAGGGGTATATTTTCCTCTTCAGTTACACAAATATCGTGATGTATCGCAGATGAAATTTCTTGCAATGTATCGATTATTGCAGAGTCGCTGTATCGTGATCGAAAGCCAAGTATCGCGACAGTATCGTATCGTGAGTCACTCTGCGATTCCCACCCCTAGCCACCACCAAGGTACAAGCACGTGCTTATAAGTGATGTTCGTAAATGGATTGATGTCTTTAATTTCGCAATGAATGAGTTCAGCATGCTCATACTCACCCAGTCAATACTGACCCAATCCTCAGATAGGACAGTCACTCTCTTTGTGGTCTCAGATTAAATTGCCTGTAAAAACAGTAATCAATGCACTTTAGCCACAGTGGTTTAATGGCTCATTATTGACGTTCTCAGTAAATCAAATATAGCATAGATGGAGAGGTTATGTAATGTTGTTGAAAGAACATTGACGAGAAGGTTTGACCACTGCAGCAACTTAAATTCAACAATTATTGGGGAAAGTGATCTCTCCTGCACCCTTCTCTCTTTTGTTCACTTTCCTCTGGCCTATATTTCTGTATTGATCATGTTTCCCTCACAAATGTCCTCTCTTGTCTTTACAGTCACACTGAGCCTGTGAAGATGGACATGTCCAAGCTGCCCAAGATCCGGGATGAGGAGAGAGAGAGCGAGTTTGGATATGTGCATGGAGTCTCCGGACCAGGTTACCACCATCGCCTTTATCACACTCTTCGTCTTCCTACAGCGAGATGTCAAGTCTTCAAAATGAACACGGGGTTCCTACTACCTTGCTTGTTTATCTACGTCCAACCCTTTCTTGACCGTTAATAGGTTTAAGCTTTCATATATCCAAAAAAGATAACACATATGCTGCTAAACAATATACAGTCCACTTCTGTACCAACAATACTTACGTTGGGAGGAGATACAAGATGGAGTACTTTTGAAACTCTGTGGTTTTGTGGGACAGTGTCATTTAACTAGGGTTGGGTACCAAAACCCGGTATCACTATGCCCAATTCCACAGCAGCTAGTAGCGCGGTCCCGCTCCGCTCGACTCGACTTTTGGTCTCATCCCACCGTCAAAAACCGGCCCAGCTCGGTTTGATTTTAGGCCGAGTCGTGCTACTTTTGGTCCCTGCCTCGTCGGGGTACTTCGGGCTGGCGAGTAGGTCCCAAATGGTGACGTAAAACTCTGATGGCTACTGATTGGTCAGAGAGAATCGTGTTTACTCTGTCTACTGACTGTCAATGCAATGCTGGCGGCTGCATACCAGTTTAGTGGTCTTACCTTATCTTCTGTTATGTATATTTCCATCAGTATTTTGTGTCGCTGCCTTCACCTCCAGTGAAATAAAATCGTGGCGGGTGTTCAATTGTCTGAGAAAAAAGTCCGCTGCTCGCTCAGGGAGCTCTGTAGCTGAGAGGAGGCTGCAGCGCTCCGCTAGGCCGCAGCGGGTGTTTGGAAGCCCCGGTCTTGCCTGGTGAGAGGCTGCGGGGTAGAGGCTTCACTCTGTTGCACCTCTCCCGTCCCCGCACAGCACAGCACATGCCTGTGATATCATTCTCTTGGCCGATTGTCACATTTGCCCATGTACACTGTAGGTCATTTAGAGGCACCAGTATTTCATAAACAGTTTAAAAGTTCTGTGGATGGATTTAATTGTAACGTTATGTTATAGCCGAAGGACAGATATGCGGTCGCTATTTTTAGACGACCAGCTGTGGGCGGGGGTGGGTGGGGGCACATGATCCGCGGTGGAAGCAAAACGTCAATAGGGCTGATACGATTAGAGCCGAGTGGTGACGAGCTGTACAGGGCAGTAAAATGTGGTGGAAATGAGCCATACCGGTACGTTTACAACCGGTACTACCGGTACCGAATTGCAACGAAGAATTAGGTGCCTCATTTTGGTGCTATGCCCGAGCTGCTGAGTGAAATATCCCTCCAGTGCTTCAAAACCAGCGCCGTATGCACCGTCACTAACATCATCGTTTGGAGCGCGCAAGTCCCAATTGAAATCCACATTTAATAAAAATAATAATAATAAAAAAGTATTGATTCGTTTTAGCACCGATATCAGAAAAATACGAAATTATACCCATCCCTACGTTTGACTGTATTTCGTCTGGCTGTTTACCTGGCTGGTTTTTCCTCCCCCCTCCCCTCCAGTGGTGACAGCCACAGCCATGGCAGGAGCAGCCATGTACGAGCTGGTTCGTGTGGGACACTGCGAGCTGGTTGGAGAGATCATCAGGTTGGAAGGGGACATGGCCACCATCCAGGTCTACGAGGAGACGTGTATCCTTTTGTTAAGTTACATTCCATCTGTTCTTTGACTTCCCTTCATGTCACAGCTCCCATCTTGGGCCATTATGTGTTCCTTCTCATAGGCCTTCAAGTGAAAAGCAGCCATATTATGATCGATGCCAACTCTGTGTGTGTAGTGTAGTGCTACTAGTTTTAAGTTTGTCGCGTTACTCTGCCTCTACCCAGAACCAATGCACATAAGAGGATGGTGATGTATAGAGCTGTTGCATCTTGGAATTGCATACCTCTAAATATCGTAAAGTAATTTTTTATTATTATGAATAACGAGATAACTTTTTGTCATTGATTTATTTAGTTATTATTGTATGTTGCGGTTGGAGCCTATTTGTGTTGTAATTTTGCTGATATTGAGAATGTATTTCTGTTAAGGCATTTTTTTCAAATTTGTCCTTTGTTTTATTATTGCTCCAATGTTTTAAGTTATGTGTTTGGACCCCAGGAAGAGTAGTCTTCACCTCGGTGGGGACTAATGGGGATCCATATAAAACAATAAGCATACTGAAATGTAATATACTGACTGTAGTATTCAACCGTACCCATTTATTTTTAAACCGGCCTCCTCTAGTGCATTGTTTTACCTTAGGATGCATGTTTACACACCTACATTATTCAGTATATGCATCATCTGGTGGATATGTAAAAATTCAGACTCCTATTTTCCTGAGCCCGAGCACAGCTGGTGTGTCTGTGGGAGATCCTGTGCTGCGTACAGGGAAACCTCTGTCCGTGGAGCTGGGCCCAGGAATCATGGGCTCCATCTTTGACGGTATCCAGCGCCCCCTAAAGGACATCAACGACATCACACAAAGCATCTACATCCCTCGAGGTGTCAACATCGGAGCCCTCAACCGAGACCTCAAATGGGAGTTTTCTCCCGGCAAGAGCCTGCGGGTACATCTCTGTTTAACAGTTTCCAGACTTCAGAGTTTTCCCCCTCGAGTGCTCCAATCATTCAGTTGATTTCATCTATGTCTATTATGTCTATTATGATCTATGTCTAGGTTGGCAGTCACATCACAGGGGGAGACATCTATGGGATGGTGTTTGAGAACTCCCTCATCAAGCACAAAATCATGCTGCCCCCAAAAAACAGAGGCACCGTAACCTATGTGGCTCCCCCCGGAAACTACGACGTCACCGTGAGTTCCTCTCACCTCCTGCTGCAGCTGTGCTTGTGTGTTGACCATTAAGATGTTGCTTCATGTTAACGGTGTGGTGTCTTTAGACTGTCGTGAGACAGGTTAGTTTTACTCTATGTATTGTTGCAATTAGTAATCCTGCTCATAAATTGAAAGTCAGCCCTCGATCGAAGCTTTTGACGGAAAGTTGGCTCAGTGGTTGGCACCACAGCAAGAAGGTCCTGGGTTTGAAGCCCGGTCCATCCTAGGTCCTTTCTGTGTGGAGTTTGCATGTTCTCATATTGGTTTCCTCCCACCATCAAAAACATGTATGTTAAAGGAGGACTTACCCCCTAGATATGTATTAGAACAGTGATTTGAAAATACCTATGGAAAAAACCAAGAAATTACATATACGGTACTCTTGTCTATACTGGACTCTTTGGCTGTGTTCAAGTCCAGATTTTTTTTCGGAAATCGACGCCATTACAGTTTGCCTACTGCCTCAAAAAGAATTTATTTGAGAGGGGCCATATCTTTATAAATATCAACAACTAGCCAACGATGGTGGCCTGTTTGGAAAGAGCTTTGCTCAAAATGGTTGAAAGTTATATCAATTTGGTAATTCAGTGGCGAACTAGAAATTTAATTATTTTTCTGCATGTATCTCTATGGAAACTACTCAAACTACGTTACGAGAGCAAAGTGACATGGGCTCGTTAACAGCAGCACACCCACAATAGGACAAACCTCTCGCTCTGGGGTAACACAATGCGAGATTTCTCCACGTAATTCCCTCGTCTAACTAGAGATAAACCGCGCAATGAAATCCGTTTTTAATTTGCGTTTTGGGGCTTTTCGTGATTCTTGTTAAAAGTTACTGCAGGCAGGGCAGTGTCAGACCTGTGAAGAGCTCCGCCCGCGCGTCCCCGCTGCCTGAGCACACAGCAGCTCGTGCTCGCGCTCTAAAAGGCAGGGTGCCTACGAGCTGCTGCGTGGCCGCAGAAAGGGCATCAGACTCGGTGTGATAATCCTCTAACAGCATTTGAGCTTATTCAGGTAAGATATTTATAATGTAATGACACATTCAGCGATAAACTGTCTACAATGAAGACATATGTCAAATATGACAACGTGGTGTTCAGTATTTTAAGAGCACAGGAGCTACTTGCCTGATCAAATCCATTCCGCGCAGCAAAACACACACACAGCGAGTCCCCCCCCCCCCAGTCCCCAGTCGCTGCTGACATTTCCTGAAAAGTTGGCGTTGCTTGTACACAGTGACGTTATTATAGTAGCCGATGTGTTTAGACCAGCTTTGTCACGTTGTCACGTCGTAGTATAGCGTTATATTTTACATGTGCGCTGCGATAAGATTTGTTTGCGGAAGGATGAAATTGAGGCTCTCACTTTGATGCTGGGCTCTCGGAGCTGATTGCTGCAAACACACAATAAACCCCTCCCTCCCTCCGGGCAGTCAGTGCAGCAGCTCTGTGTCCCCAGCGAAAAGGGGCACAGAAGACCACCAGTCGTCCTTGAGAGGATTCCAGCATTCGTTGTCTCTCAACCTAATTATATGGAATTCTGGACAAAATCATATCTAGGCTATAAAAAATAAAAAATAAGATTTACATGAGACCAAATCTCATCATAGGGCCCCTTAGTATGAAAAAGGTTGGGAATGATTTACTTGCTATGTCCTTCCTTTTATGATTATAGTGGCGTTTATTGATAGTATTGTGTTACATAGGAGTTGGTAGGAAAATAACAGGCGATTGTAATAAATTAACAGGTCAAGTGACATCATGGCAATAGGCTTGGAGTTGTGAGGAGCCGAAAGGGTACAGGGGGAGTAGGGGAGTAACTATCTTGAAATCCCATAGTCTTTGGTTCACCATGACGTCATGACGTGTCAAATATCCCATTCATTTGAGAAAAAAAAAAAAAGCAGTGTTACACCCTTAGAGGGCGCTTATGCCAGGTATGCTGCTGAAAAATGATACAAATGGTAAAATGGCAACAGTTTGGTGTCAAATGTGGAAATTTTGACCAGAATTCTTCACACATCACCCCCAAAGTCATATATATTGGTTAAAAGCTGAAAAAAAGTGTTTTGGAGGTAAGTCCTCCTTTAAGGTTAATACTCCTTAGGAAGAATAGAAAGCGCACACTCTGGCTCCGATGCAATGAGTTTAATAAAAAGACAACGTTTCGGCCTGGTGGCCTTTGTCAAGTCATGAAGGCCACCAGGCCCAAACGTTGTCTTTTTATTAAACTCATTTATTAAACTATTCTTCCTATGGATTCTTGTCCGGCACCGGCACCTCACGGTGAGATTTCACGGCGTGCATTCTCTCCATTTTTGACAAAGGTTAATACTCCTGTCAGTGCCCCTGAGCAAGGCACTGGCAATCGAACTTGAGTTGGTCAGGGCTGAGAGGAGTTACGCCCCTCAGTCCTCACAGAGCATTGTAAAGCCCAACAATGGAAAGTCCAGTTGGGCTCATCTGAGGATGACCTAATGATACGTGGTGTCTGTGTGTGTCAGGATGTGGTGATGGAGTTAGAGTTTGAGGGGGTGAAGGAGAAGTTCACCATGGTGCAGGTGTGGCCCGTTAGACAAGTGCGCCCCGTCACAGAGAAGCTTCCCGCCAACCACCCACTGCTGACTGGACAGAGAGTACTGGACGCACTCTTCCCGTAAGTCTCTGACCCTCCCCTGGTGATTTCTTCCTGCCATAGACATTTCTGGTACCAAGTAGGACTTCTAATGTTTATGTTTTCTTTACTCTCCCTGTCTCCTTTCCTCTCTGTGCAGGTGTGTGCAGGGAGGAACCACAGCCATCCCAGGAGCCTTCGGCTGTGGTAAGACTGTCATCTCCCAGTCTCTTTCCAAATACTCCAACAGCGACGTCATCGTCTATGTCGGCTGCGGGGAGCGTGGAAACGAGATGTCAGAAGTACTGCGAGATTTCCCTGAGGTGGGTGAAGATAGTCGTGGTGTTTTGTGACTGACTGGCGTGACTTGGATTGGCGTTCTAGACATTTGATGATGAGTGTGTCTGGCCAACAGCTGACCATGGAGGTGGACGGGAAGACTGAGAGCATCATGAAGAGAACAGCGCTGGTAGCCAACACTTCCAACATGCCTGTGGCTGCCAGAGAAGCTTCCATCTACACGGGTATCTGCCAACAAGTCACATGGCTCACAGAATACTCATTAACCTAAGTGGCCCTGGGACACTTTGATAGTTCAAAGTTGTTATCTAATCACATCTTCCAATCACAGAACAATGAAGTATAATAAAGCATACAATGAAAGCATTTTAAAGCCCCATTATGTAGTTTTTCTATTTGGGGAAACTGCGCTCCCACATTTACAGATGCTAACGCTTGAACTTGAAACAAACAAACACATTGTATATATAGATAGATAGATATATTACTCATTCACCCTCTTTAAGAGATTGCTTGTAAATGAAGTCAAATGAATTGTGTGTCTTGTCAGGGATCACGCTGTCTGAGTACTTCAGAGACATGGGATACAATGTGAGCATGATGGCCGACTCCACCTCCCGTTGGGCCGAGGCTCTCAGGGAGATTTCTGGCCGTCTGGCTGAGATGCCTGCTGGTACGTATGGATCCTGCTGGGGAGTATTAAAACCTAAAAGCAGATAAAAGCTTCCCACAGACACAGCAAGGAATTTAGTATTGAAGAAACTACAGCGCTACTTGCTACCTGTGTTTTCTTCATTTTGTTTTCCTTTTTGATGCTTGATTTCCCCACAAGGTGGAGCTAGTACCTTTATTGTACAGTATTTGATCTGAGAAGCCAGTATGGTGATGCAGTATTCACCCCTCTCATCGCATTTGTGATCAT
The DNA here is from genome assembly GCF_964638095.1 of Poromitra crassiceps. Taxonomy (NCBI): domain Eukaryota; kingdom Metazoa; phylum Chordata; class Actinopteri; order Beryciformes; family Melamphaidae; genus Poromitra; species Poromitra crassiceps. The sequence goes on from NC_139624.1 coordinate 82,719,067, forward strand.
AAACTAGTACAAAAGCACAAAATAGTAGTCAGATGTGTGTGTGTGTGTGTGTGTGTGTGTGTGTGTGTGTGTGTGTGTGCACTTGCAGACAGTGGTTATCCTGCCTACCTTGGTGCTCGTCTGGCCTCCTTCTATGAGCGTGCTGGAAGGGTGAAGTGTCTGGGCAACCCCGAGAGAGAGGGCAGTGTCAGTATTGTGGGAGCGTGAGTACTACTTATTATCACTAGAGGGAGTCAGTGCTCTACTTATCTTCTATGGTATGGGCTATAACAAAAACAGAGTTAAAAGATAAGGCCACTTTTAGGCCAATGTTTTTTTAATGCATTCCTTACATCAACAAATCCTATGAAAATAACAAAATCAATATTGCGGTTCCTCTACTCACGTTACTTTCGGACTTCCCACGTACCCTTTATAGCTGTCAACCCAGAAGTCATTGACTCCAATTGTAAGCTAAAAACCTTGAAATACAGCTCACAAAGACATAGTTTCAATTTTAAGAATCACTAACTCTTTCCACGGATGCAGGCTGTTGTAGTCACAGGGAACAAATTCTTCATTGCACTGGGGACCATTTTCGGTGCTACGGAACTACTTTCCTGAGATCGCAAACATCTTTACAGCCGGCTTATCAAGTTGTTGAAGGAAAGATTTGGCCGGCCCGGTGCATCGTGATGATGAAATATGCTGCCCAGAGCAACAGCAGGCTCTTTGACATGTTTTTAATTCAAAACAAATCTTTAATACGATGGAGTTCTGTGGCTGCTGGGACATGGTGTCATTGGGCACCAGCTACATTACATAGACGAGGGTTGCTGGCAAAACCAAATCATTGCTGACTTTGTTGTTATTTTCATATGATTTATGATGAGAAGCAATGCATTTAAAACAACGTATGTTTTAAACTGATCCTTTAAGTGATGTTAAAATGCTTTGTGTCTCCTCAGTGTGTCGCCTCCTGGTGGCGACTTCTCTGACCCTGTCACCTCAGCCACCCTTGGTATTGTACAGGTACATGATCACACTGTGTCATCCTTATGAAATAGATCGGCTTTGTTTGTTTGTTTGTTTGGTTCCTAATAGGGATGTTCATTTTGAACAATTTCCATAATCGAAAATCGGGAAAAATTAACGATCAATTATCGATTATCGATAGCGTAATAATAATAATAATATATATACAGTATATATATATATATATTTTTTTTTACTCTGGTCTGGTAATAACGTTGCGCGTTCTCGGCCAGCTATAATGGCGATGCCGCTGTGTAGTAAGAATATCAGACACTAGTGCTGTGGCCAGGTAAACAAACATGTCAGGTTACATGATGTAAGGCAATCGGCGTCTTCCAGCTTAGCTGACAGCACAAGAGTCAAATCAACAGGCCTTAGCCAGACCGCTGGGTGCGTTTGTTTGTGTCCCCGGCGCATGCCGGTGTGAATTCCCCATGTTTAAAACAGTTTTGTTGGCACAAAGGCCCGTGCCCAGCCAGAAAACTAGAGACTATATGAAGCTCCACCTCACGTTAGTCGGCTGTGCAATGGAGTGGGGCGAGGAGGAACGAATTCCACCCAAACCTAGTACGAAAAAAATAAAAAATAAAAATAATAATAATAATAATAATAACAATAATCGATCCAAATTCCACATGATCGATTCAATTCCTTAACAATTGATGAACATCCCTAGTTCCTAACATGACCCCCTTCCTTTCCTCTCTCAGGTGTTCTGGGGTCTTGACAAGAAGCTGGCTCAGAGGAAACACTTCCCCTCCGTCAACTGGCTGATCAGCTACAGCAAGTACACTCGTGCTCTGGACGAGTACTACGACAAGCACTTCCCTGAGTTTGTGCCTCTGCGCACCAAGGCCAAGGAGATCCTGCAGGAGGAGGAGGACCTGGCTGAGATTGTGCAGCTGGTCGGAAAGGTAATTCTGACATGGTTTCTTGTCTCAGTGCCAGTGGTTTGATTGTCGGACGAGTAACTTACATTCACATCGACATCTTTAATAGGTGTCATTTGAACTGCATCCCTGACCTGCATTCATCATGACAAAGCTATAATCTCACGATCAGGTGCTTTGACAAGGGACAGGCGATTGGTTCAGGTTTATTTTTTCACAGTAATAAAACTAAAACAGAGTGATTGAGTGATTAACAATCAAGTACAACGATCAAAAAGGAACCCCCTTTCCTTTTTGATCGTTGTACTGATGTATTAATGCTGATGATCATGGCCCAGGTGATCTTGTTGTCACTCTGAGCCGTGATCATAATGTAATGAGAGCCCCACGCACACACCTGATTGTCGTTGTAACAGGCATCGCTGGCAGAAACGGATAAGATCACCTTGGAGGTGGCTAAGCTGCTCAAAGACGACTTCCTGCAGCAAAACGGTTACACTCCCTATGACAGGTAACTTTATACCTAGCTACTCACTTATTTAGTCCCATTTCCTCACTGTCCAGAGGTCAGCGAGTCCCAGGGGTGAAGAGTGAGGTGTCCTGTGAAATGTGGGGTGGAAAAAAGCTTAAGGGTTAAGAAGAAGAAGAAAATCAGTTACCGTAGTCGGGGCGTCTGTGTAGTGTTGAAGTAAAGAGACCCGGGTTCACTTCCCGGTAGTGGTGCTTCCGGCTTGGTCAGACGTTCCCACAGACACAATTGGCCGTGTCTGTGGGTGGGAAGTCGGTGGGGTATGAGTCCTGGTCGCTGTACTAGGACTATTACTCTGGTCGGTCAGAGCGCATGTTCGGGGGGTGGGGGGGGGGATACGTCCTGCCGGTGAAACTCCTCGCTGTCAGTTGAAAAGAAGCGGCTGGCGACTGCACATGTATAGGAGGCAGCCTCTGGGGAGAGTTGTTGAGTTGTTGACAACTCTCCCCAGATTGGCAGAGGGGGTGGAGCAACAACCCACAAGAGCAGGGGGAATTGGCCAAGTACAATTGGGGAGAAAATGGGAGAAAAAAACTTGATAAAAGAAATTTCAATTACCGTAAATTCCGGACTATAAGCCGCGGCTTTTTTCCCGTTTTTTGGCCTTTTTTGGCCCCTGCGGCTTATATAACGGTGCGGCTTATCTATGGATTTAAAAAAAAAAAAAAAAAAAAATCTCTCTTTTTTAGCACTCTTTCTAACTATAAATCCACTTCTGTTTTAATTTCCTCTCTTGCCCTCTTTTAACAACATAACATAACATAACATAACACAACACAGGTAAGCAGAAAGAAAAAGACGAAGCAATCACCGCCATGAATGAGGAAATGACTCACCTGCTGGAGGCTGGAGATACACGGCTTGGGCTAAACTTTTACTCCGTGAAACACTATCGATTAAGTCCGACATCGCTCAGAGGTTTGAGCAGCTTGAAAACAAGTTTGAAAACGTGCAGAAGTCCATCCACTCAATCACTAAAGAAAATAAGACAACCGTGAACAGAGTTTCTAATGCGGAAAAGCGCATCAGCGCACTGGAGGACAAAAACAACACAGTGAGTCCGAAAGTGGATAAAATGCAAAAACAAATCGAACCCCTGCACACGCAGGTTGATGACTTAATCAGCAGGAGTAAAAGAAATAACATTCGCCTGATCAATGTAAAAGAGGGAGCTGAGATTGGTGACATGGACGCTTTCGTGGCAAAATCCTGTGTTACATCCTGGACCTGAAGGAAGGCGAGAAACCACCAGAGGTGGACAGGGCACACCGGGCGCCTCGGCCACGTCCAGACCCCGGCCTGCCACCGAGGGCCATCTTCATCTGCCTACTCCGCTGGCCCGACCGTCAACTCATCCTCCAGGCTGCGGGGAAGAAGCCCCTCACCTGGGAGGGTACGCGCTTTTTCGTCCGGCAGGACCTCTCCGCGTTGGTGCAACAGAAACGCGCAACATACAACAGCATCATCGAAAAGGTTAAAGTCAATGGATATCGCTTTGGCGTACTGTACCCAGCGAGACTCGTCATAACCATTGATGGACAGCAGCGGAACAAGAGCTCAAAGTGAAACTGCCGAATATCTTTTGAGTTGGACTGGTCAATAGTACTGTGAGTAACTAAAATAAAAAAATAAAAAACGGAATTCTCTCTTCTTTAGCACTCTTTCTAACTATAAATCCACTTCTGTTTTAATTTCCTCTCTTGCCCTCTTTTCGCCACACCGCGGACACTGTGTGCACTGTAAAAAAAAACAAAAAATACCATTAAAACACCCGCGGCTTATAGTCCGGTGCGGCTTATACAGTATAAGAAAAAAATAGTCAACTTTGAAGGTGCGGCTTATACACCGGTGCGCCTTATAGTCCGGAATTTACGGTAGTCACAGAATCTTTTTTGTGTACCTCCTCAGGTTCTGAATCTTTTTGTGTGTGTACCTCCTCAGGTTCTGTCCCTTCTATAAGACGGTGGGCATTCTGTCCAACATGATAGCCTTTTACGACATGGCGCGGCACGCGGTGGAGACCACGGCTCAGAGTGACAACAAGATCACCTGGGCCATGATCAAAGAGCACATGGGAGAAATCCTCTACCGGATCAGTTCCATGAAGTTTAAGGTGTGTGTTTTTGCCTCCAACAGTTTCCACAGGTCTCTTCTTTCTTGTGATTACTGATTGTAAAATTTTACATTTAAAAAAGTTAAATTACATCTGATAGTTTTTATCTATAATTGTATTTATGTGTGTCTTTTATTAACACTGCAAGTTCTCCATATGCATTGGCTGGATAGTATTAGCCTGTTTAGCTCGAGTTTGCCACAATAAATGTAGTTCCTGAACGTTGAGATAAGCCAATTAAACATACTTCTCAATAATAGACAGATACCTCACATCGTTTGAACTGTACCTGATGTGGTAAACTCCACCCGTCAGGTACTCCAAGCACATGAATGAAAACAAGCACTATGACCTGAACCCCTTGTTTGCTTTGCATGTTGTTCAACTGTGTGTGTGTGTGTGTGTGTGTTGTTTTTCTGTGTTGGAACAGGACCCAGCAAAGGACGGAGAGGCTAAGATCAAGGCGGATTACGTCCAGCTGTTGGAGGACATGCAGAACTCCTTCCGCACCTTGGAGGAATAGGCCTCCACCTCTCATCTCTGACCCCTCCTCCACCCAACAATCACATTCCACCACCTCCCAAAACCTGTGCCCCTTTGTGACTGATAATTGTGAGCTTGTGTGTGTGTGTGTGTGTGCAGTTCCATGTGGAGGAAAAAGAGAAAGATGTACTGTATTCATGATTATTCGTTGCCTCACATAGGCTTACTCTGGGTCCTCTGCATGGTCATCGATCGGAGAGTGTGCGTGTGCATCGTGTGTGTTTATGTGTGTACTTGTATGTATGTATGTATATACGTATGTATGCAAGAGGGATCTCTCCACCCCTTCCTTTCTTTCTTGCTGTTTACATGATTTCTGTCTGTAGCCGTATTTGGTCTTCCTGAAGACAATTGTTCCATTGATGTAATTGTCAGTCATAGAGCATATCTGTACAGAAGATGATTGAAGATACATTAAATAAGATCAGTCTATTTATTGGCAGCATTATGACGTGAAGGCTTTGTTGTTCTTTCTTTTTGTTTTTATGATCGTTTCAAAGCTGTGCAGTGTTAATGTATTTGCTGTGTGAATGTGTAAGAGTCGGACTCCGACGCTCAACTGTCCAACACTTACATGTTCCTCCCAAAGAATTAAAATGTGGGGGAAAACGTGATGTGTGTGACTGTGTGGCTTCATTGTCTCCACTGATGTTACGTTGCTTACACTTCTTGTTCAACTGGTTTCTCTGCATATCGCTCATACTCTGGATGGAATCTTGTATCGCCAGCACACTGCCTTCCCTGTCATGCTTGGTGGATAGAAATGATCTCAAAAAATAATAATAGAAGGTTATGGCTGATTTTAGTGTATGCAATTAATTATTAATAGTGAAGTATGAACGGGGGAAAATCTTAACTTAACCTGATTCTAGCCAACAAAACTGATCTTATACTTGCAATACAAAAATGTATGGCATATATTAATTGGGAGCTGGTTGTACTCAAGACTCCTGCATGAATGAAGGAAGAGGCTATTTTTGGAGCAGACAACAATGAGCAGAAAAGAGGTGACAACTCCGCCCAAAAGGTATGTTGCAGGATGTTGATTTGTCGCACCTGTATCAGGCGAACGGAAATCGTGGATAGCACAGTGAGGGAGCCATAGACGCTAATCATTTGAGAGCAGTTGTTTTCCTGACTTTTTTTGAGGACGTACTACACAGGATAAGCATCGCCCAGTCCGTGTCAGGTAGGTACTGGAAGCCCGCATTTGGAAACTCACTTTGATAAAGATGCAATGCGTCTGTGCGTCTTTGCCATTGTGCGCCAAGGCATTTTACGCATTATGTTTGACATCAGCATGTAGCTTTACTGATCAATCAGATAGGGACCGTTTTGACATTTTGGAAGCGGAGCTTGACTTTGTTTTGTCTGATGTAAGTTGACATCTAGTGGTTTGGTATCAGTTGCACATCGAGAGAGATAATCCAGTGGTTTCTATCTGTTGCACATCTAGGTTAACTTTGTAAAATAAATGGTAAATCAATACTCATAATAACAATAATAGCCTACCTTACTTACCACTGGTATCCACAAAGGTGGTCATATAGGTAAAGTTGAGGCTGTGTTTTGCTACAGTAAGTTTCTCCTCGGTAGCTCCACACAAGACCAACCAGTTCTCTGTGCTGCTGATGAATAGCCCTGAATATAATGAATAGACCTGTTTGGGGACATTCATAACCCACAGAAGTAGGCTATAGCTACTTATTGCATCCCACAGTTTCAGCGAATTATGACATGACTGAAGAGATTTGTTAAATTAAAGCCCCTGGAAACCAAAACTTGATATGGGGTTTGAGTTTGTCACACCACAGAAAAATGTGTTGTGTTATGAACCACCCAGCCAATTTGAATGATTAAAATGTAAAATGTCACCAAATTAGGTTTCAAAAAACTTAAATGGCAATATTTAGGATTTGGATTGAAACTAATGTCTAATACTTTTAGATGCATACTATTATGTATTATGCACATAAGACCCCAAATTACATAGAATGTTATTGTGGATTACTTTAAAAATGGCATTTTCCAACAGTTTTGCAGGGTTGAGATGCTCACAACATCACATATTTTTATGTAACCAGTGCAGCAGACCAGATGGACCAGTCATCCAGCAGGTCAGGAGTGGGCAGTGATGATGCTACAGACGATGCAGCATCTGTGGATGTCAGGTGGAGCTCAGACGAAATGGAGGTAAAGCACAGATCCTGTCCATGCCCACGGGGCGTGTTTCAACCATGGTACAGCTACAGACGGAGTCTCATTCAAGATGCTCTCAATGCTGCCCTCTAGGCTCTAGCCATGTGATGAAGTACATCACCAGTAAGCATCCTTTCTGTTCCCCCAGACTGAATCACCTGATGCTGCACTTATGGCCTGCATTTATATAGCGCTTTTATCCAAAGCGCTTTACAATCAGTAGGTGCATTCACCCATTCATACACCGATGGCGGCAGGCTGCCACGCAGGGTGCTGGCACACCAACGGGAGCAATTTGGGGTTCAGTATCTTGCCCAAGGAGGACACTTCGACATGCAGACTGGAGGAGGCGGGAATCGAACCATTGACCTCTGTTATCCAAAGTGATTAGTGGACAACCCGCTCTACCTCCTGAGCTACAGCCGCACTGCACTTCTGCAGCTACGCTGGCACTGTGGGGAGGGAGCCACTTTCACATTAATAAATATATTCACTTAACATGGAATCAAGCTGCTACTTTGCATGATACACACCACATATGGACTAATTACAGTGGTCACCAACCAGTAGATCAGGATGTAGTTGATCTCAGGGTCATGGATGGATTATGACAGGGATACTCAACTTGCTTTGCCCGGGGGCCACTTTCGTGAAATGATAGGAGGCCAGGGGCCAGTTAATAAACAAACAATATACATTTTTCTGTAGCGGATTGTAGGTTTTTGGGTGTCAGCCGGAGTTTAGCCAGATAGTTAGGTTAAGTTAGTTAGGTTAAGTACATACATAAGTGCCTGGGTAGCGAGCAGACGGCGGTATTTGACAATTTAGCTGGAGCTCAGTCAAACTTTATTTCACGTTAGTTTTTATTGTGAATTAGATTCTAATTCACAATAAAAAACTAACGGGCCGCAAGTTCAGTATCACTGGATTATGACATGACGGGCCCCTGGGCCTGGATGCATAAAAGCCCCCCCGCCTCATAGCACACAATTATGGCCAGAATAATACCTGCATCTCAACAGGATTTACAGCACAGCCACCTGAACACTCAAAGCCAACAGCACAATAACAATACATGTATTTGCAGCATGTATCTCAATACAGGGTCCAAAATTAACTTTTTTGTCCACCAGCCAAATGGCTAGTGAATGTTCAAATTTGACCAGCCACTCAATAGATTACCATTGTTGTTTTTTTGCCTGGTGAGTGAAGCAAATCTACCAGCCACTTGCATATTTTACCAACATTTGGCTGGTGGCTGGTGCAAATTTTGGACCCTGTCTCAATAACACAGAATTGTACAAACAAAGTCTAATTATTAAGTTTACACTTACAGCGGGGGGGGGGGGGGGGGGGGGGGGGGGGGTGGACAGGTAGATATTGTGCTGTTGCAAAATGTAAAAGTAGATCTGAAGTGTAAAAACGTTGGCCACCGCTAGACTAATAGATCTTTGAAATCATGGACCTTTATCATCCACTTCTACTTTATGAAACAATAACAATCAATTCTGGCTGCCCTCTAGTGGCATCAACCTTAAGATCCGTACATAACGTGCTCACTGTTAGCTGAAATCATTTCATCACACACAAGTGGGATTGCTGCTGCCTTTCTGATGCAAAGCTCAAGGGTTGATGATGTTTTTCATCTGCTCAAACACATTGCATTTTTTCTCTAACTTCTTACTCTTAGTTTCTTCTCTTAATTCCCTCTGAATTCATTTGATATAATAAGGACAATTCCAAGAATACAAGGATGGCCTATGAGTGGTCAGTATTTTGTACAGTGTTTCTTCCATCAAGACTGGAAAAAAGAAATATGTGGGATTTTCTAAATAGCTTAGTATTACTGTTTCAGTAACGTTCACATCTTGTCCTCCAGGCCTCTGATCCTCAGGCACAGTGTCTTGCGGTTGCGGCTCCTCAACCCCCTGCCATTACCTACAAACAGAAGTTTGATGAATTTAAGAAGTTATTCAAAGAACTCCCAGAGTCAGAGAGGCTCATAGTGGGTGAGTAACACTGGCTGAAAATGAAAACCGAAAAGGTCAATATCGTCCGTATCAGCAAATATACCAGTCTAACCTCTTGTTCCTAGGGTGGTGTTTAGCAGTTCTTGAGCTAGTTAGTCGAAATAGCCAGAATGCAATGTAGTTTTACTTTAAACATAATTAGCTCATGTGAGTCCTTATTAGTATATATCATTGCTTGCCTTGTCCTAAGAGAAGCAGAGAGAAGAGAAGCTATTCTCCACTCTCCCAACCCAAAAAGTTAAAAAGAAATGCTAGTTAGTTCTATGAAAAACAAAGTTATAAGTTGTTACATATTTGCTGAATCTGCAAAACACTGTATACTTGTCACCTCATTAATCACTCCACAGTGACCTGTTTTATATGCAGTGTATATTGGAGCATCTCAGACAAGCTCATTTGTATAACGCTCATTTACCTGCCTCACCTGTCTTATCTATTTTCTTCCCAGACTACCCATGTGCCCTGCAGCGTGACATCCTCCTTCAGGGACGCCTCTACCTCTCCGAGAACTGGTTCTGCTTCTACAGCAATGTGTTCTGGGGGGCGAAGGTAACAAAGCCAACGGCAATCAATATCACACATACATATACTGTATGTGTTATACAGTATATGTATAACACACACACGCACGCGCACACACACACACGCACGCGTACACACACACACACACACACACACACACACACACACACACACACACACACACACACACACACACACACACACACACACACACACACACACACACACACACACAGTTTTTGATGGTTAGATGGTACAAAGCTAGTCAGTGGCAATGAGTGGTATGTCGGCAGTTAGCTAGCTGCCACTGATGTGCCACTGAAATACCACTGGGTGCCACTAGCTGCCAATGACATGTCACTGAAATTTCACAGGCTGCCACTGGGTGAAACTAGCTGCCACTGACTAGCCACTAGCTGCCACTGGCTAGCCACTAGCTGCCACTGGCTAGCCAAAAGCTTCCACTGACTAGCCACTAGCTGTCACTGACTTTACAGATGACTGAAATTACAGATGACCACGACTCCTGGAATGCATTGGACATCACAGATTGATATCTAACAGCATGAGAGTGGATTTTTTTTGAATGAGCATTGATAAGCATGTGTTCTGACTGCTGTATCATATTCGTAACCTTTCACCTTTTTGCCATGTCATCTCTAGATTATGCTCAGTCTTAAACAAATCATGTCTATGAGCAGAGAGAAAACGGCACGGCTGATTCCCAATGCCATCCAGATCTGCACAAACACAGAGAAGGTATAATCCATTGTCTCTGGTCTAATCACAGTCTACTGTCTCCAACCTATTCACTCTGAACTCTCACTCATCAGGGCTTCAAGCCCCGAAGGGGCTGAAACCCTCTTGTTTTTGTGCTGATTTATTATTGTTACTTCTTCTGCCGCAACACAAATTGCTGTGAGCTGGTATCGCAGAGGGATGAAATTTGGGCAAATGACATATTGATGGCTATAGTTTCTGCTCCAGAAATATGAACCTGGCCTGATGGGGGTGCTATAATTAAAGGTCTAAAAAAGACCCTTTGAAAGGCCATAACTTCTACACCGATAAGTCCCTTTTTTTTTTTATATATTTTGAAAAGTTTTCAATAACATTTTTGACCAATCACCACCAACATTTTTTATGACTAATCTCATTAAAATTTAAATAAAGTGGAATAAAGGTTATCTGTCGTTTTGAAGATATACGTTTAAAAAAAAGCATGCCTCGTCAACTAAATTGTCTAAATTTCATGACCGATTGTCCAATTATCACAAAACTTTGTGAACATTATTCAGATATCATCAGTGACCAATGACCATCTGTGCACAGCTGTTTTAATCATGAACAGCAGGGGCGCCACAAATGCGAAAAGTTTATCTCGTAATCAGAGACTACATGGAGTCATACAAAATTTGGTTTGCATGATCTAGGGTCATGACTCAATCATTTGGTAATGGTTGATTAAAGTGGGCATGGCTTATTACAACAAATCTATATTTCTAGACATTTCACATTTCAAAAAATAAAAAATAAATAATGCAAGTCTTCAAGCTACCAAGATTTTCACAGACATTATTTAATGGTATATCAAGTTTAAGGGTATTCAGATTGGTCAAATGTGAGTCCACAGTGATATTCAATCAAATTTTTAAACATATTTCACAAACATATTGACAATACACACTTTCTCAGAATTGTATGCCCAACATGAGTTAAATGTGAGAAGCAGTTGGCCCCCAGGTATTTTCACATGATCTAATCTGACCCCCATTCAAAAAAGTTTGGACCCCCCTGATGTAAACCATGTGTCCCCAGTGACACAGATACACTCTGGATACAAAAGTCCAGGGTTCGAATCCCCAGGTGGCCCAAGTTCTACTTGCCAACAATGTAGCAATTCATGCATGTGGCATGTAAATAAATAAAAGTACCGGTAATTCATTTCAATGTACATGTCAGTATCATTCAAAAAAGCCTTTCATGGCTGCTTGAAGTTATATTTTTGTTCTAACCTTGTGTGCGCGCGTGACTATCATCAGAAGTGAGTCAGTCATTCAGAAGTTATTTCATGCTTCATAAACCCATGATCCATTAGTATTTTCTATTGACTCATGTCTTCTTCACCCACAGCTGTTCTTCACTACCTTCTCGGCAAGAGAGAAAAGCTACCAGGGTGTTTTCCGCATGTGGCAAAACACACTGATGAACAAGGTAAGGTCCCTGCTCAGCTCACGATGTCACCTCATGCCATCTCACTCCAGACACTCATCCATTCCCTCCTATAGTAGCACTAGCAGCCACTTATGATCAGTTTGATATGGATTACTGTAGGTACGATATCTATACTCCATGTATGTAGAAGTCATACAGTGGTAGTAATAGTCTCTCATGTGTGAAGCATTACACACAGTAGTACAATCCAAACTATACTAATCCACAGATATGACAGAGGGACTAACCCTAACCCTATCCCTAACACACTGACATTTGCTAGAGCATTTATCTGTTGTTCACTACATTGAAACTAGGGATGCACAGATATATCGGCCATATATTGGTATCAGCCGATATTGGCCTTGTTCACTTGGCCATCGTAAAAAAAGATGCCGTTCATGATTGAAGTTGTGCTCAACTAAAGGGAGTGTGATGAAGGGCTCAAAATACTTTAAAACAGGCCAGTTATTTGTTTATAATGAAGATTTATTTGTTTCCCTATCAAAAAAGGCATAAAAAAAACATACGGCGAAATTGTTATTTTAAACATCGGTAATGGTATCGGCCCAGAATTTTGCAATCGGTGCATCCCTACTTGAAACCTGTGACTAAGCGCGCCGGTCTGTGACTTTACCCCGTTTCACAGCACTTATCTAATCAGTCCAGAGTACAAATCTGCACTGGCCACAGACTCTGTCTTACTAGAGGTTATATCAATGCTGTTGTGCTATTGCAAGTAGGGTCAAGAATTACAAGTAGTGACAGGATCACCCATGGGTGAGAGAAACCATCTATTATTGTTACAAGTGATATTATGTTACTGTGTTGCAATCATTTACCTTTATGTCAGGGTGTTACAGGCTAGTTAAAAATGAACCCACCTAAAACTCAGTTTACCCAAGTGTTCTAATGTTAATTCATACTCATACAGTATAAGTAGTATTATTATACAGCATTATACAGATGTAAGATAAGGTCTTTAGGGAAAACAAAGTAAAGTGCTTTTCTGAGTTTGTATATGCCTATAGGCCCTAGATGCTATGACGTCCTGGGTGATGACAGCATTATAGCGCCCAGAGCGCCGTGTCTGTTGGGACCTGGTTGCGACGAAGCACAAACACCTGTAAACACGCTGCTGTTAAAGTTCATTGACCTCTGCGGGTGTGGCCACGAGAGCCAATTTACATACCTGCGCGCGAGAGAGAGAGAGAGAGAGAGAGAGAGAGAGAGGGAGAGAGAGAGAGCGAGGAAGAAAAAAAGAGAGAGCGCGCCCTTGACGCACTAGTTGCATTTTAAGCAGAAACTTTGTAGCAAGTTACTACATCAAAACAACGATCTGTCCCCCGCGTGGGTCTGACTCGACAGACAGGACGAGCTTTTATCTCATTTATCTCGGTGTGAATCCTATGTGTGAATCTGGGCGGCGCGTCACTTGTCAGAGGAGTTGAAAGCCAGGACTTCCTGAATGGTGGATTATATTCGCGCTGCGTCCAGGTTAACAGACTAGAGTTCAGGTGCACAGCTGCCCGGCCAAGACACACAAGTCCACCGACAAGTAAGTGTAGCATAATCCAGGTGTTATATCTTGATTTTAAATGGCTTTAAACCTAAACTGGCTGAATCAGCTGTATGGCAAAAACAAAGTCTGGTTAATAAAGAGGCGTTTATTCCGTGTATTAGTTTCTTACAAGCGTAGTTTAATTTATCTATTATTTATTTGACAATAGTTTGAACACCACAACTAGCTTAATCTGGTTTGTTTGGTCATGTAAAAAACGCATTTCCTCTCTGCAGCTGCGGCTGCAGGTGCGTTGGTTTTTGGTCGGTTGGTGGTTGCTGTTTTGTTGAATTGTTCACTTGGCAGTCATGGGTTACAGTGTAAGATGAGTATCAGGCCAGTTGGGACAGACAATAGGTTTTGTATTGCTCACCTAAACAGGTCGGATGGTAGATTATATTTATGCAAACATCGGTGTTTCCAGGTTACTTATTGCAGCCCCTTAAAATTCTTAATGTGCTTTTTACTATTCACTTGACATTATTGGCCAAAGAGGTCTCATTGGAATATTGAGGAATATTGAGGAATATCTCTACCACATATTGAGGAATATTGAGGAATATCTCTACCACAACTGAATTTCCAAATGTCTTTGTGACTCCTTGCCTCCTCTCTCCTCTTTTTTTAACCAATTTGTTTTGGTTTTGAGTAGCCTACACTACACATTATCAGTAATATGACAACCAACATATTCCCAGTTGCAAAGAGACATAAAATGATTGATAAAATAACAACACAAAATTCACCCAAGAACAAGACAATAACCAATGGATGATAAGACGCCTCCTCTCGTTTTCAGCCTCTGACCAGCTTCGAGCTGTGGCAGATGGTTAAACAGCACTATGGGAATGACCTGGGACTGAGCCATGAAGAGATGGAGAGCTTGCAGGTATCAGCAGAATCAACCACGCAGACCAGGTAAGCACCCACCCACACCCATGCACACACACATTAATATACTTAAATATAGTGTTAGACCACCTGTCTGTCTGCCTGCAGCCTATCCATGAGGCCTGCTGTGGAAGACAGCCTGGGCCGTCTGGAGCGGACCCCCTCCCTTCGCCTGCCTGGTGTGGAGCAGGGTCCCGTCGAGACCTCCACGCCCCAGGGGGAGGACGTGCCTTCCCTCCTCATCTCCATCACAAACTCTGGCAGCATGGTATGAAGAGTGTGTAAACACCAGGCAGCAAGCTCGGGGTTGGACAGATGAAGCCTCTGCAGGAAGTGATAAAATCTGTAGTTCCTCGAATGACCACTTGAGGCTGGCTCAGTGATTCCCTGTTCACCCCCATGTTAAAATGTCTGACTTTACAACAGGATTAAACATGTTTACATCCTGGTTCAAAACACGGTTTTGGTCTATATATCTAATCTAATTTTATCTTTCATGACAACTGTACGGGGGGTGAATTTTTATATAACTTCCCCGTTTAGAGTAAAATAGACAATAGAAAAGACTGTTTTTGGCGTGATTGACAGGTCGCCTGCTTGCTGATCATGGACCAATAGCAGATGGCGCTGTGGAGAAAACCCCTGATCTTGCCTGATCTTGATTGTTGTCTCACGCGAGCTGTGCACGAACCTCAAGATGGTGATGGTGACGGCCACACTCGTATACTCGAGGCTTCAAAATAGGAGTCCAAAAGCCAATGAGTCCAACCAAACATCATAGTGACTCAGTCCATAGTTTTTATACACAGTCTATGGTAAACACACTGTTTTCAGCTAGTGTCCTGATGTCCTGATACAGATTTTTTTTAATTATATATATATATATATATATATATATATATATATATATATATATATATATATATATATATATATATATATATATATATATATTGGCAATGCAAAAATCGGTACAATTGACTAAATTATATATATTTTCCATTTTCATTCAAAAACAGAACATTGTGAACATTGTCTCTGTGTAGAAAATATAGCGAATCATAATGTAGATGACATACTACAAGTAAGCACAAAAATTAATAACAGCCATACAAGATGAAAAAATAAAAAACAAACAACAAACCCAGAAAAGGGGGGGGTAGTCGAGGGGCAAGATTTGTAATAAATTAAAATATTCTATGAAAGAATTCCACTTATGAAGAAATTTAGTAGAGCTGCCTTTCACTGAGAATCTTATCTTTTCTAACTTAAGGAACGACATGACATCCCTAAGCCACCAAGAAATGGATGGAACCTTAGGAGATTTCCATAAGAGTAAAATGTGGCGTCTTGCCAAGTGAGAGGTAAAGGCCAATATGTCCGACTGTAAAGAATTAATCTGGGGCGAATCAAAGGAGACCCCAAATGTTGCTATGAGGGGGTCTGCCTTTACATCAATTCCCAGAACCCTTGTCAAGATAATAAAATAATCAGACCAGAATGTATGTAGTCTAGGACAAAACAAAAACGTATGGCTCAGATTGCTAGATGAGGCGTGGCATCTGTCACATTGGTCAGCTATATTTGGAAAGATTGCAGATAGTTGCGATTTAGAAAAATTGACCCTGTGTAATACCTTGCATTGTAAAAGTTGTAGCCTTGCACAGGGTGTACTTGAGCGTATTCTGTCCACAGCTTCATCCCACAATTCATCTGTGAAATCTACCCCCAGCTCCTGTTCCCAAGTAGTTTGAATTTTACACACATTTTAAAGAAGAGGAAAAAGTGTAGTGGGGAGCAAGAGCAAATATTGGTGTGTGACTGACAGATCACCCATCTCTACGTGGCGGTAACAATTTTGTAATCACAAAGCATTTGACGCTGCCAAAGGTGAAATGGCTGCATTGTCATCATAGATTGAGGCGTTCAGCCAGAAGTGCCACAGTTGAAAGTTTCAACCCATAGAGAACAGTGCAACTACGTTTTTCTGCCGCTAAAAACAGATGCAGGACTTATTGTAATTTGAAAAATGTTGAAATTGGGTACCGTAAATTTGCAGTATACTGTATACCATAGAAGCTAATATATCCATGTTTACAGCTCGAAAAACATGTAACAATCTTCTTGCCCTTTCACTCTAAAAAAAAAGTGTCTGCTGAAGTTGTAACTGGCTCTTTAAGAGAGTACTAACAACAGATTATGTGATCTGTGTATAAATCTGTCTGAAACCATGACTCATTTTTGTCTCTGTGTTTTTGTGTGTGTTTCCCCGACAGGATGAATCTCGCAACACTCCGTCTCAGCGGCGCAGTCCTGCTCCCTCGTTCGAGCGCATGGCCCCAGAACGGGTCTCCAAGCCCTTTTCTCTTTCTCTTGACCTCAACGCCAACGTGGACGCCATCTCCGAGCAGAGCGGGTCCGAGAGCGCCGAGGAAGGTGAGAGTTGCGCTGCCCCGGTGCCAGAGACACTCAAGCTTGTGTGGTTTTTGTAGCTGATCATGTGATCTCACATTCTGTTTCGCTCACTGACCTAAAAAAAAATATGGACAAAGCTATCCCATTCATTTTGGTCTCCCGTTTGGAGTTGATTCGTTGGCCGGCGTCGCCATCTTGATTTTTCGTCAGCAGAGTGGGAGGGAATGGGTTGAGTCCTTCCGCAGCTCACGTGAGATGGGGGTTTCCCAGAGCCGCAGCTCCGCCTGCTATTGGTCCGTGATCGGCAAGCTGCACGATCACTGGACAGGCAATCTGTCAATCACCCCCTTTTCTATCATCTATTTTTCTCCAAATGGGCGAGTTATATAAGATATGACCACCCTACAGTTGTTATGAAAAGGTGAAATTAGCTATATAGACAAAAACCGTGTTAAGAGCCAGGTTGTAAAGATGTTTAATTACTGTTACAAAGTGGGGCATTTTAACAGGAACGACGGGACTTCTGAGTCCTGCCTCAAATGGCCATTCGAGGAATAAGAGCTTAAACAAAGACTTCCACATGTTCAGGGGAAAGGGGCAGAGCTTGCCCACTGGTTTCGCTCTACGTAGGCTAGTCTGTGAAACCCCTAGTCATCAGGATGGTTTACCATGCTAGTTTTTGTGTTCTAGTAGAATTCTCTTAAGGTGTATTTTCTTCTTCTTTGTCAGTGGAGGAGCGGGCGGCTCTGTCCCAGGTGCAGGGCCGACTCAACCTGAACAAGGTCTTCCACATCAGCGCAGAGAAGATGTTCGAGCTGCTCTTCACCGACTCCCACTTCCTACGCAGGTTCATGAAAGTCAGGAAGATCACCCGTAAGTCTTGCTCATTCTGTGTATAGCTTTCTGTCATTCCCCACCGCAGCCTCGACACACCGATTCCCTGCTGATCTGTGAGCCAAAAAGCTTTGATAACCATGTGTGACGCGTAATATTCGAGGTTTACGGTTGTCTTTTGTGTTTCCAGATGCCACCTTTAAGCCCTGGCAGAGAGAAGCCTCGGGAAACATGAAGAGGAGTCTGAATTACACCATCACCATCAACAACCCTCTGATTGGGAAGTTCTCCACTGCCACTGAGAACCAGGTGTGTTTCCATCGGTGTGAAGAGCATCTGTGTGTTTTGAATGGACAATAATAAGGAATGCTTTAGTGTTGATTATGGCTGAGTGTATTTGAACTCCATCTTTCAGACCTTGTACAAAGAGTCCCGGGAGGGTCAGTATTACCTTGTGGATGCTGAGGTGTACACTCACGATGTTCCCTACCACGATTACTTCTACACTCAAAATCGCTACTGCATCATACGCGACTCGAAGCGCAAGTGTCGGCTCAGGTAACATTTGTATATTTATTTATTTGATGGCTTCATTTTTGCATTGCAAGTGGACAGAATTAAAATGGAGCTCCTCTTGCACTGTCAGGGTCTACACTGATGTGAAGTACAAGAAGCAGCCGTGGGGTCTGGTCAAGTCCTTCATCACTAAGAACTCTTGGAGCGGCATAGAAGATTATTTCCGACAGCTAGGTGAGTAGCACGCCCCGTCCGCATGCCAGGGAGGCTAAAAAGAGCACTCTCTTCTTGCTGTAGCCTGTAGTTGATGTGAACTCTTATCAGAGATGAACTGTTCTTTTTTCATATCATGCTCTGCAATATGAATCAGATTACAGCTGCATTTTGCTAGGAAAGTGAAAGGTGTATGTGCGCAGTGTTACCTTCTTCAGCCCAAAGCCCCTCTTACTGGCCATTTAAGTGCCACTATGTCAGGCTCAAGCAGGGAACCTATATTATCTTTTTTATCTATGCTTTATTTAACCAGGGTTCATCTCTTTTTCAAGTGGGCCCTGGCCAAGAACGGCGGCATACAGCGTTTCCTATAACAGAATACGACATTAATAATCCAAAAAATAACAAAATAATCAAGAAGAAAAATACATTTGGTAAAAATACGAGAAATTAAAATATGCAAAACATGAGCATTCCATGGTAAGCATATCTCCATCATCAGTCATGTGCTTTTCCAGAGGGGTTTTATTCCAGTTATCCATTAAGCAGAACCCCCCCCCCCCCCCCCCCCCCCCCCCCCCCCGTAATGGCTTGTCTGATCAGTGTCTATTCGCCTTTTTCACCCCCCACCCAATTCACCCATTTTGTGTCTAAAAGGTAGGAAGTAACACAGGTGCAAGCAGAACATTAATGTGGCTTTCCAACTTCCAATCCATTTAGGTGATCCAGTGCCGGGGCCCTCGTTAATGTTTTGCTTGCATCTGTGTTACCTCCTGCCTTTTAGACACAAAATGGGTGAATTGGGTGGAAAGTGAAAAAGGTGAATATCAAGGCCTTTGTGACCCTTGAAACCGAACACAGATTTTGACTGTCTCTCTGCCCCCGTGTCTATTGGTGCCTGACTCTTTGTGGTCTCATGATGTCATGGCACAGAAGCAGAACTGCTGGAGGAGGAGGCGGAGATGAACCAAGGGGGCGGAGACCCTGGGAAGATGGGCGGGCTGCGGAGGAGGAGGCGGACCTACAGCCGGACTCTGCAGGAGCACATGAAGCCCATCAAGCAGTACGGGCCAGACTCCGAGCAGCACAGAGACAACAACATGGGTACATGGGGCGAAAGTGTTTCTATTTCAACTGTATACTGTTCTATTTCATCTTCACAATTGCTTGTGTTTAGTAACAGCAAATGTCTTTAGATAGATAATGACTGAAATCTATTTTCATATCTGCAAATATCTGTATGTGTGTAACAAAACTTTCTGCTTTCTCTAAACTGAAGTACAGTATACACATTGAAAAGGGTTTTGTTTTCAAACAGCCACACAAATATTGATTTATCCTCTGCTCGCACTGAGCTTTGCCCTTTTTGTATTTCAGGCCCCATAGAAATGAAAGGCCCCTACGGGTGGAGCATCACTACCATAGTGGCTGGGATGAGTGTGATGTAAGTAAACAACCTGTCAATCAACATGATTTATATTGCTTATGTAATGAATTCATATCGTGAATGTATTTTCACTCTAATATGAATTTGATTGTGCATATTCAGTGCAGGCCAAGGCAGTTTAGTTTGGCCTTACTTCTCCAGGCCAGACGTGAGTCAGATTGATACACCCTGATTTACAAAGCACTCACTGGACACACCCCGGCCTATCTTTCCAAACTACTGTGCATATCCACATCTACTTAGAACCTAAGATCTAACTCTAATCTCTCTCGAACCAACAACTCCTTTGGTAGCAAAGCCTTCCACTCTGCTGCTGTATCAGCTTAGATTGGACTTAAATCATTACTGCTGGGACATTTTGTTGACTTTGCTGCCTTTGGCAGAGGGGTGGGAATGACCATGAGTCCCCACAGTATGTTATTATCACGATACTTAAACACACACAGGCGGCATTGCCCCTTCCCCAAAGAGGGTGTTCCCTATAAAACCAGGTCATATGCCGGTCGATGTCTTCTCACTTTTTTTTATATTTTTATTATTTTATTTTATTTTATTTATTTTACTTTTTCACTATTTTCACTATTTTTACTATTTTTATTTTATTTTATTCTCTTAGCTTTTTATTTTATTCTCTTACTCTTCATTAAGAACTCTCTACAAACAGAGGCAAATCTTGCCTGTCCTAGTATTAGTAGAGCTGAAATTCTTTTAAAACAAAGCAGAACTCTCTACTAATCTGGATTGCCTGTCCTAGTATTGGTAGAGCTGAATTCTTTTTTAAACAAAGCAGAACTCTCTATTGTACTGTCATATACTGAGTTCTGGTCTTACTTAGTTGAGTGCCCTATTGCTCTTGAGGTGAGGTTTGTACCTCCAAAAAGTGTATTTATTTTATCTTCAATACTTTTACTTTATCAAATGGGAAATTGCAATGAGGGTTGTGCAATAAACCCACAATGACTGTGCAATATGCTTAGAATGTCATTAGGATGAAATGTTGAACCAAATTGAACAAACCAGTGTTTGCTGTCTTTTATTTCTATATTACACGCTGGCAAAATTTCCCAGTGGAAAGTGCATGTTGGAAAGGGACCACATTGTATGCTCGATATGTTTTTTCCCTGTCTGTTGTATGTATTGTGTCTAAACCTCTATACATGCGATATGTGGCTGTTGTACGGCACTACTTGCCCAAGACAAATTTCCCCTCGGGGACAATAAAGTTCATCTCATCATCTCATCTCACACCCACAACATTCTTGGGTTCCTTGATTTTGGCGACACCTTTGGTGATAAGCGGTCATTGCGTTGTTGTGCCTAGTCCATGTAGGCAGTAATGTAGCCAATCTAAGCACAGTTTAATAAATGAGACCCCTGAAGAGGTTAAAGTAACAATCTACAACATTTTGAAGCTGCTGTATGCGGTTTCAACATACCACAGCCATGGAATGTACACAATGTATAACCAAAACAACATAGCAGAGAGTAGAACCTGAATGACCCTTGTTTGTGTGCTCTGATTGGGTAGTTACGATCTAGCTAACCCTGATTGGTTGATTGATTCAGACCGGCTCAGTAAAAAAAATAAAAAATAAAGTCACCACAGACACCCGATTCATTGACTCATCTGTACTGAGAAATAGTTATGTGGCGCTGATATGCTCAATCAGCATTGTGGGAACCCATTTGGCTATGGCTTCAATGTAACGGATGTTCATTTCTAATATGTAAAAGTCTCACACTACAACTATAATGTTGCGGATTGATACAATATTACAGTATTGCAATTTAAAACATTTTGCGATATGCTGTGTATGTCCCCAAAGGAAAACTCATAGGTAGGACAGAGGACTCACCAGAGGCACCACGATACGATATTATCACGATACAATATTATTGCGATTTTAAAAGATTAAATACTTGCCGACTGTGTACCGATACAATATTACCATGCAAAACATGGCTATACTATGCTATACTATGCTGTATCGGTTTTCTCCCCATCACTACTTTGGCTATTGAAGTCTTTTTTTTAACATATGTCTGCAATTCTCAACTATCCTGACACATCCTGTCCCCCGTGTCCTAACCCTGCACTATGTCTTGTCTGCCCTGTATTTTAACTCCTTTTACTCCTAATTGCTATGTCTGCACCTGTCTTTATTAATGATTTAACTATGTTTAAACAAATATAAACAGTGTTTATATTTGTTTATCTGTATTGTTGCTATTTTGTGTGTGCCTCTTTTGTCTTCCTGGCCAGGTCCTCATCATAAAAGAGATGAATGAATGAGTTTCCAGATGAAGAGAGTTGATTGGGAAACAAAGTCATGCTTAATGGTTATGGTTGTGGATCTCTGGTGTTAGTGAGGTGTTCCTATCCGTCTTCCGTCTCTCCCTTTCTGTCCGTGGCCACTTTAACCTCTGTGCACTCTGTCCCTCAGTCTGCTGATTCTGACGGTGCTGAATCTGGGCCTGTTCCTCAAGTTGTGGGCCATGGAGGACGTGGCTCACCGCATGTACCTGAGCACAAAGCACCGGCTGAGGGAGAGGAGTGAGCCCAGGTCAGACACCTTGCTGCTGCCTCGCATCATGAACGTTTGTCTGCCCCCCCCCCCCCTCTGATTTATCCTGTTCTACAAAGACAAACTATATCAGATACAGTACCATGATCACTCAGACAGGAGAGTCAATGTGTGGGTGGATGGGCTTGGGGGAGGGAGGGATGGCATGCAGGGCTTGGCATTAACTGTTTTTCAACACCAGCCAATATGGTTCCTAGATTTTAAAGTTACCAGCAAATCAGAATTTCCACTAGCCAAAATGTTTTTCTTGAAATAAACCAGATTATGAGTGCCACTGGGGTCATTTAAGCACAAGTATCAGTAAAAATAAAAGCTATAGCATAATAAATCTGTAAGATTACAGTATTTCACTGATATTGATCAATTGCGTTGATTTCAAATTGTGTACAAATAAAAGGAGATCAAAATAACAAAGACTTGCCAAGTTGTGCTGTGAGACTATAATCTAGCAGCTACTGTCACTACAATTACTGTCACTACAATAAGTGACAGTCATTTTCTTTTAGCTTATTTTCACGTCAGTGAAATTGGCGAGTAACTTTACAATGTTAAGTGCCACAGTCAATTTTTACCTGCGTTTGGCGGGTTGGCGGGTATTAATTTCAAGCACATAGAAGAGAGCTCTTGTTCCTATGACTCACAATGTTGAAACTGCCAGTTTGTGAGAGGCTTGTCAACCTGAGTACATGTGACACAATACTCCTTCACTCGCTTTCTCTTTACTGCTCACATCCTTAATTTAATTCCTCTTTTGCCTCCTTCAACTTGCCACTTCTGCCTCTGTAAAGACTTCTCTGCCTTTTAGTGTAGCAGTAAGCACAAACATATTTTTCACACCAGAATAATGATCTTTCTATGTATCTGGCAGCTTGCCCCCTGACTATGGTCCCAGACAGGGACCTGGTTCCAGGTCCAGAGAGGAGATGCACCTGCTGAAAGCTGTCCTCCAGGACTCCATCACCCTTTTAGAGCAAGTGAGTCCGACAGTCTGTTTAGTGACCCAATCCATGCTGCCCGCTAGCGGAGCCGTGGTCATAAAGAGGCATTTTGGAGTGAATCACTCAGTCCGGACCACTTACGGTGGAACACTTATGCCCACTTTAGATTGGCCCAAAAACCCACTAATCTCCAAAAAGTAAATAGTTTAGCCGATAGAACGACCCTCCAACCTATACGGCTGTTTATCGGATCACATTGGTTCAGCTGGTGATATTAATAGCACACCCGATGGAAACGCTATTTTATGCGAGAGAGAGAGAGAGAGAGAGAGAGAGAGAGAGAGAGAGAGAGAGAGAGATATTTTGAAAGCACATTTTTAACATCTCCTACACAGTTTGCTCGATCACAACCTTTTTTTTTAAATGTATCGACAGACCTGTCTCATTACAATTAGCTAAAAGGTTGTTGATATTTACTGTCGTTTTGAAGATAGTAATTTTTACATTTGGGTGTGTGGCCTGTGCTAAATTGTCTTAACTCTATGACCGATTGTTCAGTAATCACAAAACGTTGCGAACATGTTCAGATATCAATGACCATGTCTGCATAGCTGTTTTATGATTGAACAGTAGGGGGCGCTACAAAAAACTGACGATGGAATTGAGTAAAATTTGGGAGGTTCAGGGGAGCTGTACTAGTCAAAATAAGTTTGGTCAACATTGGTATGGTGTAATAACCATGTAACAGCTGGAGCAGTAATGGGGCATCTACTTTTTTTTTGATGTTGTCAACACCAGATTTGGTATAGGCGCCATGGGCCTGTACAGGATATGTACTTGTCTATTTAGAACCAGCAGCCTAAGAAAGAAAGTTTAAGGAGTCATATAAATGCTGTCTGAGGTGCTCTCAAATGAGGAAAAGAGGTGTTTCTACTTGCTTCTTTTTTTCCTTCCAGCTCCGCAGTTCACTGATGATGCTGCAGCAGAACTTTGCGATGGCCAATCGGACGGCAGCGCCGCAGTGATGCTCCCACAAACTGTCCATCAGGACTCTACAATGAGCCGCCTCGGAGGAAATCTCTCCTATACAGTGACGCTGTCGTGGAGAAGATGTCCCCAGACCACTGACAAGGACTATGTTGCCAAGGCCTACAGGTCCCAAAGCCTTTGGTGTGGCATCAGGTGCAAGGATGTTTTCAAAGCTCTGCTCACTGTGGGGAGGAGAGAGTTGCATCATCGTTGGCAGCACATGGAGCAGTGGCTTTTTTAGATTCCTGTAGGATGCTGTTGTCATGTGACTTGGCTGCCTGCTTCTTCACTGAAGTGATGCCACTGGATTGACTGTTGATGCAAGTCAGAAAAGCTGTAAGTTCCTGACCTCCCGTACATCATTCTCCTCCTTTGCACAGTGCACCGTTTGTGACTTCCTCATGAAGAGTGACATTGATTCGTCAACAAGGATGCCTTCACGTTAAAATAAATGTTCAATCTATTGTATCTATAATATTTGTCTTAAATTTTTTTATTTAAGTTTTTGCACATGTGATTTGTAGTTTTAGGCCATATTTTAGATTACTTTTAATATTTTATTTCCAATGAAAACATGGTAGAACCAAGGTTTTTCTATCCTTTGTAATGCTGATAAATCGTCATATTTTTTCCGGAATTTGAAATGTGGGAATGGTTGCAACTGGTTTGCTTGGTAAACCTCAAGCATCAGATGAGCATTATTTTTGCTTTGAGCCAAATCTGCTGAAAATACTGCTGTATATGTGTTTTCCAAATGGAACATATGCAACTTATTCCACCTCTGTTGGACATATCTAGATCTTAGGGTAATGCTCTGTGATTTAAGCAGCCAAAAAAGATGGTGGCATGCCTATTTTTATCCCCATCTACATGTATTTCCATAGTTGTATCGTGTGCAATTTACTCTTCCTCTCCCTTTGTCTGCATTGAGCCACGTTAAAAATTGGTGTCATTTTGAACACGGGTTTAAACTATTTTCTCTCACATTACTCGAATAAAGGTGAGGGGACAAGGGGTCACACACTTCCTATACCTCAGTACGGTGCACTCACACTATAAAAACCCTGTTTAGATGGAAGTTTGTTTTGTGAGCTCTGTGCTGACAGGGACTTTTTCCCCCCTGTTGGTGACACTCACATACAATTTGCTCCTTGTTTTGAAGTTTACACTGTGGCCATCAACTTTTGATTTGAAAGACATGGGTAGTGCACAATGTGGTGTATCTGTCTTTTCTCACATAAAGTACGATCCACTACCAATGTTTAAATTTGACTGTTGGCTATGTTGTACATTGTTTGTTATGTGCCGGTATTTTGAATAAAAGGTATTTTCCTACCAGATTTGAGTGCTGCCAGTTTTTAACATTTTTAATCAAATCGTTTGATTAAAAACTACAGCCATTCTCAGCATGACACATGACCCTAGGTTTTGTGTAGATACTGTACTGGGGAGGAGCTGACTTCAGTTAATGTTATGAGGAAAGAGAAGCAGGAAGTAATGTGAGCAGGTCTGTGTGTGTGTTCCTTTGTCACAGGTGAAATGCTTCACTGAGTCTTTATTAATTCAGTGGCATCACTGTAACAACACCTTTAAACATCCTTAATGAAAAAAACACTACTGTAAACACTATAGTACTTTTCTATAGGAAGATTATAGTGTTTGTGGCACTCGATATTTAGTGATATTCTTATAATGGTATATTCCTAGAAGGAATTAGGCTGTACTTTATAGCATATTTTATTACCCCGACCTATGGTATTGCTATATTGCCTCAAAACCCTACAATAGTCCTATAATATTCTTGTAGGGACTTCAAAATTGTGTAGTGATTTTTGTATAGTTGGGCAGCGGCTATTCTAACATGTATTATATCATTGGGTATCCCCAGCGTAGCAGTTAAGCAGACCTCTTTTCAATGGTAATGTATGAAAGCTTGTTGCATGTAGGAGACAGTAGTGTTCTGTTGGTCAAGGTTACTTGGCTATCTAAAAAGTGAATGGGAGAGAAGTATTGAATTCCATAGTGAGTTTGATTGTACCAGAAAGTGAATTGATGTATTCATCAGCCCCAGCCCACCCACCCTGCATTTCGAAATTTGCGCCCCACTGCCCCCTTTTAGCCAATTGGCATGAACACAAACACACCTTCACACCCTCGGCGTAAAAGCCACCTGTCGACAGGTGTTGAAAATTACCGTTCTGCTATAAACACTTGACACTGTGTATCTGGTTGTTGTGCATATATATACATCTCCAATGCTCTGTCATATATGAAATAAACTTAACCTAACACACACGTCGCACATGTATGTGTGCATCACTGATGATGTCACAATTTATGACATCACTGATGACATCATCACTGGGACTTTGTGTGTGTGTCAGTGAATTTATGACATCACTGATTATGTCATCAGTGGGACAGACAGAGAAACAAATAAACAGAGACCCAGGTCCATGATAGATATAGATAGACAGATAGATAACCAGATAGATAGATAGATAGATAGATAGATAGATAGGTAGATAGATAGATAAGAAAATGGGAAATGGGTGATATTTTATTTTATTTTATGTCAATTCAGTTCACTTTGAATCCAGTAGTTGGCGGTAATACAACACTTTAAATGCCAAACGCCACCAAGTAAGAAGTCTCTCCAGCAAAACAACCTATGAAAACAACCGACCATTCCGACATGGAGGTCTTTCTCGGTCCACCACCACCCACAGATAGCTCTGCCCGGACCGGACGGTTTGCGATAAGCTGCTGTTCTGTTCTGGTGACTTCCATGTAATGGCACAGACAGGCGGACACGACTTCCGGATACCAGGACAGAGACGTTCAGCCGTGAACGAAGCCTGCACGGAAAAATCCACGGTGTCGATTATACTCGAAAGTTTCAACATCAACATGTAGGGAGGGGGTCCGTCCGTGTTCAGGTATGATAACGTCCATTGTAGTTTTGCTTTGGGTGTAGGTTCGCTTTGGGTGTCACTTGTAGTTGTAGCAGTCTGGCACACAGTGACAAGCAAGAAGGCAACAGTAAAACTGACAGGATTTTCGATTGAGTTTGGCGTAACCATTGACCTATATAAGGCGTAACCCATAAAGGAGTGGAGAGCGAGCTGCCAGTGTCCGCTACAATGATTAATCCCACCTTATCTCAGTCTTGCTTTCTGTTGATTTAGGGTTCCTCCTGAAGATCTGTGATGGTTAGAGAATGCCTAGCCCTAGTAGTACTGCCTCACCACCACCAGGTGCCATCCGTGTAGTCTAAATAAGCCAGCAGGTTGGACTGTCATACTACTACATAAAGCATGACATGTGTGATAGATGCGAGAGCATCAGGTTGGCCTTCTTAGAAAATCTAGATAGGTCAAATGATCATGGCTTGTGTTATGGTGTTGTGGAGCATGAACTGTAGTTGGACACCCCCCCCCCCCCACACACACACACACAGACATGCACACTGTGCACATGCACATGCAAGTGGTTGATAAACTGCAATGGTAATTTATTTCAACTATCTTAGAAATTGTGCTTTTATATGATCTGATATTTTCATGTACTTGGTCTGTGTCTCTGTTCCCATCTCATCTGATTTGCCTCTTGACTCAGTCTGTCTCATCTATCCAAATATACCATAAAACAGTGCTCAAACTTGTTCATGTCAAGGACCCCTAAACTGACACAAATTAGACCAGGGACCCCAATTTGATAAGATTTTGTCCCAGGGTCCCCCATCTGATGAGACTTTTGCTTTTAGTTGTTTTATTACAGAAAGTGTATGAAACCCATGACCAAAATAGTCATACATTTTGTCATTGTGTTACTTATGGATGGCATTATAGGGGAAATAAATTAGTCCCCTTTTTGCTGGGGACCCCCTGGAACCTCCTCAAGGACCCCTGAGGGTCCCTGGACCCCACTTTGAGAACCAGTGCCATAAAATGCTCACACAAGCGCACCTCTTGATGATGGTAGTAAGTTAGTAACAGACTCTTTTATCGTGTGATTAGCTGCAAAGCTGTCCGTCATGAAGAAGCCAGCCAAGAAGGTGCTGGAGAAGGAGGAGGAGCGCTTGTGCTGTTGCGAGTATGTGAACAGGCTTGGAGATCGGAGCCATGTAGCGGCCTGCCTCTGTGATTGCGAGGACCTGGATGATGCCTGTGACAGGTGAGAGACAATATTGACACTGACAGCTACTAATTTCGGGATGTTTTGGATGAACTCTCTTTGTCCAAAAGTGCCGCCTCCTCTCCTATTTGAAATGACTGTGACGTTGTGGACACCAAATCAACTTCAAGAGACATGAGATGAGATTAGCAGAAAGAGGCCTGTCATCAACATCAACGTTTGCCTAATATTGCCTACTGCAGCTAAGTTGTACATGACAGGATAGATGTCTTGTATAATGTCTATTTGATATTCCATGTCGGAACGAAACCAGCCAGGCCTGTGGCACTTTAAACAGGTCGGTCCTGAACAAGCCCTGCTACAGGCTGTAGCATTGAGTGCTTAGCAGTAATTGGCGTCAGCTTCTGTGGTGGTAATAGTAGGAAGCGTTGTGTCCTGTTTCTGCTCACCTCTGGTTCACTTATCCACGGTTCTCTTTTCCTCTCCTCGTTTCCTCCAATGAATGGAGGTCAGGGAAGTAAGGAAAGGAGCAGTGAAGAGTTTTTTGAAACTCACCCTTTGTTTTAGAAGCACTCCGAGTCCACACCAACGATGAACTCATTGTAACAGAGAGCACCACAGTGAACAGGGTAATGTTTCACAACATCCACAAGTTGTCCCTCGAGGCCTCAGCTTAAAAGAAGCTAACTGTAGGGTAGGTTTGCCTATGTAGCATTAGCAAGTAATGAAGAAAATGTTGATAACCTGAAATAGTAATATTTCACCTTTAATGAGGAAAATGTTGATAACCTGAAATAGTAATATTTCACCTTTAATGAGGAAAATGTTGATAACCTGAAAAGTAATATTTCACCTTTTCCCTCCTTCAGATGGATGAAGCGGGAGCCCCAGTCACCGGACTCCCTGTCCCGGCTGTCTGCCGTCGTGTCGGACCGGATCCGTGTTCCATGGCTGTGGGGAGGAGCCCGAAAACTGGACCCGTCTGTGATCCCACCTTTTATTCTCCTTCCTGTCCTGCTGCACCTGGCCGCTCTCCACTTCCTGCTGGGTGTGGCGGTACTGACAGCTCTGCCGGGCCTCGTGCTGTGGTACTACTACTTCACCCACCGCAAGAAGGGACGCACGCTCTTCTTCCTCAGCCTGGCCCTCTTCTCCCTTACCTACATGTACTACCTGTTCATCACAGAGGTGTTTCCCCGCGGGGACGTCAGCCCGGCCCAGATGGGGGCGGTGACCGTCGGGTTCGTCGTCACCATGGCGGCCCTCGCCCACACCAAGAAAGACCCTGGCGTGGTGCGGCCGGAGCGGGCAGATGTCCACAGCACAGTGACTTATTACAGCACTTTGGTCGACCGTGATCCTGCCGTCAACGGAACGAGGCGAGAGGTGACGACTGTAGCCGACCGGGCGGCTGCGTCGGAGCAGGCAGGGGAGGAGCAGGAGGAGAGTGGGCGAAATAACTGGTGTCCGGTGTGCAGGGTGGTGCAGCCCCCCAGGGCGGGACACTGTCGGATCTGTGGCGTCTGTGTGCTGCGGTTCGACCACCACTGTGTCTGGTGGGTTCCATTATTATCCATGTGTGTCTCTCTGTGTCCTCCATTAGATTAGATGGACGAGAAATATCACGCATGCTCATTTGCCCCACATATTGTAGCGGTTTGTAGCAGTTGACGGCGAGTTGAGCAATTGTGCGCCGCGCGGCACTCCTCCTCCTCCTCCTCCTCCTCCGCCTTATAATAGTAGTGAGATTAGATGAGATTTTATTTTTCGAATATGTTAAAAGAAGAAAAGATTAAGAATAAAAAATATAATCTAGAAAAGAAATATAGGCAAGAAAATGCCAAACAAGAATAGTCAATTGAATTGACTAGCAAGCATTATACAGTAGTTACAGCAAATTCTCAAGCAATATAAATTAATATTTCATGTCCCCATCATTCGCTTTTTCTCCAAAGTCTATTCAATTCAAAACTATGTGCTTTTAAATACACTGTCTTGTTTACACCTGTTGTGTGTTGACATGACCATATTTGTATGTGGTGTCAACATTGAGCCCCAGTGCACTCCACATTCACATCATTATAGTTACAGGTACAAGTGTACATTTCTTTGACCAATTATAGTCTGTAGGAAGGAACGGCTGGAAGTACCGCTGATGGGAATTGAACCCGCATCCCTGTGGTGGTAGGCGAGTGCTTTTACCTCTACACTACCCAGACACCCCATCTGCTTCAACAATTGTGCGCATGTGTAGCGTAGCCCTGGGCTCTCAGTATGATGTTTTGTCTGCGTGTGAGTCATATAGGTCAGTGATGTGAATACATATGTGTATGTGTGTTTTTTCTCTCCGTGGCTCTCCTGTTGGGGCAGGATAAACAGCTGTGTGGGGCAGGCCAATCACTGCAGCTTCCTGCTGATGCTCCTCCTCTTCCTGTTGACCTCCCTGTATGGGATCAGCCTGGTGCTGCAGAGTGTGTGCCCCCGACAAAACCTCTTCACCGCCCTGCTCTACTGCCCCGGGGTCTACAACCAGTACAGGTACTGAGAGCAGTCGGAGCACAGCCACATGCACACACTTCGAGTCTGTACACTGTATGCATAGTAAATATATACACAGGGTTGAGATGGTTACTTTAAAAATGTATTCCATTACACTTAGTTACCCCATCAAAATAGTAATCGGTAACATAACCCAAGGGATTATGCAAACCCACCAAACTCACATGTATTCTCATTACTTTCAGATTACTTTGCCATATTTGAGGTATAAAGGTATAGATAAAAAGTGAAAATTACAAAGTTAATTTTTATTTCAAAATTTCAGGTTTGCATACAAACACAAAATTTGTTTTGTGCCACATTTTCTAAAGACGTACACTTATGCCGCTATTTAAATGGTCTTCTGAGTCATCCCACTAGAAGATGCTCCAATTTTAAACAAGTATCTGTCACCAGAATACACATTTTTTAGGGAACTTAAAATACATGTTTATGCCTCTGATAGCCAGGCCGGAGGCATTATGGTTTCGGGTTGTCCGTCCGTCCGTCCGTCCAATATTCGTTAACGCGATATCTGAGGAACACCGACGGAATTTCATCAAATTTGCCTCAAACGTTGACTTGGACTGAAGAATTTCTTCACATTTGGCTCAGACGTCAAAGTCTGGACAGACATGGATGTCGACTGCTCACTTGTTGGCAGAGGCATATACCGCGGTGCGGTTCTAGTTTATATTTAGAATACATAATGCCATTACATTGATTGCAAGTGCTCCATTACTGCGGTACAAACTTACACATCTGCTTAAGTTACACAACTTGTTGAATAATTAATGCTCAGTCAGTACACAAGTGTACATGCATAAAACAGACAACTTGGTGCACATTCACAGTTCAAATTAAGCTTGTAGAAATAGACATGGGTAGATAGCCAGCAGAGAGTCAAATGGCCTTCTTTTATTAGTTTGGGGAAACAATTTAATTGAAGCACTGCAGCGTGCTTTGATATTTTCCTCAAAATGAAGCATCAAATGTCGGCTATTTGAGGTTTCCGTAAGGTTCTTGCATATTGGACAGAAGGCTTCCTTTGCTTTAAAGCTGACCCAGTTTCTCAGCATGGAGCCTTTTGAGTTGCTGGAGAAAGAGTGAGTCTTTTTGCAGTGCAGAGTGGAGGGTGAGGAGAAAGAGTGAGTCTTTTTGCAGTGGAGGGTGAGGAGAAAGAGTGAGTCTTTTTGCAGTGCAGAGTGGAGGGTGAGGAGAAAGAGTGAGTCTTTTTGCAGTGCAGAGTGGAGGGTGAGGAGAAAGAGTGAGTCTTTTTGCAGTGCAGAGTGGAGGGTGAGTGGATGATGGATCTGAAGTCGTTGTAAATTGGCTGCTCTGGCGCCTCTCTGCCAATTTGACGAACCTGTGAGCACTGCTGAACATATATATAGCCCTGCAGGGAATCTCATTCATCTCAACTTCAGACTGTAATAGAAAAGACCACACTCCACGTAAGATTCTAATGACTGAACAAATGCAAAAATAATGTTCCTGTTAGTTATGAGCTAGCTGGCCACTGGCATGTGCTCCTTGAGAAGTAGGCTATGCGTACAATCTTAACTGACAGAAACATTTATGTGTGCATGCCTTTTCAAATTTTGAAATAAAAGAGGGTAAGTTTAACAATTCAGGATGAAATCACTGAAGCAGTTTTATAGTGTCTGTAAGATTCTGTAAGATGGAACACTATAAAAGATTAATGGTTAAAAACAAATTATATATTAATATAAAATTGAGTAAGTGGGCTCTGTTTTTGGTCCCACATTGTGAGATTTGTGATGATTTTGGTCAGTAATAATGATGTCACTGTTGATGTCACAATGTCTATGACATCATCAGTGATGTCACTCGAGCACTCGAAGATGTCATCAGTGATGGTCACAGCAGACACTCACTGACGTCATCAGTGATGCGAAGTTGGGCAATTGTGCGCTGAGTGATGTCCCTCGAGCACTCCGTGATGTGATCAGTGATGGTCACTTGAGCAATTGTGATGTAATGAGTGAGTGGTGAGTTCTCTTTTTGGTTTTGATGAAACTACTAAATTGGAGCCTTTTCGATTTTTTTCCTGATTTCTTTTATTAGTATTAACAGTAATAACCTTGTAAACACTTGTATTGTTGCAGTTAGGTAATTGTCTGTTTTACGGTATGTTTTATTGTTATGCTGCAGCAGGATGTCTCATGTTTTCCCTGTGTGTGTGTGTGTGTGTGTGTGTGTGTGTGTTCTAGCACGGCGCTGTGCTTCACCTGTGCATGGTACTGCAGTCTAGTGACGGCCGGTCTGCTCCACCTGCTGGCGATGCAGGTCATCAACGTCAGCTGTAACGTGACGGAGCGCGAAGCTCGTAGCGCCCTGCGCGACAACACCGCCCGCACAGCCTGCTGCGGCCTCATCGTCCACACAGGCGTCTACTCTCAAGGTTTCTGTGGCAACTGGGCGGCGTTCATGACCATGGGAGACAATCTGAATCTGCCCTCTGCCGGACCTACGGGCTTGGTGTGAGACCTTCATGCTGTCTGCCTGAGCGCTGTGTTCTGGGCTTATGACCGCTGTTCTGCACGTGGCCGCTGGGTGGCAGCATGGCTTCTTTTACTCAAGTCTCACTTAGCTGGGGAGCGGAGCTGGAATTGACCAGGCATGTTATCAGCAAGCCTTCATCAAGGTGATAGGGTTACTGCAGTTATTGACCACATGAGTTGACCTGACACCGACTCTGAGCAATAACCACCACCAACCCTACCTAATAAGACTTCTACTGCCGTTAACAGACCTCTCCATGCAGCTGCATCCACCCACTCATTGACCTTTTCTCCCCCTCCAACACTGCCTCATATTTTCATCCATCTCTCTGTGATAATCTTTCCTTCACAGTGGAAGTCTTCTCTCA
Source organism: Poromitra crassiceps (assembly GCF_964638095.1). Classification (NCBI taxonomy): domain Eukaryota; kingdom Metazoa; phylum Chordata; class Actinopteri; order Beryciformes; family Melamphaidae; genus Poromitra; species Poromitra crassiceps. The sequence goes on from NC_139624.1 coordinate 82,753,118, forward strand.
CACTGTCTCTTTCTCTCTCTCTATATTCCCTACATACTAGTAGTGCCTTGCTTAGCCTGGTAACCAGCCCAAATGAATCCTTCATTAGAGTCTGGACGCTCTGCTATCCGCCACTGATTCGGTGACATATTTTTCAGTCCCATCTGATTGGTTGCTGTCTGTGTAAATCATCAAACTACTTCGACAATTCTGCGCCAAAGACCTTACATTGATAAGAACTGAAGCTATTACCTTGTTCCACCGATTATTCCACTGCAGCCCAATGACAGCACCACTGTTCTCACTTTGTTAAAATCTTTGTCTGGTACAGAGCTGGAAGACCGGAAACAGCCGCCATGACAGTCTGACCACTTCTATATTATTATAAAAGGGAGCAACTGGGCAATGTTTGTCTGTTTCAATTTTTATGCTATAGAGACAGTCGGCATGTGTGGGAACACCCACAAAATGTTATACGGCTGGCGTGTGAGTGGGGTAAAACCATATATCTCAATGGGCTGACTCACCAAAGGAAGGTGCTGCGGCTTTACACTACAGGTTTGGGGGTTCTAGAGCAGAACACAAGACGTCTATTCAGATGTGCGTTTACTGCGGTGGTTGAATCCCTGATCGTGTCTGCCTGGGCTGGGCTAGCAGCTAAATTCTAACTTTGCTGAATGGATAGAACGGGGGATTTACCCCACCCTGACCACGCCCCCAGCCAGGCTGAGCCAGCTACCCCAGCGTCTATGACGAGACATTGCCTCAACCTATGCCGTTTTACCTGCGATCGGACTGAAACTTTCAGGGGGTGTAAAGAGCACCCGTGTGGGTGACCTGACAGCCGGATTTTTTAATTAGGTGATTGCCCTAATTACCTAATGATGTGATGTCATCAGTGCCAAGTCTCAGCATTGTGACATCACTGATGATGTCATCGTTGATGTAATAAAGTCCCGGAAGTGATGTCACTTGAGCAATTGTGCATTGTGACATCACTGATGTCATAGGCATTGTGACATCGTCAGTTATGTCATCAGTGATGTGAAGTTGTGACATCAGTGATGTCATAAGAGCAAGTGAGCCCAGTGCAGCCCACACAGCGGTTGAGCTGGCCCTTGGAATCGAGCGCATGTAGCATGTGAGAGGCCTAGTTATAAATATCAACAACTAGCCAACAGATATCAAAGCTGGTTGGCTTTATGGAAAGAGCATGACTCGAACTGGTTGACAGTTACAGTATATGAAACTGGTCATTCAGTGGTGTTTCACTGCCACATAACTAATGTGCTAACAGCTAGCTAGCTGTTAGCACATTAGTTTGGGTCTGGAAGGATACCAGGCTATCTATGCCTTGCGGGGTGTCACAGCAAACAAGAAAAATGCAAAAAGAAGTGAACTAATAACAACGCTAACAATAACAATGTGATACTGCCACGTCTTGCTAGAGCACAAGTCCGATGGATGGATGCTTGTCGACACACAGGGTTGAAACCTAGGACCTCTAGTTGAACTACGCCACTTCCTTCCTCCACAAACATTTACCAGCAGGGCTCACAAAGGAAGGAGCCTTGCTCTGGCTTTAATATGCAGCTTTGTGAAATGGGTTACGCATATTTCAATGAAACATCTCAACACAAGTCAGACAATCAGGTTAATTAGCGTTTTACAGATGTATTAAACATAATGAATGATTGGACAGTCCTGATATGAATAACTGCTATTTTTAAGCCAGTTCAAACTGGCTCCAAACAGTCTTTGAAGAGATGGAGAGAGAAAAAAACAAACAAACAAACAAACAGAAAAATTAATAAATCAATACACAATAAAGTCAGCTGTTGGATGGAAAGTCTGCTTTTTAATATTTGCCAGATCCTTTAGTTACCTGTAAGATTGTATTATATATATATACCAACAAAAGTATTGGTTCAATTTTGTGTTTGTATTTTGTGTGAGTGTGAGTGAATGAGAGCGAGTAATGGGCAGTTGTATTATTTTCTACTTGTATAGGTGTCAGTGTCCTCTCTGCATTGATGTTATGGGATCTGTGTGTGTTGTCTGCATGTGCACGAGTGTTGCCTCCTACAGTGAGGGCTTTCCCCAGGAGCATCCCAGTGGAGAGGAGCGGAAGTCAGGCAGAACCTCGGCCACTTTGCGTCTCAGCTGCTCCCGCCTCACCTCCCTCTCCCTCTCCCTGCGCAGCAGAGCAGGAAGCTGCTGCCAGACCTGGAGACATCCTCTCAACACCCGTCTGAAACACAGAGACAGACTCGCATGAAGCCAGTGAGCAATAAGAAACTGAATTTAAGGATGTCTGAGTTACTTTCAGTCAACTCATAAATAATGGCATTTAGACAGTAGGTGGAAATTCACTGAGCATCGTGGCATAGATCTCTGTTGAGAAGTTGAGGTTGATGAGAAGTTGAAGTTGATATGATAAATGTTAATCATGTTCATATTTGGGGAAGTGCTACTGAAATCATGAAGTTAGGCCACTATGGCAACCAGAAGACTGAATATACAGAAGACTGATATATATATACGGTATATATATATATATAGTATACAGCAGGGACACTCAACTTGCTTTGCCCGGGGGCCACTTTCGTGAAATGATAGAAGGCCAGGGGCCAGTTAATAAACAATCAATATACATTTTTCTGTAGCGGATTGTAGGTTTTTGGGGTGTCAGCCGGAGTTTAGTCTGACAATGTTGTGCACACCGGATAGTTAGTTAGGTAAAGTACATACATAAGTGCCTGGGTAGCGAGCAGACGGCGGTATTTGACAATTTAGCAGCTAAATCATAGATTATTTAAAGATATTCCATATTCTAGACTGAAATGTTATAACAGAAGTGGAGTATTGGCCAGAATGACATGACACTTATTCAGCGGGTATATTGCATGTTGCGTTCAGGTGCACTGTAATCTTTTTTTTTTTTTTTTTTTTGCAATTCCATCGCGGGCCACACAGGGGGCGCCCGCGGGCCGCATGTGGCCTGCGGGCCGCAAGTTGAGTATCACTGGTATACAGTTTTAACCACACAATGAAAAAGCAATTCTATTTGTGGATTGAAAATGTTTTCAAGAAAACAAACACGTGATGCCATTTGAATGCAGATAGGAAAATTGTTCAAACACTTAAATGTAAAATCTTGTATAAAGCAGACACTGGTATTTGGGGGAACACAGAGCAGCACCCACACAGTGTCCATATGGGAAGCCACTGACCTGTCATTGTGTTCCCGAGCCAGCTCCTGGCGGTCCCACTCCACCAGTCTTTCCTGGGTCACATGGTCCAGGACAGCCAGTAGGACGCTCCTCAGAGTGCGTTTACGATAGAAACGCTCTGCTCGCTCTTCCAGAATCATCCGCCAGTCCTTCAGCTGAAACAGGTAACACTCACTCAGAGGCAGATCATGACATTTTGAAACTGTGGCCCTAAGAGTTTTATTCCAAAACATTGCATATCAATAGAGGAAGTTTCAATGTTTTAAAACTGGATATCTCATTTCATTTTGAAATTAAACTATTTACATTTTAGGGATTTAGGTGATGCATTTATCCAGATCGACTTGCAATAAATAGAATACGGTAACTCAATCATGAAAAAACATAATTGCAAGTTATTAAAAAATAAGAAGGTAATGGCAATGCACTAGAACAGAGCTCCAAATGATATTATTTTAATTATTATTTTTTAAGTCAGGTCAGCTGAAAACAGCTAAGTAAGGGCAGGTATCAGAATCAGAATCAGAAAGACTTTAATGCTCCCCGGGGGGAAATTGGGACAAGTTACAGTAACTCGCTCACATAACACACATAGCATAAAATAAAATACACAGTAGTAATGCGATAGTAAAATAAGCAGAATAAGAAGAAGAAAGAACACACATAGCATGGGATAAACAGTATTAAATGCGATAGGAGCAAAATAGTGGAGTACGTCTAAGTAAGCAAATACGTAGAGTAAGTATACCTTACGTGCCAATTGTCTTTATTGCACACTGAACTTATATTATTCGGCTTGCCCTATACGTTACACGTGGCTCAGCCAGGCACTTTTTTTTTTTCTTTTTTTTTGTAGAGGAGGAGATACAAAAAAAGTGTATAGCCTGAAAAGTCAGTCAGTCAGTCAGACGTCAGATAGTCAATGGCAGAGGATGAGTCTTCAGTCAGTGTGCGACGAATACATACTCTTTTCCAACAGCCTAGGCTCCTCTGAAGCAGAACGTGCTGGTGCAGTTGGTCAGCCGAGGCTTGTTTCTGAGCCAGGGACTGGCTTGCAGATTGTTGCCAGGTTAGTGTGCAGCGCCTCAGGAGGAAGAGACTGTGATGGCTCTCGGCCAGCTGGCGGGGACAGAAAAGAAAAGCGCCAATGCGCGAGGATGATGAATGCATCTAAACTCAATCACAAGTGCCAGGTACAAACAATGCAACGGCATGAAATGAAGGAGCTCCCGTTTCACAATGCCCAAAAAAGCTTTTTTAATATTTAATAAAAATATGAACGCAACACTTTTGTTTTTGCTCCCATGTTTCACAAGTTGAAATACAATACCTTTTCTATGCACAGAAAATGCTTATTTTTCACATATTTGTTTCAACCCGTGTTAGTGAGCACTTTAACTTTGCCATGATAATCCATCCACCTGACAGGCGTGGCATATCAAGATGCTGTTTAAACAGCATGATTATTGCACAGGTGTGACTGGTGCTGGTCTCAGTAAAAGGCCACTATAAACATGCAGTTTTATCATCAGATACTGACTGGTCTTAAAAAATATATCTGTAGCTCTACTGTAGTCATGTCAGATCCATAGTTAAGTGCTCAATACATGTATTTTGGTTTCAAAGATAAAACGGCATTTTAAATAAATTCTGGAAAGTCAAACAGTGGAGAGATGGTGGAGGAGAGGCAGTCATTTGGGCATTGCAATATTCTAGGTCCACTGGTCCTCACACACATCAAAGACACTATTCCCACCTCTCTGGACTCTCATCAATTCACGTACAAATCAATCAATTAACTAACCTGGAGAAACAAGGCACATACGTGAGTTTGTTTTTCATGGACTACAGCTCTGCCTTCAACACTGTCATCCCCACCAAGCTCATCTCCAAACTCCACCAACTAGACCTCAGCTCATCAATATGCAACTGGATCCTGAACTCAGGGTGCGAACTACGGGGGAGCTGGGGGGGCTTTGGCTCCCCTTAAAGAAGTAGTAGACCCCCTGAAAGGCTGACTTGTGAAATTTGGGGGGGTCTCTAAATTATTGACTAATATATATTACCCCATGTATTTTCTATTTCTTTTTCTGCACCTTCATAGTGAATAATGCGTAAAATTACGCTATTTTAATCGTATGATTCAGAGTGTGCTCAATCACTGTCAAATTCACTGTAAGCCCCTATACCGACTTCTTATCATCACCACATCGAAGCGTGGCGGCGCAGGTGCAAATCAAACGTCACTCACGCGGGCAGGTCAGATTTAAAACAACAGCATGATGTCAAAAAGAAAACAAGGCAGTTTGACAAACTTTACATTCACGAAGAAATGGAAGCAGCCGTCAGTTGAACAGCAACAAGTCGCTTCTACTTCAAACGCAGATGTGGAAAAAGTGACGACGAGGTGAAGCTGGAATAGCCTACCTCTGAGTCCTCCCGCATATGGAGGACTGTTTGTGAGATGGAATGTGTCAGGAACTTCACAGTGAGTGGGACATGTGCGTTATGGAGTGGATAAAAGTGTTGGGCAGAGATATCATGTTCTTGTGAATGTGGATGCAGTGTATATGGAGAGCAGTGCGCCCGTTTCGCCTTTCTGTGCTCTCTCACCCTCCCTCCCTCTCTGTGTGCTCTCTTGGAGAGAAAAGTGGAACAGACAAGAGCTGTATCCGTGTCTTTGAGCGTGCTGATTTAAAATGAGTTATACCCCTAAATCGGCCTTCAAATTGCCTCAAATTTCGTGCCCTTTTATGAATTTGAGCCCCTCAAAAGTCGGCTCCCCCGAAAGCCACAGTATAGTTCGCACACTGCCTGAACTTCCTCTCAGAGCGTCCTCAAAGTGGTGAGACTGGTCCCCCATCTGTCCATCAAAATGCTGAGCAGTGGCACACCTCAAGGTTGTGTTTTGAGTAACATCCTCTACAAGCTTTTCACACATGACTGCGTCCCTGTGTTCTCCACCAACACCTTTGTGAAATCCACAGATGACAACGGTGATGGGGCTGATCTCTAATGGCAATGAATCAGCCTATAGAGCCGAGGTGTCAAACCTGGTAAACTTGTGCTCGGAGAACAACCTGCACCTCAACTCGCAAAACAACGAACCTGCCCCTATCTTCATCAATGGAGACAGAGTGGAGAGTTCCACTCTGTCCACTCGGCAGTTCTTCCTTAGGATGCGGAGAAAAACTGGACTGTCCTAACAGCTGCTGGTGACCTTTTATTGATGCACCACAGAGAGCATCCTAACATACTGCATCTGCATGTGGCATCTCAGTTGCACAGAAGCAGACAGGAAGGCTCTTCAGCGGGTCGTCTCCAGAGTACAGAAGATCATTGGCACACAGCTCCCAGCTCTGCAGGACATCTACAGCTCACGCTGCCTAAGGAAAGCTGCCAGCATCTGCATGGACCACACACACCCATGCCACCATCTGTTTGAACTCCTCCCATCTGGCAGACGCTACAGGGCCACCTTCGCCCACACCTCCAGGTTAAGGAATAGCTTCATCCCCAGAGCCATATCTGCCCTGAATCTGTCCTCTAACTGTCCGACTGCCATAACCATACATCCCTGCACTGTCACTGTACGCGGGCCTGACTGTTTTTTGCACATTTACTGTTTTTTGGCACATTGCACATTACTGTCTGCTAGTGATGGACATTGCACACCTGCACTTTGAACACTGAACTGCAGCTCTACCTCCACCTACCTCTACCATCTAGCACTGCCTAACTTTGCACACTGAGCCGCAACTGTCTCACCGTTTACATGTTGCCAATCTTCTTGCTACTATTGTATTATTGTTTTTTTTTTTTTTATCATTATAGGGTGCTTTCTCACTGGCACCCCGGTACCGTTCCCGAGCACACTTGTCCCCAAATTGACCCCAGTTTCTGAACATTTGATGAGTGTGAACGTTGCGTTGCGTTGCGTTGCGTTCCGTTCCAAGCCCCGGGCGCGCAACAGGGAACCGTGACAGGATCCACTTGAAAAAGTGGTCTGGGGAGCGCCTTGGCGTGCCCAGGCACGGAACACTTGCGAGTGTGAAAGCCAACCATTCTGAACCTCATAAACAACAAACGGGCAAGGATAAACTCCAGGCATAGTTGATAACGCAAGTGCACTCTGTTCCGTTTCCGAGCGCGGAAGAAATGTTGTAATGTGAAAGCTGACCAGCGGGGGAGAGGGGAGGGGGGCAATCGTTCCCGGGTGCGGAACGGAACGAAAGCAATCGTTCCCGGTGAGAAAGCAGCCTCAATGTATTTTTAATTGCATCGATTATGAGAGTCGCAACCTAATTTGGTTGCACCTGGCTGGTACAATGATAATAAAGATATTAAATTCAGGCGAGATCAAATAAAAGCATGTATAATCCTCTGTATCGCTAAAATTTAAGACATCAATGTTTGCAATGTTCCTGAGATGGAAGAAAAACCGCAAGAAAGGTCAAATAGGTCTCCTCAGTTCTTGGAGTCGTAAAGGGTAACTTTGGTATTTTTCAACCTGGACCCTACTTTTCCAACTTGTAGCGACTAAATTGGTTTTGGATTGGATTGACTTTGATTTGTTGTTTTTTGGATTGTGTGTGTGTGTGTGTGTGTGCGTGTGCGTGTGTGTTTGATTGGTCTTGGTTTTGAACTTGGTTATACACAGACCAAACAAACCAGACCAAGCAAAACGTAAAGAAAAGTGATTTTTCTCGTTTCCATGTTGTCAGACACATAATAACAATCTGAGCCTGTCAGCGGCAAAAACAGACGCTTTTAGTGGTTCGCATTCCGCATGGCTGCCGGATGAAGTGATCTCGCTGAATACTGGACCGATGAGTCACGACAAAAGAAGTTGGGAAAATAGAGTCCAGGTTGACAAACAGTTACCCTTTAATACGTTTTGGAGTTAGAGGACCATGGGCAGGCTGAATCTGGCTGGAAATAGTTTGTTTTATGTGTGTCAACATGACTGATGAGTACCTGAATGTTGGCTTGTGTGAGCTGAAGGAGGCGTTTCCATGGTGCTAGGCCTCGCCGTAGTAACAAGGTTCTGTGGTAGTGTTGCCGGGCCAGAGTCCGCAGCTCCTGCTCCCTTTTCAACTGCTTCTGTCTCTCCTCTTCCCTCTTCCCGCACACGCACACACACACACACACAGTTGGTGTCTGTGATATTTACTTAACATTTGTCACAAGAGTGCTGTCCTGCTGTGAGTCATCCTATAACACTCACAGGCGACGACAGCTTCTTGTATTGTGACTCGTGACTCGTGTCTATCAGTCTCCTTGATCAAATATGAATTATTTCTCACCTCTCTCTCCTGCCTTTTCTCCTCCCTCCTCCTCTCTGCTGCTCTGCGTTTCTCCTCCTCCTCCTCTATCTGCCTCTCCTCCTCAGCGGCTTCCATCTGAGCCTGAAATGTAATATTATCCCCCCCAAGTATTTCAGACTATTACACCTTCCCACACACACAGACAAATCTCACCCCGCAAAAACAAAAAGCCATCTCAGACGATTAGAACTTGCTGCGGTCATAGAAAGCAATTTAATACTTCCCACCAGAAGTATTAAATTGCGCCCATCCCCCCCGTCTCTCACCAGCTTCTCCTCTTCCTTCTTTCTCTTGACTTCCTCGACTTCCCTCCTTCTCTCTTGGCGCTGACGTGCACGCTCCTCCATGGCTTTACAGAGAGGGACAGAGCAGCATAAGGCAGTGGTTCTCAACCAGTGGTACGCGGGGCTCCCTCCCTTTCATACTTTCATATGGTGGTCATTTCAGAGGTGGTACTCTGTGTGAAAAGGTTGAGAACAACGTACGGTATTCTTCTCTAATCTGAGGAGTCAAATGTGCAGGTTTGCCCCTTCATATTCTGACCACGTAAACATTCGGGCGCTGCCTTCAGGAGAACTGTGGACCGTTTTTTTTCTCTTCTGCAAAGGTTACTGCTCCATGGGTAGTGTAGACTATCCTATCCGCCCACACCTCCAGGTTAAGGAATAGCTTCATCCCCAGAGCCATATTTGCCCTGAATCTGTCCTCTAACTGTCCGACTGCCAACTGCCATAACCATACATCCCTGCACTGTCACTGTACGCGGGCCTGACTGTTTTTGTACATTGACTGTTTTTTGTACATTGACTGTTTTTTTGCACATTTACTGCTTTTTTGCACATTGCACATTACTGTTTGCTAGTGACGGACATTCCACACCTGCACTTTGAACACTGAACTGCAGCTCTACCTCCACCTACCTCTACCATCTAGCACTGCCTAACTTTGCACACTGAGCCGCAACTGTCTCACCGTTTACATGTTGCCAATCTTCTTGCTACTATTGTATTGTTGTTGTTTTTATTGTTGTTGCTTTTTTTAAATCATTTTAATGTATTTTTAATTGCATCGATTATGAGAGTCGCAACCTAATTTGGTTGCACCTGGCTGGTACAATGATAATAAAGATATTCAATTCAGGTGAGATCAAATAAAAGCATGTATAATCCTCTGTATCGCTAAAATTTAAGACATGAATATATGCAATGTTCCTGAAATGAAAGAAAAACAGCAACAAAGGTCAAATATGTCTCCTCAGTTCTTGAGTCGTAAAGAGTAACTTTGGTATTTTTCAACCTGGACCCTACTTTTCCAACTTGTAGTGACTAAATTCGTTTTGGATTGGTTTGACGTTGAGAACAACGTAAGGTATTCTTCTGTAATCTGAGGAGTGCAAATGTGCAGGTTTGCCCCTTCATATTCTGACCACGTAATTTGACGTAAACACTCGGGCGCTGCCTTCAGGAGAACTGTGGATCGTTTTTTTCCAGTGGCAGAGTGGAGGAATTTGCTGACTGACCCGTGACGGTGGGATGGGGGCAAGGCTGGTGCTTGGCTGCGTTCTTGGGAGGCGAACAGCGAATGTCGGATTTTCCATCGACCCTGGAAGAGTAAACATACAAAGAAGGAAGAGATGATGTGAAATATACAATAGCCCTAGATTCAGACAAACGTTCTCCCAGCCAACTTTCACACATTTTCAAGCCATAGGTCTTGAGTCAGTGTGCGGTGTTGAATTTCACTATCTTCTGTAAAAAAATAAAACATTGTGGAAAATACAATCTAATATATTGTAACGACTATTTTTAAAACTAGCACAGAGAGCCTGGCGCCTCTTTGTTTCCTAAGGTACGATAAGCCTACCTCTGCTCTTTAGGGTCAAAGCTGAAGCCAATCGGCTTGGATGCTGCAGGGATTGACAGTCGGCTCAGCTGTGTTCTTTGCGCTTCCTGTTTCAACCCCATCATGCTCTGCTCCTCCCGTAGCCGCACAATTTGCTCTTGCTGCTCGCGGAGAAGCCTCCTCTGCTGTGTGATGGTGTGCTGCTGCGCGGCGTGCCTGTGCTCAAACCGGACGCCCTGGAACTCTGCGCTTCCAGAGCGGGTGGCGCGACCGCCCTCTTCACCTCTGTGCTGTGCCCGGCGGAGCTCGTCAGCAGTCAGGGTGACGTGGCGTCGGGTGACCTGCCACGGCTGGCCCGGCCGGGCCGCAGCGCCCGCTGGGGCATTCTCCTGATGAGCTGCGGAGGCGGCGGGTGTCAGAGTGCCTGATCTGTGCTGATCTTCCTACATGAAAACAAGATCAAACCTGGCTTAGGTCCAGGAAAACATACATATTGAGATATGTATCTTATCTGCGGAGACGTAGTCCAGCTCCAGGCTTCCACCTTGAACTGCTTTGTGTCTACATCTCCCGTTCCACTATCCCTCCAGCTCGGTTCCATTATCATCTGATCTGTTTTTCTTTTCTTTTACATTGTTTACATCTGCTCTACACACCCTCTCCCCCTGTGTGGCCCGCGATGGAATTGCAAATTTTTTTTTTTTTTACAATGCACCTGAACGCAACATGCAAGATACCCGCTGAATAAGTTTCCAAATGTTCATGTCATTCTGGCCAATACTCCACTTCTGTTATATGTTATATCGTCTGTCCAGAAAAAAAAGTCACTTAACAATTTATGTTTATTTGAGGGACTTTGTTTTCTTTTTTTAGGGACAATGTAAAAAATAGATTGTCCCTCAAATAAATGAATAAATTGTTAATGTTGAGAATTCGAACGGTTGCATTTTTATCTTTTTTTTTTTAAATACATGAAGTGGCCCCCTTGTGACAAGACTGGACACTCAGCGGCCCATAGGTAATTTGAGTTTGAGACCCCTGATTTACACCGTCCCTTCTTTTCCTTTCTCTCACTCTCATTCTCTGGTGAAAGCTAGCAAGCTTGTGAATATTTCAGCAGAGGACGTTTCTCCCCAGATGATGAAATTGAGGAAAGTGCAGCTCATCAGATAGAATACTGGAGCATGCGGATCATCTTATAAAGTCTTTATTTGGTGCATAGATCAATACTGATGTTTCAACACGGTGTCTTCTTCAGAGTTTAATTGATTGTTCAATCATGTTGTTATTATTACTACTGTAATTGTTACTGTTGTGTCAGCTAGATTTAGCTAGACATATTCTCTGTGAAGTCCTCTGAGACATGCTTGTGAATTAGGGCTATACAAATAAACTTGACTTGACTTGAAATAGCGTGTGAACTCTCTCAAGGTAATTTCTTGACCTTGCTTTGCTTATTAGGGCTTTGGCGTTACCTGTCTACCGTTGTTGCTGCCGATAATTTCATCTGTGAGTACGCCTCTCAGCTTCTCCGTGTCTGATTGGTCGGATGCCTCAGGTAGAGCCGTTAGTGCCTTGTGAGCTGTGGTTTCTGTAGCCTTGAGTTTGCCCGTGGACGCAGCGTTGATTAGGGCAGCCATCTTGCGCCGAGTTTCCTGCTGCTGGTCCAAAAGCTGTCGTCGTTCTTTTTCCATCCGGCACCACAGCTGCCAATCATTTAGACATCGCCTTAGCAACCGCCTTCGGTCACTCTCCATGGCCAGTTGGCATCGTCTAGAGGAGGTGAAAGTTGGGATTTTATTTTTAGCCTTCACTTAGAAAGAACCTGGAAAAGAACCCACAACCCCAGTGACCTCGCCTCTTACCACCTCTCCCTCTCCAACTTCACCTCTGCTGTCTCTCAAGCCAAATCCTCCTTTTTCATCTCCACTATTCAATCTTCTGCCTCCAATCCCCGCAAACTATTTTCCACCTTCACATCCCTCCTTAACCCTCTTCCTCCCTTTCTGCCAATGATTTCTCTTCTTCAGCTCATCCTTTCCCCCTCCAACCAATCTCATCTCCTCTCTCAGCCCCTCCTCTACCTTGCAACTTCCTGTCTCTTTGTCTTCCTTCTCACCCCTCTCCTCTGACGAACTCCTCAAAATCATTCAATCATCCCGTGCCACCTCCTGCCCCCTCGATCCTATCCCCTCATCTCCTCTACAGTCCATCTCCCCTGACATATCCCCCTTTCTCACTTCCCTCATCAACTCCTCCCTCTCCCATTTCTCCTACTTGGCCAATTCCCCCTGCTGTCCCGGTCGTTGCTCTGCCCCTCTGCCGATCTGGGGAGAGCTGTAGAGACTAGCACATGCTTCCTCAAATACGTGTTGTGCAGTCGCCAGCTGCTTCTTTTCACCTGACAGCGAGGAGTTCTACCGGCAGGACGTAGCACGTGGGGGGATCATGCTATTCCCCCCAGTTCCTCTCCCCCCGAACAGGCGCCCCAACCGACCAGAGGAGGCACTAGTGCAGCGACCAGGACTCATATCCCACCGACTGCCCACCCGCAGACACGGCCAATTATGTCTGTACGAACGTCTGACCAAGCCGGAAGTACCGCTGCCGGGAATTAAACCCGGGCCTGCTTTTAGTCTACACTACCCAGACGCCCCAACAGTGTAAATCTTCTGTCAATCAGTGAGTATTTTCCAGAGATTCTGTATCAATTGACAATTTCCTTCTGTTTAGGTAGGACACATGTAGGTAAAATTGTAGTTTAGGATTTATAGCATCACATGTTTACAGGCTCAGTGACCTCTCTGAAACTCAAAACACCCTCCTCAGTCCTTGCCTGTTTTCAGCTCGGAGCTCCTCCTCTGTTCTCGCCATCTCTCGCTGCTTTTGCTCCGCCCACACCAGCGCTCGCCATGCTCTCCATGCTCTCAGCTGTCTCTTCCAGTCACAGAGGGCCGCAGCCTTACCCACACGCAGCCTTTGGTCCAACAGCACTGAATACCATCCAGCGAAGTGCCTCTGCAGACACTAACAAACACACAAATGCATGCAGCCAGGCACACAAACTATGGGTGTATTCACACCTATCTCGTTTGGAGCAGTTGTTCCGAAACAGAGAGCGTTTTCCCCCTTGGTGCGGTTCACAGCAAGTCTGTGAACACAGCAATCGCACGCGGATGCAGGCCAAAACAAGCGGACCAAGATCGTCAAGAAAGGGTGGTCTCGGTCCGCTTTAAACGAACTCTGGTGCGGTTCGTTTGTGGTGAGAACGTGATCCAACCTCGATCCGACACAACTGCAGGAAACAGTGCACATTCTTTGATAAACCAGCTGCAGTAGTTGGGGTCCTCTCGCCATTCCGAAGTGTCGGCGTTCCGATCATTGACTTCTATGCTTTCGGAGAGGCGGCCCTTTTTATCTCCAAAAAAGGTTTCGCCATTGCGAAAGATATTAGGTCCGCCATTCCGACATAGCATCTTGAGTTATTTAGCCTACAGGGGTGGGAGAGGTTAGGTTTAGGGTTAGGTTCTGGGGGAGGTTAGGTTTAGGCGTGGGGTGGGAGAGGTTAGGTTTAGGGTTAGGGTCTGCAGGAGGTTAGGTTTAGGCGTGGGGGGTGGGAGAGGTTAGGGTTAGGGTCTGCAGGAGGTTAGGTTTAGGCATGGGGGTGGGAGAGGTTAGGTTTAGACGTCGGGGCTGGGAGAGGGTTAGGGTTCTTTCGCAATTGCGAGACAGATCTCCATTCCGACAATGCCGGTATTTCGGAGTGCCGACATTTCGGAATGCCGGGGTGTCCCCGCAGTAGTCAGCTGCGCTGTGCGTAATGGCCTGAAGAACGAGCATTTTTATCATTTAAAAACATAGCCTACAATGTAGGTCTAACAAAACGCATTCTTATAATTATATAGGAAAATCTCTGGGAATAATTTTTTCCATCCCGAGAGGCTATTAGCCTACCGGAGTGCCTCCTGGCCGATCCAGGAGGCTTGGCAATACTATTTGGACCGTTTGATTTGTGGCTGTGTGAACACAAATGAACCAAGGCACAAATGCAACAATTATATCAATTAAGCCCCTGAATCGGACCAAAGCAAACAACCTAGAGGTGTGAATACACCCACAAACACTCACTCAGATGCATATGAATGAGAATTATGGGAATGAAGCATGGATTCATGTACACACTCCACGTGCGCGCGCGCACACACACACACACACACACACACACACACACACACACACACACACACACACACACACACACACACACACACACAGGGTATAAGTACGAACCTTCAGGTGGTGCATGTGAACCCTGGTCTGAATTTGCTGTTCTTTGTGTAGTCGCTCTGTGTCCCTCTGCTGCCGTTTTGTGGGAAGCAGGGGGTCTGACTGCAGGCTTCTGGCTGCTCTCTGCCTGTCCAGCCTCTCCCTCTCCCTGTGGGATGAAATGTTATATCGAAATTCAATAGCCTATATTGCAATATAAAAATGTGATGATACGTATCACGGGGCAGGAAAAAATAATCGCGATTTGTAATGACATTTTTAAATTGTTGTTTATATTCTAGCAAGACAATGCGATGGCATTGGCTTTGTGTCTTAGATTTGTGTCTCAGAAATAATCAGAATTCTGCACCGTCATTGAACTTGTATTTATTACATTGTATTGTTGTTGTATTGAATCGTTATTGAATTTGTTTTCACCCAAGGGAAGGGCATTCATGATGACGGGTGGCTTAGGACACATTTACACTTGTAGCAATGGCCTGGTGAGCTGCTCTACTTGAAAAGCCCGGTCAAGTGCTTTTCTCAAGTCAACTTGTGCAGCAGTTGTTTGGGGAGGGGAGCTTGCTCATCATAAGCTCACTTCTGTTGTCATTATGCTACAATCAACCCCCTTCTGATGGTCATCTCAGACGTGGGGAGTAGATGTTGTTCTGATGTCATCTCAGACGTGGGGAGTAGATGTTGCACAGCAGCAGGTGCTCAGTGGTTGCTGTGGATTGATTGATTTGATGGATTTTTTTCCCGTGTCATGCACACAAAGTGCCCAACCCTTATGGGTTTACAAGACACCTTTTTTTTTACCGTTGCTGCGGTAAAATGATTCATATACGTACATTTACATAATGTTCAAACAATCCAGTGCATTACCTATCATTAGCAGGGTATATCAAAAGCAGGGCATGGCACTGGCCAGAGGCGGCCACCCACGCCAGCCTCTGTGCCCTGTGACGTCACCCCCCACTCCAACAGGTTGTGACACCACCCCGGCACAAACACCCCCTATGAAGCCCGACAGGTTGAGACATCACAATGTCACCCGCTATGAAGCCCGACAGGCTGAGACATCACAATGATGTCACCCCCTATGTAGTCTCGCTGGCCAGCCTCCTCTCCCTTCCGTCCGAGGAGTCTGGCGCCACAGGTCTCCATAGTGGGATTGAGATGGGCAGCGCTTAGCGGCAGTGCGCTTGGAAAATAGTTTCAAACAATCCAACTTGCCGTTTTCAGCGTGTAGCAACAAGCTAGCGTGTAGGTTTCTGCCGTTAGCTTGCTAGCTAGTTAGCGTTGTTGTTTTCACTGAGGCGGCAGGGCACTGTATTTACAGCGACACACAGGGATGAGGGAGCGGAAGCCGCTCTGATTGACATGGTTGGAGCCAATGACAGAGTTTGTAATAAGCCGGGAGCGGACATCCGGCTGCCACCGAAACAGTCGCTCGAATGGGAGAGCACAGTAGAGCAGGGACGGGTTTATCCCAGTTATGGTGACCTGTGGCGCCAGACTCCTCGGACGGAAGGGAGAGGAGGCTGGCCAGCGAGACTACCCCCTATGAAGCCCACATCACTTGGCACAAACATCATCCAACAAGAGAAGGCGAGTGCAGCATCCCACCCCCCCACCACTAGGTGTCAGGCCGACCAAAGACCCGGGGCCACGTGCAGTCACTCCCCAAACAAAATATTCTGTCTTCTCTCCCAGGCCTGACAAATAAAATCTGCTACAAAAAGGTTCCTTTCCTGAAGTACAGCTCAAGTTTCTCATAGTCGTCCAATTCAAAAAAAAGTCCACATAAATAGAGGACATTTTCCCATACCTCTGTCTAACCAGCTGTTCCAGGCCTCTCCTCTCCTCCATCTGGCGACGCAGTCTCACCATCTCCTGCTGCAGCATCTCTTCCTGCCTATGTGCCTCCTGCCTTCTCCTCGTCTCCTCGTCTCGCTCCCTCCGTTGCGCCTCCTCTTTGGCCACCCGCCGAGCTTCCCTCTCCCTCTGCTGCCTCTGCCTCTCAGCGTCGCGCCGGGCCCTGTTCTCACGCACCTTCAGTGGCAAACAGCAGCAATCAGCGTGACTGACAGAGCGCACAGCACAGGGGCGCACTCACTGCTCCAGTCACTTCACTCAGTGCCAACATTCACAGTGAGTTCCTTTAGGACCCCCCCACCCTGCATTGCATTCACAGCTCTTCTGCAACTCAAAGAATGTGTGTGTGTGTGTGTGTGTGTCATTCTGGTGATGTACCTGTCGGTGTCGTGCCTCCATGGTGATGCTGGGGTCTCTCATTTCCCCCCTCTTTTCTTCAGTGTCCAGTGCCAGGTCCTGCATGACCCCAGAGTCCAACACCTCTTGTTCCATCAGGTCTTGTAGGAAGCTGTGGACTGCACCGTTTTCCTCTTCCTCAGCCAGGTGGTTGTACAGGTCTGAGTATGTATTTTTGTATGAATAAGTGAGTGAGAAAGAGATTTTAAAATATTTGATCACAATTGAGGTGCATTTAAAGTTCAGGAGAGTTTTGGAGTGGTCCGTTAAGTCTAACATTACTGGGCAGAGACAGTGACTTGCTGAACTGTTTATATTGTATGTCCATCAGCACTACTACATGAGCAGAAGAAGAAGATGGACAAACCCGTCTTTACGACACCAGTTACCTACCCCACCCCACCCCACACACTCATGCAGACGGTGGCTAGTGAAATAGTGTCTGCTCATTTTGAGTACAGCACCTGGGGACCATCTTCTGTCTTCGTCGCTGCTCAGTGCAATCTTCTTGCATGTATTTAGTGGGGGTTCATATGGGGAGGAAGCCTCAGGGGAGCACAGGGAGAACATGGCCTCTGTGCCACAGCGTCCCAGGCGGGAATCGAACCCAGGACCTTCTTGCTGTGAGGCAACAGCGCTACCACTGCGCCACCCTTAGTAGGTAGTAGGTGTATGTTATCTTTGATTTGGTTTGAGTTGATTTACATTTACATTTTAGGGGTGAACTATTCCTTTTTAAAGGTTTTCTTCACCAGCCTTGCAAGTATTTTACTACAATATCTCGGTACCTTCTACATTAGTCCCAATTCCTATTCTGGCCAATGACGCTGAATTTGAACTAGCCTTGATTGAAAATGATCGGCCTCAGCCCTGAGGTTAGTGCAGTGCTTGCTGAGTACCGTCAAAGTTTCTGTAGTCCAGGGCAGTAGGCTGAGCAGCGGCCAACACAACAGGACTTTTCCTCTCAGTGGAGCTAATCAGGTCATCATCTTCCCCCATCTCCAGCTCCAGCCGCATCTTACTGCCCATCCAATCACTCAGGAGAGCCTGAGCTGCAAGACATAACAAACCCAAATACCTGCAGTGCATTGTTCAGTCTAACACTTCTCTAGAGACAGTTCTATTATTGTTTTTATGGGTTGACCTACCTTCACTGTAAGCTTCATCATGATCTTCTAACTGGTCGGCGCTTTGCAACGCAATTGCTTGGCTGTTTATTCCTGAATTAGTTTTCTTGTGGGAGAAAACTTCCGACACAGCAAACTCAGAAGCCAACTCCACTCGCTGAGGAGAATAAATTACATGAATGAAGTGGATATGGGCAAACAGACGTGTTAAATGCTCTCACAGACACAACTGCACCGAGACATAAGGGTGCCAATGGGTTCTTCTCACCTTCATCCACTCATCAATATCTCCATTCTTCAAATGCATCTATTATTGAAAGAAAATGATTGAAAGTTTAAACTGATACAGTCAGTTTCTCAGACACCATGGGGCCTGTGAAAAAGCAGGTCTCTCTGACACCAGTTGCCTGCTTGCGATGCCCAGGCAGGCAAGTTCACAGACGCTGTAAGCTGCAGGTACATCGTGCAAATTGAGGACCGAGCCAATGCCTGATGTCTGAGGATTAGTACACAGCAAAGCTTAGCCATTGCCTTCATCAGCAGATTACTTCAGAAACATTTCCCAGACGTCAAAAAGTCAGTGTCCTACTCATCAGTGTCCAACTATCTGTCTCACGTCACAGGCACCAGAGTATCTGAAAAAGGCCATCTGTATGCCATTGCTAATCCTTCCCCAGACACTGAAATAAGCTATAAATTCAATTCATACATACTGATGTGCACTTTTCCTTTATTCAGAAATCCAAGAGGACACATTTACAATGATGGTTTACCTCTCTGGGGGATTTCATATTGCCAGGAAAAGTCTGGAAAATGAAGATAACGATAGGCTACAGTTCATACATTGAATATTTGATGGTTTCCTCTTTGAGAAATGGCAGTATTGGTGTGAGCAATATTAAAGTAATATGACCGAAGGAGCACCTCAGAGACTAATGGCTCAAATAGCCTAGGCTAGTTTCTTTCGTTTTTCTAATAGTGAAGATGGTCCAAAATTATTATTTTTTGTCCACCGGCCAAAGCTTGTGAATATTCACATTTGACCAACCACTCAATAGATTACCAAAGGTTGGGTTTTTTGGGCTGGTGAGTGAAGCAAATCTACCAGCCACTATCTTACCAGCATTTGGCTGGGGCTAATTTTGTGCCCTGATAAGGTCTAAGTAGCCTAAACCAATCTTTATAGTGCACTGCTGTTGGCCTCTTGGCTTAATAATCCAGAAACCAAACTTACCTTCTGTGCAGATGTTTTGGTGAATCTCTTCCAGCTAAAGAGATTGGGGTTGTGCCCTGGGAATGTCATCATCAGCAGTAACGTTAGGCCCTGGCCTGAATTTACCTCAATATTCTAATTACAGCTAACTATCATGCTACTAGTAACCTGTGGTCTTCTACCCACAACATAGACTTAACTAACACAACTGGCAACTATTTCAATTTCTGACGAAATGTGTACTTACAAGTACAAAGAAGTAAAGAACCCAAAGCTGTACCATGAGCAACTTGTGAGCCACAAAAGTGCTGCTCTGCGATGCGATATGGACTGACAGAGTACTCTGGGTAATGTAGTGTGTGAATAATTTTCCAAGGCTGATGGTCGCGCCAATGAAGTATTTCTGGACTACATGTCCCAGTAGACTTTTTAACACCTAGCGTCTCTTTGGTAACCATAGTAACATTATTTCCTCCCTAAATCATCCAAACTAGCTTTTCGAAGGTGAAACCTATGAAAATATACATTTAATAGACATTAAAATGTCAATTACATGACTTGTTTAACGTTAATCATATGGCACAGCAGATCTTAGTCGTTTTGTCTGAGGCTGCTGATGACGTCGTTTTTGAGCGACTTGTAGTTCAGGCTGTCAGTCAGACCAGTAGGTAAGCGAAATATGCTATTATCAAACTCTCTTTTACTGTCTATGTATCAAACTCGTCCTATTTGAAATGAACATAGCCAGTATTACGCCAGTGTTACGTATGCCTTTTAAAAATACATAAGCCTGAAATACAAAACATCTTAAAACGCCGACATCTCCAGGAGTTGCACACGTGAGTAGCTAAGTTGTTGCATAGCTAATAGAAATAATGAATGGCTCGGTAATGTTAAACTACGTTAGCTATTAGCTAACGTAGTAGCGGCAGGCCGACATTGTAAATAAGAAATTTGTTCTTAATTGTATCGCCTGGTAAAATAAAGGTTGAAAAAAAAAAAAAAATGGCACCACCGTCATTCAAAATGTGATGTTGGTTAAGACGCTGCAGTGTAAACCTTTACTAGTGAACATAGTTTACATGGTAGGGTTAGGTCTGGAGGATAACCACCACTGTCTGCTCATACAGCAGGCAGGATGAAGCTGGAACTGTCACGTGTGGTTCAGGGAGGATGTCGGCTGGGTGTCCTGAAGGAGCTGGGCAGGACGGGACAGCACGCCCTGGAGGTCCCGGGGTGTCTGCTGTACACACGCTGCGGCACAGTGCCCCACCTCACTCAGGACACACTGCACACCCTGAGCAGCCTGCCCTCAGTCACACAGCTCACCCTGTCCACAATGTAAGGCAATCTCACTCACTCACTCTCTCACACACACACACACACACACACGCACACACAAGATACAATATGTTTATTGTCACACGGATGTACAAGTACACACGGTGAAATGCTTGAGCTGAGTTATGTTCCGTTACAGTCATCATCATCATCATCATCATCGTCATCAAAATCGTCATCATCATTGTCATCGACATTGTCGTCATTGTCATTCACATTATCGACATTATCATCATTGTTTCCTGTCATGCTTAACTAGTACATTAACATCAGAACATTGTCGTTATTGTCATCTATTCCGGTGCTTTTCGGGTCTGTGCCGTATATTGCGGATGCCCATAAATAATCTTTATATGTTATGTTAATTAGTAGTTACAAGTCTTTGTCTATATATTGCGGTTGCCCATAAATAAATCTGTACATGTTATCTTAGCAGCTGGTCATAATGGTGGGGTGGATCTGTTTATTGTTTAGTCTGGTGGCTTGGGGGATGAAGCTATTTCGTAGTCTGCTTGTCCGGGTTTTGGGGGTTCTGTATCTCCTACCAGATGGTAGCAGGGAGAACATGTTGTTGAGTGGGTGGGTTGGGTCCTTGATTATTTTCCTGGTTCTCTTGAGGCAGCGCTGAGTGTAGAGGTCTGCCAGGTCTCGCAGCCTGTTACATGCTGGGCCGCGCACCTCACTCTCCTCAGCGCTTTCATGTCTTTTATGGTGCAGTTTCCATACCAGGAGGTGAAGCAGCCGGTCAGTAGGCTTTTGATGGTGCCTCTGTAGAAGTCTTTGAGTATTGTGGCCGAACTTCACATGCACACGTACACACGCACGCACGCACACACACACACACACACACACACACACACACACACACACACACACACACACACACACACACACACACATATCTAATGTCTTCCATTCCTATTTTCTTCCATCAAGAGCAGAACACCAGGAAGTACTGGAGGAGTTTAAGGATGGATTCAGGAAGTTTGCAGGTACTGTAAGCACAAATTACACACTTGCCTTCCAGATAATAACTAGTTCAATCACGTAGGGTTACATTTATAATAATTACAGTAGATGAACCTCCCAACATAATCATCCAAACTTTGTTGGAATTGCTTTGATGTGTGCAGTTAAGAGTAAACCAACTGCAAATTAGAATAAACAGGGAGTAAGAGACCACGCAAACACATATAAAATGTTTAAATACCATCCATCTGAACATTTCCAGGTTTTGAATTACCTCTATTTTCAAGGAGTTCAGACAAGGGAGGTTCTGAGTTTAGATCTCTCTAAAAGTTGTCTGTTTCTTCTTCTTTAATCATGTGTCATCTAAAAGGCATGACATCTTAACTATGTTGTGTTCACACTCTGGACAATGATACATCAGTGTATCCTCTGATTGTAGAAGCTTTGGTAGGTATTGACCCTTTTCATGGGGGCCATTTTGTGTCGAAAAGGCAGAATAAACACAGGTGCAAGCAACACACTAATGAGGGTTTCCAAATTCCAATCATGGAAGTTGGAAACCCTCATTAGTGTTTTGCTTGCACCTGTGTTTACCCTGACTTTTCGACACAAAATAGCCCCCGTGAGAAGGGTCTATTGAAACAGGCCTGTCCTCTACTGGGACAGCAGGTAAGATGGGATCTGAATGATTCATTTCCGTGTCACAGAGGTAAGGCGAAGGTAGTGGAGGAAAGGGAGTCATTTATTTATTTATTTATTCAAGCATATCATTCAACCGTATTGCTATTCTTTGCCTTGTTGGTGAGACTGATGGCAGTTGGGAAGAAGCTGTTTTTGTGGTGAGAGGTTCTGGTCTTGACAGACCTCAGTCTCTTGCCGATAGGGAGTGTTTTGAAGAGCTCATGCCAAGGGTGGGAGGGGTTGGCCATGATCTTATGAGACCGCTTCAGTGTTCTGGCTGCATGCAGGTCCTGAAGGGATGGCAGGCAGGTTGCATCCGATCACCTCAGCCAGTGTTTCCCCTAGAAACATTTTCAGGCCTGGAGGGATTTCGAAATGTAACCCGACTGCAACGGTGGGGGCACTCACTGGCGACGCTAAACTTTTAGCTAACCTGTTCGCATCTATGTTCGCAATGGCATCCCAATTATCATCATACTATTATGGGATGCGATGCGAACAGTTATATTATGGGATGTGCGTTTCCCAGGCAACGACACACGTTGACACGTTTTGGAACAGCTGCACGCTGGCACAATGCTCCTAAAAGCAAAATGCTTATTGTTTTGAATGATTTGGCATCTTCTATTACTGTCAACACTGTCAACAACAGTATTGCTGTATTGTAATAATATACCATAAAGGTTTATTGAAATTTTGGGGGAAGCAAAAAAACAACAACAACAACAAAAAACTTTTTTTTCTGGCCTGGCGGGGGCGCCGTTGGCCTGGCGGGCCCGCCAGGCCTATAGAATGGTAGGGGAAACACTGTCAGCACAGCGGATGATGTGCTGCAGTCTGTTAATCTCCTTGAGAGTGGCAGCAGCAAACCAGACGGTGATGGAGGAGGTGAGGATGGACTCAACAATGGATGTATAGAAGTGCACCATCGTTGCCTTTTGGCACTTTGAATTTCTTTAGCTGCCGCAGGAAGTACATCCTCTGCTGTGCCTTCTTGGTGAGAGCTCTGATGTTCAGCTCCCATTTTAGGTCATGGCTGATGTTAGATCGCAGGAAGCGGAAGGACTCCACAGTGTTGAATTAGATTAGTTAAATTAACTATCACATCAGAACGCGTATTATGATACACAGTACATTATTGAAAAGCAGATTAGCTTAATGAGCTTTACTCAAAACTAGTTCTGTTTTGTGTGACACACATGCATATATATATATATATATATATATATATATATATATATATATATATATATATATATATACAGTATATATATATATATCCCAGAAGAGTGATTTTGTCTATGCTGTACAGCAATAGCTGTGACAGTAGCTTTTGTAGATTTGTAATTAGAAATATAATTACGGTAGTGTTTATTCACAAGGGATTATTACAGTGTTGACTTCAGAGCCCCAGAAAGGGAAAGCTCTGATTGAATAATCAGAAATTAGCAGTATTTACTGTTGTTGTATGCATCTTTGTTGTGACACCCTTTGGTCTTTTGCTGCAGCTGTGCTGATAAGACCATGCCTCAGTCCTCTCTCCACACTCACAGCAATGAAGCATCTGGCTCCATCGCATTGCTTTGTACCAGTTGAGTTCTTCTCTCGGCTATAACCTTTTTCTTTCTTGATTCATGTTTTGCTTTGTGCAGGTCTTCGTGATACAGTGTTGTACTGCTCTCTTCATGACCCTGTGGCCCCATGCCCTACAGGTCACATCACCAACAAGGTCAGGGTCATGCTCAGGCGAATGTTTCTTGAGATTCTTGTACACGTGTGTCATTCGAGAATTATAGTATAGTATATATATAATATATACGTATTATTGTCACTCAAGTGTCCTGTCAAGTGAAAATGTCCCCTCTCGGGTGTGGCCAGACGGTGTCGGTGTGGGGCAGTGGCGGGCGGATAGAACTGACGGTGGCCAAGTTCATGGCCCTCCAGAAGACGGTGCAGCCAGACTGGTACCAGAGCATGGCAGACGGAGAGACCTGGCAGAGCAACACCTCTCGCAAAAGGGTCCGAAAATCAGTGGATCGAACTCTGGCCCACCTGGACGAATGTCTGCTAGTGCACCAGAAAACACAGGTACACAGACGACCAGCAATCACTAAACCCGCACCACAGTTCTCACACTTATGCCAGAAAGCTGGTAGACTGCCTATATGAGAAAGTCAGAGAGACACTAATGACTGGACAGGCGGACTGAGACGGTTTCTGTTAGGTTTCAGTATCTCTCTTTCTCGGTCTCCCTCTCTCACTCATCCAGCTCTCCCTATTGTTGTCAGGAGTTGCAGGGGGTGGAGGTGTTTGGAGTGGTGGAGGGAGGAGACATCCTGGAGGAGAGGGTGCGCTCAGCCAAGGAGACAGCCAAAAGGCCTGTGGCTGGATTCTGTCTGGACGGCCTCCAATCGGGCTCCATGGACCAGGCCCTGAGGAGCCAACTCATCTCTGCTGTAACCAAGGAGCTGCCAGAGGACAAACCCAGGTCGGCTTTTCATGTGACAGTGTGACATTCAGTCATTAGGCAAGCTCAACAGTCAGTGGTAGGGGGATGTAGATTCCTGTACTGTCACCTTGTTCTGTCCCCAGTGTGTCAATGTAATACAGACAACGAACAGCAAGCAAACAAAAGACATACTCTGTCCTCTGTATAGATGGTTTTCATGGAATTGTGTAAACACAGGTGCAAGCAAAACACTAATGAGGGTTTCAAACTTCTATGATTGGAATTTGGAAACCCTCATTAGTGTTTTGCTTGCACCTGTGTTTATTCTGCCTTTTTGACACAAAATGGCCCCCGTGAGAAGGGTCTATTGTAGCGGGTACTACCACAGAAGTGGTTTTGAGTACTTTGCCATGTGTTTATGTCTGTCTGTGGACAAATTTTGCAAAGGCAACTTTACAGGTGTGTAATTGACATCAGAATGAAGGCAGAGTTTGAAAATGGGCGTGATCCGAGCAAGGGGGCTGGGCCCCCCACATTGGCTCATTCACTTTACGCCCCTGGCCCACATTCGTTTTAAGTCATGGGCGTCGAGGCTAGTGTGATCTCATCGCAAGGTGGTCTCTAGTTCGATTTTTTTATCGTTTACTTATAATTGTTGTAATACAAACTATACTGTGTCAAACACAGCTTCAAATCAACTGCTGTCACAGCTAAGAAAGACGGGGTAAATAAAAAGACATGCATGTGACAAAGCTTGTAAGGTGTGAGCTAGTTCCTGGTGGAGACTTCCATTTCTCCCTGTGGGTGTCAGGTGACTAAGCAGTTTGTAACGTACTGCCCTTGAGGCTCAGAAAGCTAATGTGTTACCATGGAAACAGCGTGGCAGTAGTGATGAACATTGTAACTTTCTGAGTCTCATGTTCTCTCCACATATGGAACATTGTTAATTAACTTAACTTAATAATAATTCTATGGAAGCTAGGTTAATCAAAGTAAATGACCTACCATGACACACCATCTATACTTTCTGTGATTATGCTCACCAAATGCCCAAGAAACCATGGAAATTAGGCCTGCACGATATGAGGAAAATCTGTGATGTGTGATAACATTGTTCAATATGTAAAGGTTAATGCACAACGATGTGTCCATTATCAGAAATTAATGGACAACGTCCATCTCGGACGGTTGTCTCCGCGAAGTCCATTCATTTCTGATAATGGACACCTCGAAGTGTATTAACCCGCTTACGGTATACCATGGTCACCTGCCAAAGAAACAAAAATAAGACCATTAATTTATATTTTCATGTGTTTTGCAATCAAAATCTAAAGTTTTTGATCAGCTATAACTCTGTTCCCCTGGTAACACATGGACAACCGACTAATACCTGGAACAATCATTACATCATACTGTCAGCTTCCCATGCAATGGAAATGCTGTTCACTGCTCGAGTAAATAGGACAATCCTTGGATACCAGTTAGCAACAGGAGGTAATATAGTCAGCTCTTCATAGGCTCAGAGCCAGATAGCTAATGTTATGCTAGCAACTTCAAAAGTCAATAACATTGCGTACGCTTGACAAACAGTAAGAGTAAATATAATTTACAGTATGTTTAACCACAACAAGACAGGCAAGCTATCCAGCCATGTCATTGACCCCAAATCAATAAAACATTTCACTAACGATAAGATCAATATAATATGAAGTAACATTAGCGAGTTGAATAGTGAATTGGATGTGTGATGCAAACTACGGTACATTTAGAGGGGCAATGTATGTAGCCTACTTCTTGTAGCTTTTTCGTGTTCATGATGGGCAGCTGAAGTAGCTTACTGCACTCACAGTGCTGTAAATTGCTCATTTCAGGCTGATAGGCTGATGCTAGTAGCCAGCGCATTAATTTGGAAAAGGTGAACAGACAATTTGACTGGAACTACTTTTAGGTGAACTTTATCAGAAAATAATGGGCACCCTGCAGCCATTCAGAATCCAGTATTCTCCCAGACCATAGTATAATGATAATGCGATGACAATATGACTTGTGATAAGCAAATTATTGAAGTATGCATATTAGCTATACAGTTCCTATGTCTTTCTGCTTTAATACAGTACTGGTAAAATAGATCCCAAAACATTGAATAGCCTATGCCCACAAGCATGGCTCTGTGTTACCAACTCAAGCTGAAACCACACTTTGGGCTTTGGCGGAGGGGCGGAGATAACCGCTGCAACGGAAAGGGGTGCGCTGGATTTACAACACAAGACAAAAAGGATCGCATGTTGAGTGTGAATGCATGGTGCTTGCAAATGCAATGGTTTTTGTTGATAATAATAATAATAATAATACATGACTTATATAGTGCTTTTCTAGTTACTCAAAGATGCTTTACATACAGTATAACAAACGTACACAGATACAGAACAAATACAAATATAGGGGTTACAAAATGAAAAAGGATGATGGAGGACGTAGAAGTCAGAATATTGTAGGCTTTCTTGAAAAGGTGGGATTTGAGTTGGTTTTTGAAAGAAGTGAGTGTTATTCATTGCATTTCAGGCAGTGTGCGATGTGTTTATTGCGCAAGTTCATATTGCGCTGACGATAAAAATACGATTTATCATGCAGCCCTAATGGAAACCACTGTCTTTCTGCCTGGAAGCCATGCAGCAGCTTTTCTCTCATACTGGTTGAGCAGAGTATCTTTAAAGGTACAGTATGGAGACAAACTTACCCCGGAGGTTCCCAGTTCTCTCAACCAAATCAGCCGGTAGCCTTTCAGGGTCACATCCCACATGTCTTCTCCTCTCCTGGAGGTGATGGAGTGAGATGACCTGTGAGCCCAGGAGCTCCCTGTGGGCCTTGTTGAGTTTGGTTCTGAATAGAGTCATCTCGAGTGCAGCGGGTCAGCATCCCTGCTGGTTGCTCTGGCTGTTATGAGAGACTGAAGCAGTCATTATCCAGTGCTAAATTGGGTTTGACCTTGGCACCTACAGGCAGGAGGGTCAGACAGAGCTAGTGTAATGGGAAGCCCTGGAAGAGTAAAAACATGCAGGGGAATGCTGTTGGCATTTGTGTTTGCCTAATATCTACCGTAAATTCCGGACTATAAGCCGCGGCTTTTTTCCCGTTTTTTGGCCTTTTTTGGCCCCTGCGGCTTATATAACGGTGCGGCTTATCTTTTTTTTCCAAAAAAAAAAAAAAAAATCTCTCTTTTTTTAGCACTCTTTCTAACTATAAATCCACTTCTGTTTTAATTTCCTCTCTTGCCCTCTTTTCACCACACCGCGGACACTGTGTGCACTGTAAAAAACAACACAGGTGGTGTTGTGTTATGTTGTTTTGTTGAAATGTTAATAAATGGGAGCTTCCTCAAACAGCCATCTCTTTCCCGACAATCCCCTCTGTGCATGAACCCTTACATATGGTAATTAAACATTAAAACACAATAAAAAAAAATACCATTAAAACACCCGCGGCTTATAGTCCGGTGCGGCTTATATATGTAAAAAACAGTCAACTTTGCAGGTGCGGCTTATACTCCGGTGCGCCTTATAGTCCGGAATTTACGGTACATAGATGTTTGATATGTTTTTTTATTTTTTTATTATTTATTTATTTATTTATTTATTTTATTATTCATTTTTTTCTCCTATTTTCTCCCCAATTGTACTTGGCCAATCTCCCTGCTGTCCCGATTGTTGCTCCATCCCCTCTGCCGATCTGTGGAGAGTTGCAGACCTGCACATGCTTCCTCCGATACATGTGTGGTTGCCAGCCACTTCAGTTTTCACCTGACACCAAGGAGTTTCACCAGCAGGATGTAACTTGCGGGGGGATCATCACACTATTCCCCACAGTTCCCCTGCCCTCCGAACAGACGCCCCGACCGACCAGATAAAGTGCTAATCCAGCGACCAGGACTCATACCTCACCGGCCTCCCATCCACAGACACGGCTAATTGTGTCTATAGGAACGTCTGGCCAAGCCGGTGTCGGTGCAATTTCGGCCCGGCCACAAGATCGGCTCGGGAACACATTGTGATTGGCTGTATGTCGGGCATGTGGGATTAACGTGAGCAAAATGGCCGACAGCTTTAGATTAGCTAACAAACTAAGCTACTGATGTTATCAGACATGATAGACATAAAAAAATATGAATCATACAAACATTCAGTGATCATGATTCAAGTGTACAGGACCATTTCTCATAAACACGAGCCTTACTTTTTGAAAATAAATGTTGTGAGAGTTTAACTTCATCTGTAGTTGTGGACCCCGAGCCAGTAGATCCTGTACCTACACCAGAGGTACTGCTGCCGGGAATTGAACCCGGGTCTCCGTGGTAGTAGGCGAGTGCATTTACCTCTACAATACCCAGACGCCCCACCGTATAGATGTTTGTGTGTTCTATCGATGGCTTTGTGCTGTATTTGTGCCTTGTGTGGCATTTAACAGTTGTTTTGTGTGTGTGTGTGTGTATGTGTGTGTGTGTGTGTGTGTGTGTGTGTGTGCGCGCGCGCGTGTGTGTGTGTGTGTGTGTGTGTGTGTGTGTGTGCGCGCGCGCGCGTGTGTTACGTGCAATACGTGCATGAATCCCCAGGCTGCTGCAGGGTGTGGGTAGGCCTGACGAGGTGCTGGCGTGTGTGGAGGCAGGAGTGGACCTGTTTGAGAGCTTCTTCCCCTTCCAGGTGACGGAGCGAGGCTGTGCTCTCTGCTTCAGTTTCCACATCTCCTCGGACCCAGAGTGCGCAGGTAGAGTGCCGCCTGCAGGTGTGCTGAATCACTGTGCTAAAGACGAGTCTGTCGCAATTTTTGACCTTATTACTGATATTGGCTCAAGTAACATGGTTTTGCTTCTAAGGGGCCCTTTACACGAGGACAGTTTCTGAAAGAAACGACACAATAGCGTTTCCTTTACACCTTTTCCTTCACACCTTCTCCCTGTTTACATGAGCGCTGTTGAATTTTTTAAACGCCGTAATGTACATGCCAGGTCGCTAGGTGGCAGTGTGATCACCTTATTCTTTGCCCATACAAGGACGTTCTGCATGACGTAATTTCGTAATCGTCTTTCCGGTTTTAAACGCGGAAGTAGAGTACGCTTTCCGCAGTCATTTAGACTTGCCAAAAAGCTTTTTTCAAGCAAAAAAAAAACCCAAACTGTTTTAAAGTTTTAATATTTGTCGGGTGAGAATGTAACATACCGTAAATTTCGGACTATAAGCCGCAGCTTTTCCCCCGTTTTTTGGCCCTGCGGCTTATATAACGGTGCGGCTTATCTATGGATTTTTTCGGGGGGAAAAAAAAAAAAAAAACGTAATTCTCTCTTTTTTAGCACTCTTTCTAACTATAAATCCACTTCTGTTTTAATTTCCTCTCTTGCCCTCTTTTCACCACACCGCGGACACTGTGTGCACTGTAAAAAAAAACACAGGTGGTGTTGTGTTATGTTGTTTTGTTGAAATGTTAATAAATGGGAGCTTCCTCAAACAGCCATCTCTTTCCCGACAATCCCCTCTGTGCATGAACCCTTACATATGGTAATTAAACATTAAAACACAATTAAAAAAAAAAAAAAAAAAACATTAAAACACCTGCGGCTTATAGTCCGGTGCGGCTTATATATGTAACAAACAGGCAATTTTGCTGCTGCGGCTTATACTCCGGTGCGGCTTATAGTGCGGAAATTACGGTATATGTGACCAGTTTATCAAAATAACGCCTATTGGAAATCTTTAACGAGCAGCGAGGACCGGGAGCGCTGACTGTGATCTGTCAAACCCTACTGTAGGCTACTGGCAGTGAGAAAACACTGTCGACGTGCCTTTGTAACTAATGTTAAATGCCGACCGGGTACAGCCATCGGCTCCTCGCAGCATTAACGTTCTGAACATGTAACTGAAGTTGGCCGCAGTGTAGCTTAATTCTGAATGTTGCCAAACTTCATTCATACTGACGTTTTATTTGGTTGCCAACTCGCGCATGGCTATGGCGTGTGTCGCGTGTGCAGGTATGTCAGAGTTTCTGAAATGTGCCTTTCCAAAGCGATTACATGGAGCGCTCAGCCCCGCTCTGTGGGAAGCGTCTCAAACAAGTTTCACTCTGGAGGGTGGTTCCAAAATGTGTCGTTTCCTAAGCGCGAATTCGCCGTCGCCGTCTAAAAGGGAGGCACTAACGATAAAATAATTCCCCGTTTCCATAGGAAACCGTCCTCGTGTAAAGTGCCCCTAAGTCGTTATCACAGAAAAAAAAACTAAACCAAGTGTGACAGGTCCGGTTCTCGAAAATAGAATCAGGCTCATGTCTAAATGAACCAGACCTGCTGCAACAATAACAGAACGTCTTTGCACAGAATTATCAAACAAGAAGACAAAACAGACAGGAGCAGCTTACCTGCGACAGGTTGGGGCGATGACAGATAGACAGCCTGGCTTTAGTGGACAGCCCAGTCTGTGGTGTGGAGGCCAGCTACGGGCAGCCTCCGCTCATAAGACGCTTCTTGAAAAATAAGTATCACACACACACACTGACACATACTCTGCAGTGCCCGTATCTTTTGTAGAGTAGTGTCTTTCATGTTCTTTGAGGCAACTTGGATAAATATTATTATTACTATTTTTTTTATCTTTATTTATTTATTTTTTATGTGGGTGCAATGAATGACCTGAAAAAAAGTAAAACACTGGTGCTGTCCCCTTAAAGGATGGCTTTACTGATAATCAACCCACTTTGTATCATTAATAATCTCGTTAATATAAGCACATGTGCAGTGTTTACCTTCTCTCTCTATTTTGCTCATGGAGATCTCCCATTTCCTCCTCTGGCAAAGCGCTCCGTTGTGATGCGTTTTACGTCACAACGCTTCACGTTGCTCCAGAAGTTTTGCTGGAGAGGCAGAATCTGCTCCAGGGTGGCTGTTATTGTTTATTTTTATTTTTAAGTATGTGCACATCCATCCAGAGCCTTAACGAGCCTTAATGACTTGCAGCTGGCAGGGGCAGAGTTTCTGCAGGAGGATTTTGCTCCTTGAGGTAAACGAGAGAGAAGGTAAACACTGCCCATGTGCTTATATTACTGAGATTATATATGATACAAAGTGGGTTGATTATCGGTAAAGCCATCCTTTAAGGGCCTGCATTATATGCCTAAAGCTAGGGATGCAAATTATATTTAGTAATATATGTATTGCTGTTTTAAATCAGTTATTTAACGGGCTAGTCTAAAAAAAAAAAAAAAAAGATTCCAAATACAAGCATTTATACACCCTGAATTAATGTGCTATTTGAAATTTCAATTAAAACATAATTCCCAGTTAAATCACTGAATGTAGGTCTGTGCTCATTTTGCAGAAGTGCATGGAAACTCAGTCATGGCTTAGTAACGGTACAGGCTTATCATTAATACTTACTGTATATTATTAACAAGCTATATCTCATTCAGAATGGTGAGTAAACATCCCATGGCAGCTCGACTGAAACAATAGGTAAAAGTCTGATGAAATCAAATCGATTTTTATCCTCCAGTTTTTCACTCTTATTTCACACCAATGGTCCGTTTTTGTTAAGGAATTAAGAGCTTATCCACATGCTCAAGCGAGAGAGAGGCAGAGAGCAGCAACAACAACATACTCAGCAGTAGGCACTGTCAAGCAAAAAAAACATGTTTTTTATTTATGTCGAATGTCGATCGCAC
The DNA here is from genome assembly GCF_964638095.1 of Poromitra crassiceps. NCBI lineage: Eukaryota > Metazoa > Chordata > Actinopteri > Beryciformes > Melamphaidae > Poromitra > Poromitra crassiceps. The sequence continues at coordinate 82,785,520 of NC_139624.1, forward strand.
AACGTCATTTGTGAATGGTGGGGAAAACCCTCCCCCAAATGCATTTGGGTTAGAAATCAAATCAAATTTACTCTGATGAAGATGCACTTGGCGTCGAAACGTTAGTCCTTTAATAAAAGTCTATTATACACTTGATCCGTGTGCTCCAGTGCCATACTCTGGACAAGATATCTCAAGTCTCTCCTCAAATCAATTAGAATTAGTGTGAAAAGCAGTATGGTGGGAAATTTCATTCATCATGTAACCATATTGCTTTCTCAAGAACCATGGGCCCTATCTTGGTACAGGCGCTATCCGCTTTTTGCGCTTGAGCCCCTGTTTGCGTGCCTTAACGCCTGCCTTATGCTATCGTCCCTGCAGGGACCATAGCAGTCCGCCTTGCGCAAGTGTCCATGTGTTATGCCGAGTTTTACACCCCTGCCGCCAAACGCATCCCCACCTCACAGGAGCATATTTTAATGATTTATACAGAAACGTAACTGTTTAAAAATGATATAATTGTTTAGCTTGTTGTTTGCATGGTGCAAACGGGATTTGGGTGATGTTAACCACCAGAATTATTCACAGGTGTGTCCTGGCAATGCCTGGGCATTACATCAATCAAACCAATCAGATTCCCGTCTCGCAGGGGGGGGGGGGGGGGGCAAAAGAGAAGATGGGAGGATTTAGAGTGCGCTCAATTAAAACTCTGTGAAACAGTGAGAGCTGCCGTGCCGAGAACAGAGAGAGATGGAGAGAGCTTGTCCCTGATTTCTGAATTCAAGTACCCCCTTTACCTGACTACATTTTGCTTAGAGCACTATATGCACTATAAGATGCAATGAATGAATGATAACCCACCTTTTGAAGAATATATTATTACAAAATAAGAAATGGAGTGAAAGAGTTGCAATTAGTGCCTCCTGAGCAGATTTATTTTAAAGTTTAATCTATTTTCATGATTTATTCTTACAGTTTTCCATTTTCCCCTTACTCCAAAGTACCCCGCGTAGCACCTCCGCGTACCCCAGTTTGGGGACCACTGCTCTACACTACCTGGCATAGCTTTGCAGTTACAGCTCACCACCAGAGGGGGTGTTGAATAATAATTCACCCGTCCCTGCTTTGATAGACCTGATAAAATAACTTGTTTTACTGTTGTAATTTAATGAATGCCCTCGCAGACATTTGCTTTCAATTTGATGAGGAACAATGACCACTGAAACTGCCTGGTGCGTGTTATGTTGACGTCTTGTTTGAACATAATGAACAGGGAAGAAGTGTGCACATTTAGTTCTCCTGGCAGATCTAATGCCTAAGAATATTGTGTGTGTGTGTGTGTGTGTGTGTGTGTGTGTGTGTGTATTTGTTTGTAGTTGGTGAAATCAAATCAACTGTTAATTGATTGTTCCTCTAATGGAGCTGCTATGAGATAAACACCATTGATTTCATTTCTACATCCGACTCGCTTCCTGTTAAATTATTTCAACTGAGCCGGAGCTAGAGAATCCACGCTATCAACTACAAACAACAAATACACACACACACACACACACACACACACACACACACACACACACAGACACACACACACACACACACACACACACACACACACACACACACACACACACACACACACACACCACACACACACACACACACACACACACACACACACACACACACACACACACACACAACATTCTTAGCTATTACATCTCTGCTTTAATTCCAAAATAAATCCCCAGCTGCCAGGCACTGTGACCACTAAACACTTCTTCCCTGTTCATTGTGTCCAAACAGGACATCACCACCATCAATCATCACTCAGGTTGAGCTGTTCCTCATCAAATTGAAATATGTGTGAGGGGGTTCATTGATTTACATCAGTCACATCCAGCTCTCTGTCAGCTCTAAGATTCATTCTAATAAGAGCTATTGGAAATGCATTGACTCACTCTGGACCAGTGATCTGAGTGAAGCTCGGTATCTGGCAGGGTCTAGTGTCAGGCGGCACTAATTGATTGGGCACAGGTAGTGTAATGGAGTTCAGTGGAGGTGAAAACCTAAACAGATATTCTAATTCCCCTCTCAATTAGAAGGCCCTGTGCAGGGAGTGTCACATGATCCCAAGCAGTGTCCATCATGCCTTTATGCTAATTGTTACAGTTGGGGTCTTTGAATGTGTTTATCTAATCAATTATCATAATATTCTGGCTCCAATATAGTCGAGGCCATAGGGTTCCCAAACTGTGGTCAGTGGTCCGCGGGGCTCCGCCTGGTGGTCCGCCAGAGAATTGAAAAAATAAATAAATTTGAAAACAGTTTTTACATACACATTAACTCTGAGGAGTAGCCGGATTGGGCCGATTTTCAGAAATATTGTGATATTTGGGAAATATCACAATTTTGAACATTTACTTTCAGAGGCTGCAGCAGGCTGAGTTTTAAAGCCAGAGTGAAGTTTCTGGTATCATATGAAACTAGAAGACCTAAGGAATCGATTTCTACCAACCATGTCTTGCTAGTTTGTCAGGAAGGTAGCTAAATAACACTCCAAAGTTACGGCCGGGACACGCATCTTGCGTCTGCTGTGCGTCTGCGTGGCGTTACCTGTTGATTTTCATTTTGGCGCCCATGTTAACAGGTTACAGCAGCCACACCACCGGCATGAGACGTGCATCTCAGGCACGTGTCTTGCGAGGCGTGAGACGCGCGTCATCTAGAGAATAGAAGCGACGCCTATTTTTTCTGCTTACCGCGCGCGTGTCTCTACACAAATAGACATTCAAATGATATTTTACAGGGGCAGCCACAGCCAATCAAGGCTCGTTTTGATTTGAGACGGGAGGATGAGCTCACATCTGCAGTTCTCCTGCCCTCTGAAAACCACGTAGGACATAGGCTACAACGTGGCTTCGTTCCTCCCCTCCCCACACACACACACACACACACACACACACACACACACATACATAAATCAATACTGCCTCGATTATGAAGTGAACCCAAGCGATCTTCAGTTAAAATCATCATTGTATTGTTTATAGCAAATTTAATAAAAGGTAAACTCTATAGGAAGAGAGTTGGCAGACAGACAGCAGCGCAACGCAGCAGCCTGTGTGGATTAGGGATGTCAATTTTCGGTTAATTTCACTTTCGATTAACCGATGCTAATAATCGATTAACCTATCGGTTAATTCATAATTTTTTAATATTAATTTTTTTTTTCTTTTTTTTTTCTATTTACTCAATGAGCTCATGCCCAAACAAGGCGTGTCTATTTAGATGCTGAAATGTTAATGCTTTTTGTGTTAGAATTTCTAACACAAAAAGCATTAACATTTCAGCATCTAAATAGACACGCCTTGTTTGGGCATGAGCTCATTGAGTAAATAGACAAAAAAAAAAAAATTATATTAACTGATAGACCGACAGCAATAACCGAACAACGACGTTAGCGACGGTTAATCGATTAACGGTTAACCGTTGACATCCCTAGTGTGGATGCTGCGGGCGTGCCAGCCGCAGCCCCCACGCCATGCACATGCACTAGGTAGGTAGACGCAAGATGTGTGTCCCGGCCGTTAGACAAAATTTTGGCGAGGGGAAAAAAAAACATTTTCAAAGGGGTCCTCTTTTTCACAGCCTAATGTTGGCAGGGGTGTGTCCCCGTTTTGAACCAGCTAGTAGCCTTATATTATCATTTAGCCTTTCTGCTGCTATTGCATGGTTAAATCAGTGGGTTAAATCAGCAAATTGTATTTTATTGGGGGGCGGGGGGTTGGTATACGCAGTGGAAGTGGTCCCTGGGAAATTTGGTTTGGTACGTAATGGTACTTGGACAGAAAAGTTTGGGAACCCCTGGTCTAGGCCACACATGGGCAAAATATGGCCCGCGGGCTGCATGCATCCCTGTGTGGCCCGCGATGGATTTTATTTTTTATTTTTTTACAGTGCACCTGAACGCAACATGCAAGATACCCGCTGAATAAGTGTCCAAATGTTCATGTCATTCTGGCCAATACTACTCTTCTGTTATAACATTTCAGTCTGGAATATGGAATAGGCTATCTTTCAATAATCTTTATGACTAAAAGTAATCTCATGTGTAAGAAATTACTCTTCTATAGTCATTTCTTGCGGCCCTGGGGCCTGGGCCAAAATGCGGCCCCAGGGCCGGACTCAAAGAAAAACAAAACAACCCCCAAAAACTCAATAAAAGGCAGAATTATGTTAATAAATCTCATCTGCTACAGCCATTGGATTTGTATCACTATTATATGATGAGATTAACAAGAAATTACCAATCACAATGGGAGAGAGGGTTAAAAATAAGGAGACTCTTGCGAAAATCGAGTGTTGGCAGGTATAATCTCCAATGTGTGGCCCTTCGCTTACTTGATGTAAGTCAGTATGGCCCTCAGGAGAAAATGTTGCCCACCCCTGGTCTAGGCCCACTAGCTTCCTTTAACACATCTGAAGACCTTCACCACCATGTAGATGGGGGGGGGGGGGAGGCGGATGAAATCTCTTGGTTCGTATGCCTAAACTGGAAGTGGGCGTGACTTTGGCTCTCTAATGCTTATTCACAGTTTTTCTCCCTGCTTTAAGCTCCATGCTGATCTCCCCTTTGCTCTGGCTTTGTTTCTTTCATTTCTGTTCCTCTCTACTTAATCCACTTTGCTTTCCCATCCTCTCCATTTTGCTCTATTTTCTCCTTTTATTTTTATGTTTTATTTTCACATACTATTTTATGCAATGCTGTAGCCCATTTTCTCTCCATGTCCCTCTCCCTCCTTCCTTCTCTCTCTGTCTCTCCTACACTTCTGTGATTTGGCTGGACAGTTTGGTGTGCCTTCCTGTAAACATCAACAGCTCTAATAGTGCTTGACAACTCTTCATCAGCTCAAGTTGCTTTTCTTAGTTCTCACCAAGTGAGGTGAACTCAAACTGTAGCGAACATTAACTATCTGTGAGAGGCTTTGTGTTTGGTTAGGGATGTTGGTTAGAACGCCACTAAGTAATTCTATTGCCATGGCGGAGAGAAAGTAGGACACAGCATTGTTGATTGGGGATTGAAATATCCATTGGTGTTTTATTTTTGGAGCTCGGCTGACAAAGTGCCATCTCAAAGGGACTTTTTGTTTTCAGTGAAGGAGGAGAAAGCAGTCTGAATTGTTTGTGATGTGTGTCAGGATTAATGAGATGGATGTACATGCTCATTGTTCACAGTGCTGGAGTTGAACGATGAGAGGGACGCAGCAGGGGAGACGCAAGAGAACACAGCCGTTAATCTCGATGATCAAACGCAGAAGATGACATCTTTTGAGATCAACTTGAAAGACAAGAGGTTTGTTGTGGCTATAAAAGGCAGAATCTGTATTGGCTCAAATGGGTGTTTTTTATTTTAATGTGTGCAAAGAGGTTTACAAATGTATTGCAGCTTGTAGTTGTGTAGCAACATCTGTATGTTGTGTATAGAAGATTAAAAATATATACAAATGTTAAAATTTGAAAAATAACACTTTTGTTGAATTAGATTCACATTTGTTCATACAGAACTTCTTGTCAGAAAGGCTTGTAGTCGCACATTAACTTTTGTAAATGTGTTAAAAGTACATTAACACTTTGAGTGCCACGGCCCTTGGGCAAAAGGTGCTGTACTGTGCCACATAGGCCGCAATGCATTTTAAAACAGTCATATAATTTCTTTAATAATTACTATGTAAACACTGAACACGCACAAATAACGATGAGACTCTCTTCTATCACCTGCAAAAAAAAGTTTATTGATCCCATTTTCCGTTCTTTAGTTATGAGCCGGAGAAGATAGCTTGATTTGAGCAAAAACAGCCCTTTTTTTCTACGAGCTGAGATAATGACCCTTTTGTGAAAGGAAGCATTTCAAGCACATCATTGACTCATTGCTAATATTTTCTGATGTAATGCTGCAGCTGCCTGGGTCTGTTGTATGCTGTAGTGTCCTGCGTGCCCCACCTCCCCCCCGTTGTGGGAGGAGTAGCTCTCTGCTCTGCTCGGCTCTGCTGTGAGTGCGTTTGCTCTGCGTGTGCTCAGCAGTGAAAAGTCCGCTAGATCCAGCTTTTTTACAGCCGCGTGTATGTCACCAGCTTCCAGTTGAGAACTCCACGGCTGATCATGCGAATGGGCTGTTGCAGCGGACACGAGGTGCTCAATTGTGACAGCAGATTGGCTGCTGCAGGGGCACAGCTACGTTATGCTTCAATGAAGCAGCTGCATACGGACGGATGCGATGCGATTTCCTTTTCCACAACGACTTCTTCTGTGTGTTTAACTATACTTTCTCTCATCTGGAGTGCGCTGTCGCCACCTAAGGGTTCTGTAAAATAGGTTAGACACATTCAATAGCTCTCATATTGTAAGAGGCGATGTAAGAAGCTGAGATTGACACCCCCCCGTCAAAAAAACAATTTCGAGTTATTGACGCCATTTGGCGTCGCTGGCACTCTACGGTAAATTTCTAATGACGCCATATGGCGTCGCTGGCACTCAATGTTTTAAAAAGTACATTATACTTAGCCTAATGAAAACATTACATCCACAACTCACATTTACTTGCAACACATGGACTAAAAGTATGGCAATGGGGACCATACAGCCATTTTCAACAACAAAATGCTTATTGTGAATCAGGGGCGGTTTTAGCATCAGAGCTTTGGGTGGGCTCAGCCCACCCAAAGGTCATGGACCACTGAACCCCTAGGGGGGTCCGGGGGCATGCCCCCCCGGAAGAAAATTTTGTACAGTTTCAAGTAAAAATGGATCAAACTGGCGCACTTTGAGATCAAAATGAAGAGACTAGATCTATGAAGAACTACACACATCAATATCTTCTTTACCGTTCTGTGGTTTTACAGCAATGAAAAAATAATTGTTTCCCTATATATACTATATATATTCTGCATACAGGTTACTATATGGTAGAATTATGCTTGCATAAATAATACCAAAATCACTTCAGGGGAGTTTCAAGTAAAGTAACATTTTGCTTTGTAGGCAAAACAAAAGTAAAATTAAATCAAAAGGGAACTTCCTAACTTATTGGCTGGAATAATATTCCGACAAGATAATAATATACTGTAAGCACTAAAGCAGGAGTTTGCAGTCAACTAGTTGAAATTAATATGTGGCAGTATTTGTGGCGGTCAAAATCTATGTAGGGTGTACCACCACAAATAGATCAGTGTATGGGAAACACTGACTATTAAATTGTGTGACTAGAAAGACACCAATAAATCTGAGAAAATGTACTTTAATTTTGAACAACAACACTACAACGGTGGCATTACAAATGGTATTATGAAATTATTGTGTGAAAAAACAAGAATGCCACTTTTTTCATGAACTTTAAGCAGAAAATTAAAAAATAGTTTTTAAAGCAAAAATAAATAATAAATAAAGATCACTTAACATTGGCTCAACCAGCCCATCTTACTGACCACCAGGGGTCCTGGTCCTTAATCCCTTTTTATTACTCCCATGCCACTGGTACTGTACACAAACAAGGCTGTTTAAATATCTGCCTTGCACTCCCTTAGAGCAGGGGTGTCAGACTCATATTAGGTAGAGGGCCGGATTTGTTCAACTGAGACCTCATGGGGGCCGGATTTTTTTTTTACTAAAATCAATTCGACTCATTTACCCATTTACTTCACAAAAGAAATACTGCTCTTTCCATTTCTCTTGAAACTGCCTGCATTCCGTGTCAACCTTTCTCTTTTTCGACAGCATCTTGTTCAGGGGCGGACTGGGATCATAATTCAGGCCGGGCATTAGATACCAAGCAGGCCAGGCCGATACGGGCCGACGCGCGTGCCGGCGTCAGAAAAATTTGGGCCGTTTAAAGCTCAATTTGGGCCGTTTGAAGCCAGATGTGGGCCGTTTGAAGCCCAATTTGGGTCGTTTAAAGCCAGATTTGGGCCGTTTGAAGCCCGATTTGGGCCGTTTGAAGCCCAATTTGGGCCGTTTGAAGCCCAATTTGGGCCAAGTCCAATTTTACAATGAGATGCACCCACTTTAATCCTGAATAAAGTAATAAAACCACTAGTAAACCAGTAGGCGGCGCCTGGTCTGCTGTTCAGTGAGTGGCCTGACTGCGGGCACAATTTTTTTTTTTTTTTTTTTTTTTTTGCAGGCCAGGCCAGGCCAGGCCAGGCCACCGGGCATTTGCCCGACGTGCCCGATTATGCAGTCCGCGCCTGATCTTGTTGATTCTTTTGTTTTTTGGTAGGTAGCTGAATGCGCGATTCAATTCCAGCGTGGCATCATGGCGGCTTTGTTTACACCTGATGACCTACTGACATACTTCCTTGTAGTGCAGGTTAATTAACTTATGAATTAACTCTTAGCTTGCTTATTAGCCACACGTAGTTCATGATAATGGGGTGCGAATTTAATAATAATAATAATATATATATATATATATTTTAATATTCCAAAACATCTCGCGGGCCGGATGAAACCTGCCCGTGGGCCGGATCCGGCCCGCGGGCCGTGTCTCTGACATCCCTGCCTTAGAGGGAAATAACAAGCCTGTAAGAACTTTTATTGAGATACTGAACTAACATCACAGCAAGACATACAGTAAGTGATGCCATGCACGCATGTTAAGCTATCGTCATCATCACATCAGACAGGCTGTGTAAAGCAGCCACTTGCGATTCTGAAGGGCTTAATTTCATTCAGATAACAAGGGACCCATTTGAAAATGTTTGTCACTTATGCCCATATGTTTCTCAAAAAACATCACATCCATTTACACCCGCTTACTGCGAGCTAGCATGACATGGCTGGCTGGTGCCATAGTAGCCTACCTACCTTCCTCCAGTCCACCTGTTTGTCTGGCAGGCACAGCGACAAGTTCTTTTGTTTAGCCTACGACAATGTTACATGCTAATTTGCATATCAATATGCGCTAATTAAGTAACTACTAACGACTCTGACTGCTCAATGCTCACCTCAGTTTCATTGATCATGAGTGGGGAGAACGATTGTGTGGACTGTGGAGGACCACTTCGCTGCTGTACTGTGTGTGTGACCTGTGTGAAGTGATGTGGGATTAGGCAGATAGATGGAGGAGGGAGCGCCTGCGCAGCCGCGGTTCTAGAAACTTTTCGGGTGGGCTGAACCCCCCTAAATTTTTGTCTCAGCCCACCCTAAGAACATAGAGGGGGGGGAAACATGCACACAGCGCATTGAGTGTAGTCAGAAACTGCTACTAATGACCACCATGGATTTGGAGAGGGATTAAAAAAAAAAAAAAAAAAAAAAAATTGCCTCTATTTTTTTGGGTGGGCTGAGACTATTTTTGGGTGGGCTAAAGCCCACCCAAAAACGGCCTAGAACCGCCCCTGTTGTGAATGCTCTGCATTTTAATAATTGCGATGACACACAAGCCCATACAAATTAACAATGAGTGTCTGAAGGGGGACACATCTACCGCTATGATCAAAATAGGGCAAATTTAAGCAGACCACGATTTCCCGCACATTAAACTATGTTCAACTTCAAGTTTTACTCATTAACATTAAAAAAATCATCCATTTGAGCCCATTACTCTTTGCCGTTTATTTGTTTATTAAAAACATTACATTACATTACGTCATTTGGCAGACGCTTTTATCCAAAGCGACTTACAATAACACATTTTTGTCAGCAATAGAGCAAGCAACTATGCAACACAGTCTATGACAACATCTGAAGGAATAGTGGTAAAGTTAAGTTAGTAATTTTTTTTATTATTATTTTTCAAGAGAGAGAAAGAAGTTAGTTCAAGAAGGGCCCAGATGGAGCATGAAAAGGTGTGTCTTTAGTCTTTTCCGAAAGATCGGCAGTGATTCAGCCGTCCTGACTGGAGGTGGAAGGTTAGCTGACGCCTAGACGCCAGCTAGTCTTCCTTGGGTCCAAGACAATATACATTACATGACAGACAACAATGACGTAGAATCCAAAACATGTCACATAAGAATAGAAGAAGAAGAAAAATGAGAGAAGAAGAAAGAGTAAAAAGCATAATCTAGAATCAGATAAAACCATGTAGCAAGGTCCACTAGCCCTCTAGATAGCCAGTAGACCACAATTTCTACTTGCAATGAGAACATTTTGTGATCTACCAATCAGATGGCAAGAGATATAATAGAAATCAGGATGTTTGTGTGAAAGTAAGTAAAATCTAAGTTTCTTTTTAAAACATGCCTTTCCTTTGATAGAATGGACTTCACCTGGAAGACTGTTCCATGACACTATAGCCCTGTATATTACAGTCTTCATGTAGTTAGACTTTGGTCAGGGTAAAGTAATCTGTCCACCCCTTGCCCCTGTGGTGGAGTGTGTATGAATATTTGAACTATAAATTACGTTATTGTAAAGAAATTTAGGAGTCTGAGTTTGAATAACTCTATGAAAATATATAAGTAGGTTGGCCGAAATTCTGTCCTCAACACTAAGCCATGTGAGATGTGCATGCATATCTGCTACGCTAGACCAGTGGGCAAGCTCTGCCCCTTTCCCAGGAAGATGCGGAAGTCTTTGTTCGTGCTGTAATTCCTCGAATGGCCACTTGAAGCAGGGCTCAGAAGTCCCGTCATTCCTGTTAAAATGCCACACTTTGTAACAGTAATTAAACATCTTTACAGCCTGGCCCTTAACATGATTTTGGTCTATATAGCTAATTTCACCTTTTCATAACAACTGTAGGGGGGTAATTTTTTATATAACTCGCCCGTTTGGAGTAAAATAGATGATAGAAAAGGGGGTGATTGACAGATCGCCTGTCCAGTGATCGTGCAGCTTGCCGATCACAGAACAATAGCAGGCGGAGCTACGGCTCTGGGAAACCCCCATCTCACGTGAGCTGCGGAAGGACTCAACCCATTCCCTCCCACTCTGCTGATAAAAAATCAAGATGGCGACAGCCATCTTGAATTTGTGGACCATTTGATTTATATCTGGGAAAACTAATGAACTCTACTTGAACGTCAAACTTTCTTTGAACCTTGCAACTTCTGTGCAGATACCAAGGTGACTTCCGTCCCCTGGTGGAGGGGTGTGGCTGCTACTGCTGTAGGAACCACCAGAGGGCGTACCTGCACCACCTGCTGGTGACCAATGAGCTGCTGGCAGGAGTCCTGCTCATGCTCCACAACACAGCCCACTACCATGCCTTCTTTGGTGCCTTGAGAGAAGCTCTGGCCAACGATAAACTGGACCTGCTCAAGAGAAGGGTGCTGAAGGAGAGAGGTGGGCAGACCGGAACAAAGGAGTAAGATGGATCATCTGTCCAACAGAGGGGCAGAGACATTGATATGGACATTGAGACGGGACGTTAGGTTAAGGATCACTGGATTCACTTGGCTATGGGAAATCAGAGCATCACCCCTCCCACCATCCAGTCCGGGCAGTGGAGAAACAGATATATCGTAGTGAGCTTGGGTCAGTCAGTCCATCGGTAGAGTTTCTAAAGAGCATTGAGAGAGGAAGAGGAGGATGACTGGCGAGAGTGGAGTAGACGATAACATTTGCTGTTTGTGTCTGGCTTTCCCATCAAGGCCACTTCCTTAATATAAGCCTGTGTATTGATCTGAGTAGATGATGGGGAGACTGAATCAGGGTGAGTGAAGAGGAGAGAAAGGAGTTGAACGAGGGGTCAAGAAGACAGAGAGAGAGAGATAAGATTCCATAGAGTAGTAAGAGGACGAATGGTGGTGGAGTATCGACCATGACTGCCAACCTGTGTGCCTTGTGGTCCTATTCCGGGTCAACGGACGACACTAATGTCCCCTGGACTCATTAACACATCTACACACAAAGAGGGAGAACCAAAAAGAGCAACCAATTATGTCCCGGGGGTGGGGGGTGGGTGATAAATCAAAAGAACTTGTGCCTGCCGGCTGCTGGTGTCAATCAGCAAACCCAAAGAGAAATTCTAATTCCCCTCTCAGCCAATTAGAAGGCCCCGTGTCCCTTTTGGCACAGTAAGCTCTCACCATCTTTCAAACTTATTTTCTTCGAGTCGTTCTTTTCTCCTCCTCGTGCACTTCCTCCACCAACTCTTCTTCAGCTCAAGTTACTTATCTTAATTAGTACTCCAATTAGTGCTACTAACTAGTGTGCCACTATTAGTACTACTAACTAATTAGTACAGTGGATGACTAATGTCCTGTGGACTCATTAACACATTTCTGCACACCAGAGAGAGAACCAAAAAGAGCAACCAATTAGCAAGAGTGAAGAGGAGAGAAAGGAGTTGAACGAGGGGTCAAGAAGACCGAGAGAGAAAGAGAGAGAGAGAGAAGAAGATTCCATAGAGTAGTGAGAGGATGGATGGTGGTGGAGTATTGACCATGCGTGCCAACCTGTGTGCCTCGTGGTCATACTCCAGGTCAGCGGGTGACTAATGTCCTCTGGACTCATTAACACATTTCTGCACACCAGAGAAGAGAACCAAACCGAGCAACCAATTAGCAATTAATTCCAGGTGGCAAGAAATTGACCAAAACAACTTCCTGTTTTTGTCCAAAATAGATTAAAAAGTCACCATGTGTTTTGCTACCAACACTGCTGCTGGAGTTGTGCCCTTTCAGCATACTGCTCCTTGGAGATGTTACCTCTTGCTGTATTAATCTGTCCACTTCTCTCTTTTCATTATCAGGCTTCTTTCTTGTGTCTTCCTCATGTGCTCCATGCATACGTTTTATGCTCCGTTGAATACCTGGAATAAGATGAGATTTTTCCACATGCATAATAAATGTATACTATTGCTTTGTTCACGTGGGGAATTTATCATCTTTTACATGCCACACACATTTAGGGTGACTTCATGCACTTGCAAACCCCACAGAGTACCCGGCAGGTATAATGAAACTGTGTCACATTATACATATTCCTATCCCTTCCATGCATATAGATGTGATGGTGGGTGTCGGAGGAACCGTTAACTGAAGGCTTGAGTTGACGGCTCCGCCATTCCTGCGTCTGAGGAAAGGATAAAGAGCAGATAAAGATATGGAAGTCCGCTGCCTCCCCATGCAGAGATGGAGGGACACGTTTTGAAGGTGACAAACTCTAATTGATGCCAGACTGCAGCTGTCTGTGGGGGATCGGCACAGACCGTGAGAGAGGAGAGTGCGACAGATTTATGGGAGGTTGATGTGGATATTTGTTGTTGGTTAGCTGAAGAGCATCTCATTGTATGGGAGTGGGTGGGGAGGGTATGTTGTCATCGATAGGTGGGTGGAATAAATAAGGAAATGCAAATCCTTGAGAAATATTGTTGGCAGAAATGGGTTGGGAAGGATAAAAAGAACTTAGTTTACACCTGAAGGGAAATTCACTGACCAAAATGTGAATAACATCAGACAGAAGGATTGAGGGCTGAACTTGTGACTAGAACGTTGTCAAATCAATCCCGGAGATTGGCTTGTAAAAAAGAGAGTGGATGGTGAATGAGCGATGCTCTCTTTTCCACTAACAACTACTATTGACACTTCACTAATGGAGTTACTCAGGAGCCAACAGCAGAGGATTGGTTTTACTTGTCAGCTTCAGAAAGGGGAGTAAAGAAAACAGACTTGACAGAGCATCAAAATGTATGTACACACTGCACACAGGACAGCAATTACAGACTCTACGCTTGGTTTTCACTTTTTTTTTTTGCAACTACAATAGAAAAGTATTTTCTCAAATTTGAGTAGTTAAAACTTTGTGACATTATGTGTATTTATTATGACATTGCAGTGTTAGTGCTAGACACATTGCAGAGCTTTAATAACAAAATTCATGTTTGCCCAAACTGCAACATCAAATTTGTCTTTGAGCCTTTGAATTGCACTGTACAAGCATTTTGCATATAAATCTCCTTCCAGTTTGACTTTTTTACGAGTCAGGCTTAGGCTTATGGTAATGTACGTGTGTGTGTGTGCGTGTGTGTGTGTGTGTGTGTATATGTGTGTGTGCGTGCGTGTGTTTCATTCACTGCTGCACAGGCCCGGCATTAGGGGGGGGCCTGACCGGGCCGGGCCCCCCCATTCCCCAAACTGGCCCCCCCATTCATTTTTTTTTTTTTTTTTTTTTTCTAAAAACGTTTTTCCGTTTTTCTGTTTTAAAGTTTAAAACGGAATCTGGCTGTCATCAGGCATTGATTAACTGAATGCTATTGCTAACTGTTACTTTGAACATCCATTTGCAATGATTCTGGCTGGATATTAACTATTGTAAATTTGTCACAATGAATGCAATTTGTGCACAATGTGTAAATACATTTAATATTAATTGTTTAGGCCTAATTATTTGTAAAGTCACAACACATTAGAAATGTGTGTAGTTCTTCATAGATGTAGCCTCCACCAGGTTGACGAATTTTACTTTAAAATGTACAAAATCTTCTTCCGGGGGAGAATCCCCCCGGACCCCCCTTGGGTAGCTTGGCCCCCCCAAGCTAGGGGCAGGTCCCCTCTGTAACTTGGGTCTGGAGCCAGACCTGCTGCTGCAGTGAGTGACACAATTTCCATTTTAAAGCGGTCTGTGAGCAGGTGGCCCTCATAGCTCAGTTCAGTTACATTATGTTCAACCAATTACAGAGATGGAAAGTGCTATTCAATTGGATTTGTACTGACTTCTCTCTCCACTCTCCTGGTTGCCTGGGTCCAGACCTTTGATTTCACCCACTCCACCGAGTTGACTGCTTCTGAAGGAGTGTGACGAGTTGACAATTCAGTCTGATATCAGGCAACTCTCCTGGACAAAGTTGCAGAGTGAGCACAGCCGCACATTTGTCTCACACTTCACATGGCATTCAGACCACTAGCCACTGCTGTGGCAGCTCAGACCGCTAGCCACTGCTGTGGCAGGTCAGACCTCTAGCCACTGCTGTGGAAGCTCAGAACACTAGCCAGTACTGTGTGGCAGCTCAGATCGCTAGCCACTGCTATGCCAGCTCAGACCGCTAGCCATTGCTGTGTGGCAGGTCAGACCACTAGCAGCTCAGACAGCTAGCCACTGCTGTAGCAGCTCAGACAGCTAGCCACTGCTGTGGGAGCTCAAAGTTGAAATGAATGAACTCGCATGCTCTTCCAGCACAGACCTAATGCTGTGGCCTGGGGATTTAGATGCTGGAAATTATGGCCAGATGGGACTTTATCAATGAGGGATTGTATTGGAAGTCTTTATAACAGTGAGGCAGTGCCAATATTAGTCAGTTTGAGTGTTGTGATGCGTTCAATCTCGTGTAAGCTTGCCTCATTGATTTGACAAGGTGTCAAAGTAGATTGTTACCTTACGAGACAGCTGGATTTGCGAGAGCACGATCACATGAGAATCCATCTTGGCAGGCTTCAAGTTAAGTGTTTGTGACCAAACCACAATGGTTCAAACCAATCAGTGTCCTATGATGAACTACTGCCAGCTAGGGGCGTGGTTTAGGTGTGATGACTGCGAAGCAACTGTTTGTTTACAACGATGGTGGCTTGTCACAGTCACAGTTATATCTGAACTGGACAGTATTTCTTGATTGAAAGAATAGCAAAGAAGAGCAAAACCAACATGCTAACTACATACGGTAGTTTTCACAGTTCCTCAGACTGCGGCTTGTTGTCTTTCCTCTTCGGTGCTGTCGTCATATGGTTCGTTAATCTGATTGGTTGAAGTTAGCCGGTGATGGATGGTTATACACAGATGGTTCATCCAATCACCCCAAAGTGCCCAACCTTTAACCACACACACACACACACACACACACACACACACACACACACCACACACACACACACACACACACACACACACACACACACACACACACACACACACACAACCTTTTCCCAACTGTTTCCAAGGATGACTTCCCAGTCACTTCTGTGTAACAAATCATCTGGGGCCGGTTGCACCAACTGGTCTTACGACTGGTCTTAAGCTAAGTCGGTCGTAACTTTACGACCTAACAGCTACGCCGGTTGCACCAAGCCTTTTTCTCATTAAGACCGGTCGTAACTATTACGCCTAGTCCAGAGCAGGCGTAAGGTGCAGTATAGACGGTTTTCACCTGTGTGTTGCGCAATAGCCACAACCCCTCAGCACGGCTGTATTCAGCCCTCAATTATAAACCGCAAACCGGAGTACGCTATAAACGTTATAAATATAGTCACGTTATAAACAACTAACCAATGCTGGGGGTCCGTATGGAAACTGGAAATCGAAATGGTTAAAAGTTAAATCAATTTGGTCATTCAGTGGCGTTTTACTGCCATGTAAAGTAACGACAAGTAACAGTTAGCCGCTAACATTAGCCACACTACAGCCGATTACCCATCAGCGGAGCATCATTTGACGTCAGCACACTCTTCTAAACAGGTCGCGTGCCGCATTCCAGTGGGCATTCCCATGCTTTCACATGGACGCGCATCGCTACGACCGGCGTAGTTAAGACCAGACGTAAAGGCCTAAACATGGTCGTCCGTCAGAGCCTCGCCCCGCCCTCCCCGTAGGACGGCGGGTGGAGCGCCGTCCTACGGGGAGGGGGCGCTGTCGGCTGACGGGGGCTGCTCGAAAATGTGACTCAGCGCCGACGATACGTGCGTGACGTCAGCTGCACGAGAGTTGTGACTGGCCGTTGCCTTGGCTCATCATCGTAAAGTCGCCTTTCAAAGCATGACGTTAGATTATAACGAACTAGTTGTGTGGCTTAGCCTTCCCAAATGTTGAGGGTCGTTTTTTAGAATTTAATACATAGAATTGGGAACGTTACATTCAATTTCATTCAGACTGCCTGGCACACAATCTCCGCCATTTTCACACGGAGCTTCCACAGGAGGAGGGAGGGTGGGAGGAGGGAGGGCGTAGTGGCGTCCTAGCATGTAGGGCTCGCTGGCGCCGCCAGACGGCGAGACGGCTCCAATTCGAGGCGGACGGACGACCATGTTTAGGCCTTAAGCCCTGTTGGTGCAACAGGCGTAAGTCCACTCTAAAGAATGGTCTTAAAGGAGAATTTCGGTTTTTTTGAACCTGGACCCATCTCCTGGCAATAATTATGATTTGGCCACTCACCGAGCAATGTCCGCGGCGTTTCTGGGCGTCCTAGCGTTGTTTTGAGATCAATAGCGTCCAAGTCAGTCGTAAAATGGAGCTGATTTGGGGCCAAGTGTGAGCCTGTCTTTCCTGCATCTAAATAGCTATTTTTATTCCCGTTTTCGCCATCAATCGCCATAATCTGATCCGTCAACATCCACCAGAGTGATATTTCCCCCCAGGCTATTTCCTGGTCTCTCCCAGGGACCAAATTACCTCAAACGTGATCTCGGTCACCAAGTCTCGTGAAGTCCCGCGATACTTTCCTGCCGACTGGTCAACTACAGGTAGGACGCTTTGCGGTGGTGGTTTTAGCGTAACCTATGTGGGGTTTGGCATAACCTTCGTTATTTCGAATCCCACATAGGTTACGCCAAACCCCACATAGGTTACGCTAAAACCACCACCGCAAAGCGTCCTACCTGTAGTTGACCAGTCGGCAGGAAAGTATCGCGGGACTTCACGAGACTTGGTGACCGAGATCACGTTTGAGGTAATTTGGTCCCTGGGAGAGACCAGGAAATAGCCTGGGGGGAAATATCACTCTGGTGGATGTTGACGGATCAGATTATGGCGATTGATGGCGAAAACGGGAATAAAAATAGCTATTTAGATGCAGGAAAGACAGGCTCACACTTGGCCCCAAATCAGCTCCATTTTACGACTGATCTCAAAACAACACTAGGACGCCCAGAAACGCCGCGGACATCGCTCGGTGAGTGGCCAAATCATAATTATTGCCAGGAGATGGGTCCAGGTTAAAAAAAAACGAAATTCTCCTTTAACTAAGACCGACATAGGAGTTACGACCAGGCATAGTTAAGACCAGTTGGTGCAACCGGCCCCTGGTGCGTCGGGTTAAGACCGCGAGCTCGCTCCCAAACACATTTACTCCAGATACAGAGCCAAACTGTCACTTCACATAAGAGAGATTCCTGTTCCGTTTCACCCAATGAGAAATGCTCTGAGCGTCCTCACTCTGTCCCCATGGTAACCCTTGACCGCTGGCTGTTAAACAGCTGATGAGATGCACCCACCAAGCTCGCCACTTGGCTCAGGCTGACTGTAAATCATGACTCACTTAACAGGAGTGCAAATCCCCCTATTACTTTGCTGATATATTTCAGGATTCATTTACACACATGAATCACCAGGTGATGGTGTTCCTAATCAGCAGGGACCTTCCGCCGCCTGAGAAACCCTGTGAATATTTCAACAGGGCCCCTGACTCTCCGCATCGTAATGTGTAAGTGTGGGTTTCACTTTAAGTACTCTGCCACAACATCGAGGAAAGGTCATAACACATTAATGCTCCAGACTTGCGGGTTAACATACAGTAGCTCGTGCCCTTTGCACTGGTGTTCTGCAGCCCTGTATCTTAATGGGGTGTGATGGGAAATCTCTAAAGCAGTGGTACTCAACTTGCGGCCCGGGGGCCAGATGCTGCCCGCGATAGGGTGCAGAGTGGCCCCCTGACCATTATCTAATTCACAATGAAAACTTAACGTTCAATAAAGTTGGACTGAACTCAAGCTAAATTGTCAAATATCGCCGCCAGCTTGCCGCCCAGGCACTTATAGGCACTAACTTAAAGTCCCTGGAAACCAGAAATATTTTATTATTATTTAGCATTTTGAGTTCATCACAT
The DNA here is from genome assembly GCF_964638095.1 of Poromitra crassiceps. NCBI lineage: Eukaryota > Metazoa > Chordata > Actinopteri > Beryciformes > Melamphaidae > Poromitra > Poromitra crassiceps. Next base: position 82,804,250 of record NC_139624.1, read on the forward strand.
CTTCTTCTTCTTCTTTCGGCTATTCCCGTCAGGGGTCGCCACAGCGGATCATCTGTTTCCATCGGTTTCTGTCCTCTGCATCGTCCTCCGTCACGCCCACTGCCTGCATGTCCTCTTTCACTGCGTCCATGAACCTCCTCTTGGGCCTTCCCCTCCTCCTCTTTCCTGGCAGCTCCATCTCCAGCATCCTCCTCCCAATGTACCCCACCTCCCTCCTCCGCACATGTCCATACCATCTCAGTCTTGCCTCTCTCACTTTCTGTCCAAACTGCTCAACATGGGCGGTTCCTCGGATGTAATCGTTCTTTATCTTGTCCAGCCTTGTCACTCCCAGAGAGAAGCGTAACATCTTCATCTCTGCCACCTCCAGCTCTGCCACCTGCCTGTTTGTCAGTGCCACCGTCTCTAGACCGTACAGCATGGCTGGTCTCACTACCCTGCTGTAGACCTTTCCCTTCACTCTCGCTGGTACCCTTCTGTCACAGATCACCCCAGTCATCCTTCTCCACCCGCACCACCCCGCCTGCACTCTCTTCTTTACCTCCTTGCCACAGTCCCCACTACTCTGCACGGTTGACCCCAAGTATCTAAACTCCTCCACTTTTGGTACCTCTACTCCCTGCATCTTCACCCCCCCTCCATCTTCCCTCCCGTTCACACACATATACTCTGTCTTACTTCTACTTATTTTCATCCCTCTTCTCTCCAGCGCATGTCTCCACTTCTCTAGATTTTCTTCCACCTGCTCCCTGCTCTCACTACTGATTGCTATGTCGTCTGCAAACATCATAGTCCACGGGGACTCCTGCCTGACCTCGTCTGTGAGCCTGTCCATCACCATTGCGAACAAGAATGGGCTGAGGGCCGACCCTTGGTGCAATCCCACCCCAACCTTGAACCCCTCAGTCACTCCCACTGCACACCTCACGACCGTCGCACTGCCCTCATACATGTCCTGCACTACTCTCACATACTTTTCAGCCACTCCTGACTTCCTCATACAGTACCACACCTCCTCTCTTGGTACCCTGTCGTATGCCTTCTCTAGGTCTACAAAGACGCAATGTAACTCCTTCTGGCCTTCTCTATACTTTTCCATCAGCATTCTCAGGGCAAACAATGCGTCTGTTGTGCTTCTTCCTGGCATGAACCCATACTGCTCCTCACTAATCTTCACCTCTCCTCTTAATCTAGCCTCCACTACTCTTTCCCAAAGCTTCATAGTGTGACTCATCAGCTTTATGCCCCTGTAGTTGCTGCAACTCTGTGCGTCTCCCTTGTTCTTGAAAATAGGCACTAGTACACTTTGCCTCCACTCCTCTGGCATTTCCTCACTAACCAAGATGTTGTTAAACAGTCTTGTTAGAAAGTCCACTGCCAACTCTCCTAAGCATCTCCAGGCCTCCGCTGCTATGTCATCTGGGCTGACCGCCTTCCCTCTCTTCATCCTCTTCATAGCTGCCCTCACTTCCTCCTTACTTATCTGTTGTACTTCCTGGTTCACTGCCTCCACATTGTCCATCCTCCTCTCTCTCTCATTTTCTTCATTCATCAGCTCTTCGAAATACTCCTTCCACCTTCTCATCACACTGTCCTCGCTGGTCATCACACTGCCCTCCTTATCCTTTATCACTCTAACCTGCTGTATATCCTTCCCTGCCTGGTCCCTCTGTCTAGCCAATCGATATAGATCCTTTTCTCCTTCCTTGGTATCCAACCTCTCATACAACTCGCTGAATGCTCTTTCCTTTGCCTTCGCCACCTCTCTCTTCGCCTCCCGCCGTGTCTCCTTGTATTCCTGTCTACTCTCCTCATCTCCTAATTTATCCCACCTCTTCTTCGCCACCCTCTTCCTCTGTACACTTTCCTGCACTTCCTCATTCCACCACCAGGTCTCCTTCTCTTCCTTCCTTTTTCCTGAAGACATACCAAGTACCTTTCTTGCTGTCTCCCTCACCACTTCTGCGGTGGCTGCCCAACCAACCGGCAGCTCTTCTCTACCCCCCAGCGCCTGTCTTACCTCCTCCCTGAACTCCACACAGCATTCCTCTCTCTTTAACTTCCACCATTTAATCCTTCGCTCTATCTTCCCTCCCTTGGCTTTCTTCCCCTTGGCCTTCACTGTCATCCTACAGACCACCATCCGGTGCTGCCTAGCTACACTCTCTCCTGCGATTACCTTGCAGTCCCTGACCTCCTTCAGGTTACACCTTCTACATAGGACATAGTCTACCTGTGTGCACCTTCCCCCACTCTTGTATGTTATCCTGTGCTCCTCCCTCTTCATGAAGTATGTGTTCACTACTGCCATCCCCATCCTCTTTGCAAAATCTACCACCATCTGCCCTTCTGCGTTCCTCTCTTTTGCGCCATACTTTCCTATCACCTCCCCATCTCCCTTGTTACCTTCCCCTACATGCCCATTGAAGTCTGCTCCAATCACCACTCTCTCTCCTGCCGGCACGCTCTCTACCACTTCATCTAACATGCTCCAGAATTTTTCTTTCTCTTCCATCTCACACCCCACCTGGGGGGCATACGCACTGATAATATTTAGCATTAGCCCTTCCCTCACCAGCTTCACAGCTATCACTCTGTCTGATATTCTCCTCACTTCTACCACGCTGCTAGCATACTCCTCCTTTAGGATTACTCCTACCCCATTTCTTCTCCCATCCACCCCATAGTAGAGCAGTTTGTACCCTCTCCCCATGCTCCTGGCCTTACTCCCCATCCACCTGGTCTCCTGCACACACAGAATATCTACCTTTCTTCTCTCCATCATATCCACTATCTCTCCCCCTTTACCGGACATGGTGCCAACATTCAGGGTTCCTACCCTCACCTCCACACTCCTCCCCACTCTCTTCTCTCTCCTCCTCCGGACATGCTCCCCCCCTCTTCTTCTCTTTCTACCACCAGTAGCCCAATTTCCCCCGACACCCTGCTGGTCAGCAATGCCGGTGGCGGTCGTTGGTAACCCGGGCCTCGACCGATCCGGTATGGAAACATGATTATTGATCCGCATAATCTCTTTGGCATCTAGCTAGCTAGGTTTTACGCCGGATGCCCTTCCTGACGCAACCCTCCCCATTTTTCCGGGCTTGGGACCGGCACTCGAAAGTGGCTGGGTTTGAGTTCATCACATCACTATGTTAATAAGCCACCAGCCAAATTTGAACGATGATGAACGTCGCAAAGTATATAAATTTAGGTTTTACAGTCATGGCAAAAGTCATGAGAATCAATTACATTTTAGAGTGTATTTTCTCCCGCGGACTGTGTGGGCGTGTCCGTCTGCAGCAGGTATTTTCCTCTCTCTCTCTCGGAGGAGACCTCTCTCTCCGTTAACGGAGAGAGAGAGATATAGAAGGAGAGAGTGAGAGAAGGAAAGAGAGATGGACTGTCTGTGTGTGTGTGTGTGTGTGTGTGTGTGTTCGCGCGTTGCTCGGCGAACACACGAGCGTGCGTGCATGCGTGTGTGTGATTCGATTAAATCTTATGACGTGATAAGCTCCTGCATTTTAGCACCGTGCGCTCCGCTCTCTTCAATGAGGAAATGGAAATCCAGACCTTGTAGAAAAGTGGCGATTTTAAGGCTTTGTGTTGAAAGTAATGTATCATAATTTCTGAGGCACACAATTATTAACATAAGACCCTAAATAACATAGTTAGAACATTTTTGTGGATTTTGGTTTCCAGGGACTTTAACTTAACTAGAGCCCGACCGATACTGGATTTTTCAGGCCGATGCCGATACCGATATTAAGGAGTAAAAAAATTCCGATATCGATATATCGGCCGATATTCTTATATTAAGTCTACACATTATATTACACAATGTTTTTGCGATGATCCCTCAAATATCAAACACTTGACAAAGATATGACTTGACATGACTTAAGATATGTAATGTAGGCAGGATATTTTACAGCTCATCAGTAAACTTTATTGTCCAAAATGACATCAATGCAATGAAACAGTAAACTTCACTGGGAATTTAATAATTATAAATAACTAGAAATACAAAAACACAAATAGAACAAATATAAAATAAAATATAACTTGAATTAAGAAAAAAGATATGACTTAAAAAATACCAAAAAATATATATATCGGCATATCGGCCAACATATCGGTTATCGGGCAATATCGGCCGATAATATCGGTGGACCGATATATCGGTCGGGCTCTAAACTTAACCTAACTATCCTGTGTGTGCACAAAATTGTCAGACTAAACTCTGGCTGACACCTCAAAAACATACAATCCGCCAGAGAAAATGTTATATTGTTTGTTTATTAAATGGCCCCTGGACTCCTGTCATTTTGCAAAAGTGGCCCCCGGGCAAAGCAAGTTGAGTATCCCTGCTCTAAAGGCAGACTGGGTCCCTTTTTGAGAGGAGTGACGACTAGTCCTGTTTTGCTGCGTCTGGTAAAAAAAAAAGGGAACAAAAGTGGGTGGTGTAGTATGACCATTTTCCATGTCGAAAACGTGTATGCTTGTATGAGTCTGGGCAGACATGGATGTAGACTGCAACTTGACTTGTTTGGCGGAGGCATAACTGCCAGGCGGTTATTTCTAGTTTTCTAACAGCCCCTAATCATTTGGCATAAGGTATTGATAGCTATATTAATCCCATGACATTATTCAATGCCGTACAAGGGCAGGCACGCGTGTTCCACCTCCATGTGGATTCTCGCTCTCAGACTCAGGTAATGGGGACTCTACTCGGACTCTCCTTTGGTGACTCGGACTTGGACTCAGACTGGAACACTGGAGACTTGAGACTCGACTTGGACTCGTGACTTGACTACAACACTGATGTGTGCAGCCTTTTTCTGGGTATCATGCTTCATTATGTTTTCATACTAGTGTATGAATCTGCTTTATTTCATACCACGTCACACAGTTCAAACAGCAGGAGTGGCACTCTATCTGCATAGTGATGTGGGCCCTGCAGGCATAACTGAACTGTGGAGATAATTACTATCCCAGTAGCCAAAACTTGCATAGTCTGGAAGTCATTGATTGGCATTGTGAAATCTGCTAAAAATGTGTTGACTGTGTTGATTCTAAATAATATTAGAAGTAGGGATGGTCCGATCCGATAATCCGATACTCAGTATCGGTGCCGATCCGGCCAAAATCACTGGATCGGATATTTGAGGGGAAAAAGAAGTAGAATCCGATCCAATCCATTAGCCTAAACTATCACGTTGTCACTTTGAGCAACGCACCGTTGCGGTGAAGAGAGATGTGAATGCAGCACCGCAGCATATGAACAGTAGTGAGACCTGCTGCACTGTGTTGTCATGTCACCTCTGTGTATATCAAGGAAGAGAAGCAGCATATGAACAGTAGTGAGACCTGCTGCACTGTGTTGTCATGTCACCTCTGTGTATATCAAGCAAGAGAAGCAGCATATGAACAGTAGTGAGACCTGCTGCACTGTGTTGTCATGTCACCTCTGTGTATATCAAGCAAGAGAAGCAGCATATGAACAGTAGTGAGACCTGCTGCACTGTGTTGTCATGTCACCTCTGTGTATATCAAGCAAGAGAAGCAGCATATGAACAGTAGTGAGACCTGCTGCACTGTGTTGTCATGTCACCTCTGTGTATATCAAGGAAGAGAAGCAGCATGTGAACAGTAGTGAGACCTGCTGCACTGTGTTGTCATGTCACCTCTGTGTATATCAAGCAAGAGAAGCAGCATGTGAACAGTAGTGAGACCTGCTGCACTGTTGTCATGTCACCTCTGTGTATATCAAGCAAGAGAAGCAGCATGTGAACAGTAGTGAGACCTGCTGCACTGTGTTGTCATGTCACCTCTGTGTATATCAAGGAAGAGAAGCAGCATGTGAACAGTAGTGAGACCTGCTGCACTGTTGTCATGTCACCTCTGTGTATATCAAGGAAGAGAAGCAGCATGTGAACAGTAGTGAGACCTGCTGCACTGTGTTGTCATGTCACCTCTGTGTATATCAAGCAAGAGAAGCAGCATATGAACAGTAGTGAGACCTGCTGCACTGTTGTCATGTCACCTCTGTGTATATCAAGGAAGAGAAGCAGCATATGAACAGTAGTGAGACCTGCTGCACTGTGTTGTCATGTCACCTCTGTGTATATCAAGCAAGAGAAGCAGCCGAGTGTTTTTAAGCGTTGGAAACTTCAACACCGCAGACTGCCTGATACAAGGTCGCTGTATCACACACAAACAACCCGACAGCAGCAACGGTGAGAGCCACAAAACACACTGCCAGCCACAGTCCATTCCACAGCATAAATGCACCACAATAATAATAATAATAATAATACATAAGTTTTATATAGCGCTTTTCTGGGGAACTCAAAGACGCTTTACAATACATAGAAACGGTACATAATACAACAAACTAAATAACAAGAACAAATACAGATACAAAACGAATACAAATCAATAGATTGCAGAGATGGAATGGTGGTTAGAGGTAAAAGTCAGATATTGTAGGCTGTTTTGAAGAGGTGGGATTTGAGTTGGGTTTTGAAGGAGGTGAGTGAGTCTGAGTTTCTGATGTCGAGGGGCAGAGAGTTCCAGAGGGTAGGGGCAGCGATGGCAAAGGCTCTGTCCCCCATGGTGTGGTGCTTGACAATACGTACGTGACAATATCACGTTAACATTCCCATCTAGACGTGAAGTCAAGTCTACGCACTTTCTGCATAACAAAGTGGCAGATTAACGCTAGGCAAAATAAATCCTAATGAACACTCACACCAACAAGTTGCCACTTGCCTCAGCAGCGATCATAAAGTCCTCTCCTCTTGTAGTCCTTAATTATAATTAATCCCAAAAGTCTGCATCTTCCTTGAAAATGCCAAATAAAGCTAGATTAGCACGTGTGTCCCTGTTTACAAACACCTGATGCGTAAATTACCCCCCACCCCCTTGTTTCGCAAACACAAAGTAGGGGAGACCGGGGACAGTTGGAACAAGGGACGTGTGTGTGTGTGTGTGTGTGTGGCTATATAGCCTTTCATTTAGGGAATAAATATTCTTCCACAGATTGAACATGATGTTTAGATGGCTGGGTTAAGCAAAGTGCATTGGTAAATGTATTATTAACAGCTTAGTTGTATAAGCGAGGGAAAAAGATCGGATCGGATTGATATCGGTATCAGCAGATACTCAAGGTTGTGGTATCGGATCGGATATGGAAAAAGTGATATCGTGCCATCCCTAATTAGAAGTCCACAGAATGTTCTGGCTGAAGGATAGTTTAGTCAGTGTCTCCAAAGGATACAGTAGGTGCTGCCATAGTTACTGTGTTTGGCTGGAGAAAGCTTTTCATCTTTATTGCCCCGCTGCCCTAGAGGTCACAGGGAGTTGAATCAAAGGTCAGCAATGCTCAGTTTAGAAGGAGAGAGGACAGGCAAAAAGGTCACGGAGGATATGGCCTTTCCTGGCGAGCGTCATCCATTAGCACTGCTTCATGGGGGAGGAACGCCTCATTCAGCATAATTCCTGATGTGGACTGCTTGGTGAAATGAGAGGAGGGAGTGGAACAGAAAGCTATCTTTCTTGGCGCATATTATAAGAACAGCAAAGGGAAATGGCAGAGTAATATACTGTTACTGTGGAGTGTTTACAGGTAAAGATATTTCCATGGATGCGTCAGTGTTTGTGGATAGGCAGCAGTTTGTAAGCTGCCCTCACAATGAGTGGTGACTGGGGAACTGAGCTTCTCCTGATGAGCTCCCATCTAGAGGGAGTTGTTTGGGGCACTTCCATGTGACTCACCAGGCTAATGTCTTGATGCAAGTTGAAACTAGTTCTGTTTGATTGCGGCCGTTCCACCGAGACTAAATTGATGTTCAGGAGAGCTAGACTTAACGATGCTGAATTTGTTCTCATCCTGCCCTCAATCTAGCCACTCATACATGCGCTTCAAATGATTTATTTGGATGCATAGCCTATCAAGTCATAATTCAGGATTTCAGGTGTTATGTAAGTTGACTTTCATACTTCATAAAGAAAAACAAAGTTGATTTCACAGTACATACATAGTATAATATTAGTCTTTTTGCAGCGTCAGCAGTCTCCTGCCCCACCAATAGTAATCTCTCTGCTTCATTTACAGCTTTTTAGCAGAGGTGTGAACCTGTGTAACGAGGGCACAGAAAACACAAACACTCCCACATCACTTCTTAATATGCTTCATAAATGCAAAGTGTGTGTGAGTGTTCAAATTAATTAAGTGTGTTAAAAGCATTCATAATGAGGTCGCCTCCTTTGATCGTGAGATCCCGGATACATTAACAGTTGGAGGAGACTGAGCAGTTGTTGCCATCAACAATGACAATCAAATTAAAATCAATAGATGTTTGCTTGTAATGACAGCCAGAGGCGTGTTTTCTCTGAGCGTGACTCGACACACTGATGAGCTTACATGCGAAAGCCTTGATTAAATAGTGATCACACTCTCAGGAGAGTGTGGTCGCTCCTTGTAATTGACCTTTTTCACATCAGCCATTTTGTGTCTAAAAGGCAGGAAGTAACACAGGTGCAGCCAAAACATTAACGAGGGCCCCCGTCACTGGAACACCTAAATGGATTGGAAGTTGGAAACCCTCATTAACCCTCGTTTTGCTGGAAACCTGGGTTACTTCCTGCCTTTTAGACACAAAATGGCTGATGTGAAAACGGCGAATGATGATGAAGTGAAACATCAGCAGAGATAGCCTGTCTTGTTGCATCCAACAGCCAAACGGACATGATTGCCCACTGTTGCATCATGAGCTACTTAGTGGTGCTGGACGTGTGTCATCATGTTATGGTGCAAACTGAAAGGTGCAGAACATAATGTAAATCTATTTATATGAAAAGCCGTGGGTGGTTTCATTTGGCGTCTCTTTTTGTAGGCCTAGCCTATTCATTACATGTAGGATGATACCGAGAAGAGAAACAGACAAAGGATTAGATCAAAGGCATGGGGTATGAGGGATGGGGGGCTGCAGCCTTTGAAAGACAAAGTGACCAGTATCCAAAGTGAATCTTTAATAGGGATGAATCAAGATTGTGGGGTTAAGTCCCATCATTCTGCTCTTAAATACGAGGATTGCTTTCTTCTTACCCATTCACTTGGAGCTAGCAAGACGGAAACCATTAGAGGAGAATTAGAATTTTGCTCTGATCACCAAAAGCAGATTTGCTGAGGTTGTCAGGCTTTTGTTCACATCACATGTCTTTTGCTCAGCAACAACCACAAAAGGGAAATTCTCTGAGTTCCCTATTTCTGCTTTTTTCATGCTCCTCTCTTAAAGGCACCAGAGACACGTTTTTGTGTGTGCATGGAACCAGGAGTTATGATGGATTCTATTATAGACACCTATGTTAGTAGTAGAAAGCAAGCATTATGCTTTGATTATTCTGATTTGACGGAAGCAGGGTGCTGGACTAAGCTCTACCATTGGTGCCGACCATTTCAGTCGGCAGCGGAAGAAAATCCCTTTCCGCTACTTTCGGTGGATGGTTGTAAAGGTAACAAAGCCTTTTCCCCCCGCTAGCCCAGCCAGACTCTCCTGCGCATGTACAGCATGAAATGGAGAGAGTCTGGCAAGCGAGGCTATGCTTTGATTAATTCAAGATAAAGCTCTTAACATGGACATCTAGAATGGGTGCAGCTAGTGTTTGCTAGCTTAAAGGGATACGCCAACCTGCACACAGTGCATGCGCCTCCTCATGGCAAACGAGGAAGTAACTTCGGTTATACTCTGTTAGTTCGGAGGGTGTGGACTGCAACACATTTGTAAATAAAGCACAGAAAAGCCATTGCACTACAGAGGCCTACTGACATACTGTGCAGAAAGGCTAATAGCCAAGCTAAACGTATGGTCATGTGTTGCCAATTACCTGTCTCACTTTGCCAGATGTTTCTCCCGTTGAAGGTTAAATGTCCCACAATCAGGAGCGGAATTTGACAAGAGGCTTTAGAAAAGAGGTGAAAACAACAACACAGCATTCAGGGCTGTACCCAGGGGTTTATAAATACCCAGGGGTTTATAAATACCCAGGGGTTTATAAATACCCAGGTCATTTTAGCATGGTGGCGAGGGAAAAATGTGTACATTTTAAAGTAAAATGCTTCAATCTGTTGCACTTTGAGAGCAAAATTAAGAGGCTCAATCTATAAAGAACTACACACATCACATTAGATTCACATTAGATTATATAATCTTTACTGTGCTGTGGCTCTGCTTGTCTGGTCTCTCTTTTCCATGTGTCTCCTCCTGTGCACTTTCTCTCAGCGTCCTTTTCTGTGTCTCTCTGCTTTCCATGACCTGCTCCCTCTTTCTCATATCTTGTCTCTGCCTTCAAATTCTGTCTGTTCATTTCTCTCTCCGTCATCTTCTCTTTTTTCTTTCTCACCATCTGTATTCACTGCCTGTCCCTTTCTCTGTGACTCCTTACCTGTCTCTCCTGCCAAAGTAATTTAAATAAAATTATATACTTTTAACAGTATATAAACATAAGCAAAATGTGTTCTAATACAATATGCATGTTTGAATTTTGCAATCTGTGGAAGCAATTAAGCATTTTTCAATCAAAGGTGAAACAAAACAGATACTAGTTTATAGTGGGACTTTCCATGCCTGTCCCCAAAGTCTAGCCGCAATGGTCTAGCTAGCCCCAATGCAAAATGTGAATCCTGAATGATGCAGTGCGGGGGACTGGAAACCCACTCCACTGATGAAAAGGCTATCAGCCACACACACACACACACACACACACACACACACACACACACACACACACACACACACACACACACACACACACACACACACACACACACACACACACCGAGACATTTAGAAGAGACATGACGCAGCGTGTGAACAGTTGCACAGTTGAGAGCACACACAGGTAGCGTGTGTTAATGTAAGAGTGTTAATATATCTCATGAGATCATAGTAGCCTACCCTCAAGTAATTTTAAAATTTATAGGCCACATGAATAAAATTTAATTGGCCCTTATTGTGTATTTTCGAACTTGTTTAGATGTATTTGTTGGGCCAGACATTTGGAGTGAACATTGATATGGTGTAAGGAACATGTATGTTGAATGCAAGACATTTGAGTGAAAACTAACTGTCTGTGTGGAGGCACAGTGAGAGACACAAACCCTCACATTCCAAGCACTCTGCCATTTGAGTTCACACACCTATGATAAAACGGCAGGGAAGCGAGCCATTCCTTTGTTATCGAAGATTGACAAAAGGACAGCCAACTCTCCTATCTGTAAGCGAGATAAGGTGAGCCATTTGGAGTGCCTCACCAACAACACAGACACGCCCTGCACCCCACTATATGCAGGAGAAAGTCACCCAGACTTCAGTTCTAAGTAGCTGCACGCTGCAACAGGATCATCTGTACCACAGGGAGAGAGGGACAAGGCCCCACTCCTCTGGACCCAAGAATAGCATAGCCACCACCAGGCTAGTGCTACCTGCCCAGAGCTAAGCTAGCTCTGAGATCCTCTCCTCTCCTCTTCCGAAGCCGGCATCGCCGCCTCCCAGCAGACCAAAGGCGCCTCAGCTTGGCCCGCAGAGACCGACCGTCTGTTCCTCCCTCACCCCTCCTCTTCGTCTGGACAGCGGACGCGCATCCAGACCACCGTCTCCTCCCGCTGGGAAAGAGACCCCTGCAAACCGAACTCAAACTCGTGCACAGAGTAAGGGACTGGCTCTAATTTTTCCCTTTATTAGTTCGGGCAGAAGTTAGGATTGATTAGCATAAGAAGAACTGTTGTTAATATTGATTTAGTATTGTGAATTGATTTAATACTGTGAACGGAATGGTATGACTTGGAGCTATTTGTGACTGTATAAATGTGCATGAAACTGTGAGTCTCTGAATGCTATTTAAGACCACCTCCGATCCTGCGTGAGCAGATCTAGGCATTAAGACAAACGGCACAATTCGTCACTAGTTAAATGCCAGCGCACAGCTGTAGTGGTGAATTGTGTCTGTTTCCCCTGCACTACTTTCTCATCCACGTGCACGCTCACATGCACGTGCTCACACACACACACACACACACACACACACACACACACACACACACACACACACACACACTCACAGGGTCTTGTGGAGGCAGCCATGTTGTGATGCAACCAGTCTGCCCCCTCTAAGACCTGACCTGAGTCCCCACACACACACACACACGCGCACACACACACACACGCACTTCCATACCTACAGGTCAATGATTTGGAATGTGACTTAGTTATAGAAGAAATTCGTTGATTGTAATGCCCATATTCCTTTTTTATTTTACATAGAATAAATAGTGTCAGCTTTAATTGAATCCAACTGTTTCAGAGTGATTTTGTGGTATTGTGGTGAACCTCTGTTTAAGGATTTAGGACTTCACACTTCAGAGAGACTAACTGTGATTAAAGTTGGGTCCTGCGATCAAGCAGGTGGTGCCCCTAGGTTAATCCTTATCAAGGATTACATATTTGATATTTTAATAATTTTATGAAATATTAATAATTTTCGGATTATTAATATTTTATTTTACCCAACCAAATTTAATCCAAATAACGAGCACAACATTTGGAGCCCCGCCCGAGGCATCTTTCAAGCAGAATTTACCACAAATATCACAATTTTGACTGAAACACTGAGACTCCCAAATTGCATTGTGTATTCACTGTAAGCGTATGCCAAGCCTGCGGAACGCTGTAACCTCCAAAACAGCTTCCAGCCAGAACGAGCGGAGCCAGATAGAACTACCACCGTTCAAACTGACACAGACTAAATCTAACACAGACTAAATCTAACACAGACTAAATCTAACACAGTTCAATCGTTTTGATTTAATAACCCCTTATTTCAAGCGTGTATAACTGCTAAACTCCTAAAATTAGGCAACTAGAGTTGAATTAAAACCTGCTTATATTTAAAATTCAACCACAGGACTTTCGCAAACACAGTTTGACTATAAGCCTATTTACGTTTGCCTCTCAAGTCAAGTTATTTGACATTCAAGCTACAGGTACGAGCTCCACCTAAAGCTTAAGAAAAGTGCACTGACCAGCAGGTAAGATGTCAGAGCACAACAGCCAGAGTGCTGCTGCAGAGCACTCGGCCTCGCCCGACCAGCTGCTACATGAAGCGCTCATGACAGCAGTTCCTCCGGAGAGAGGACAGATCGAATATCTGCGGAAGCTCACAGAATCAGAATGTGAGAAAATGTTGGAAGGAAAAGCAGCCGCCATGAAAAGTGCAGGTACGGTAAACTGCACCATGCTGTCAGAGCTGCTTTATCTCGTTCTCCACAGAGAAACCTTTCACAGAAAAACCAACACACAGCTGCATAACCGAGCAACTGAGTTGGACAGGCAAAATGCGTGCCTGGAGGTCTCATACGAAGACCAAGTGAGGACAATCCAGGACTTGGAAAAGAAACTGCGAGCAGCCCACGCAGATTCTGAGGAAGAGGGTGATGGAGAGGGAGGCAATGACGGTAAGCGTGAAACCGACAATCCTCCGTTCTCGTCCACCCCCCACCATGTCCCAGGAGAAGAGAGGCAGGTAAGTCTGCCTCCACAAGCGTCCTCATCGCACGGCGTCCAGACGCCGGCTGCCCCGCGTAACGGGTTCGGTAGTGGAGCCGAACCCTCGCCATACGACATCGACACGCCCGTCGTACTCGGGTCCCAGCCCAGTGAGGCCAGGGGACCCAATATGCTTTATCTTGTCCTCCACAGAGAAACCTCTCACAGGAAAACCAACGCACAGCTGCACCAACGAGCAGCTGAGTTGGACCTAGAGAGCGAGGAGGAGAAAAGAAAAACAGGTAGGTATGGAGCCAACCAGCTTGCGTGTTCGTTCCCTCACCGACAGGTCCATAACCAGGGGCCACAGGTAAGCCCGCCTCCACAGGTATCCTCATCCCACGTTGCCCAGACGCCTGCTGCACCAGCGCTACCGCGCAACGGGTCCGGTGGTGAGGTCGAACCCTCACTATATACCATAGACACGCCCGCCGTGCCCGAGTCCCAGCCCAGGGGGGTCAGGGGACCCCACCTCCCATACGAGTCCACGCTCGTAAGGCCGTCGCATAGGCATGAACAAGGGGGGTCGCTAACCCGTGAGAGTGGCCACAAAAAGGCCGCCGGGGGACAACCACACTTCAAGGACAGTAGGACCGAAGTCTCCCCCCCACCAGAGGAGGGGGGGAATAGATACAGGCGCGACCATTCCCCGCACCCATGCCCGGACGACTGCCCCCCGCCCACAGGGCGGCGGGCAGACGACCGCTGGGGCAACGAACGCCGCACCGACCGCCCGGACGACTGCCTCCCGCCCACAGGGCGGCGGGCAGACGACCGCTGGGGCGACGAACGCCACGCCAACTCCCACCCACGGGAGGAGCGACGTCGGCATGGCCAGGAGAGTAAGAGGAGCGAAGGCTACTACCAAGAGACGCCCCTCCTCTTCTCGGGTCACATGGGGCGTGGCCTATGGGCGGACGACCACAACGACTCATCGTCGTCCGACTCCGAGCCAGCGTTCACCGCGCGGGAAAGAGATGTCCGTGACCGGCGAATCGAGTCCTTCGCCAGGGACATAGAACGTTTTGACCCGGCGCACCGTGCCGCCAACATCGATCGGTACCTACGAGACGTCAATCGCTACCTCACCAACTTGGAGCGACCTACCACGCGTGAGAGACTCTGGCTGGTCTGGAAGACCACCACGAGCACCGTCCGCGATTTCATAGATGTACTTCCCAGTCGGACTCAAAAGAGCTACCGACTCGTCTGCCGGGCCCTCCGACAGGAGTACCGCCCATACTCTGACCCGATCATCGCGCGAAGGGCCGCCGAGGCCATCAAACAGAGAGTAGACGAAGATCCCAGAGAGTACTTCAGGCGCTTATCAGCAGCCTACTTCCAGGGTAGAGGCCCCCCCATCGGGGGGGGGGAGGGAGATAGGGATTTCCTCCTCACGTACATGTCAAACCTGCACGAGAGCATACGCTCCGGTGTAGAAACTCATTGTAGGCTCCTCCAGTCCACACTGAGCTATACGCGACAGTATGCACAGTTGGCATGGGAAGCACGACCCAAGCCAACCAGGAAACACCTAGAGAGCCCCCAAGCCTACTCAGTGGAAGACTACTCTGATGAAGAGGAAGCCCAGCGTAGAGCAGTTTACAGCGTAGAGAAGCCAGTACCTGACCGTCTCACCCTAGAGGGCGACGAGGTGCCCCAGGTCCGGAAGCCAATCGCTCCTCGACGCCCTGCACCCTCACACTTAAAAGACAGACAGCCCAGCCATCGAGGTAGGGGTAGGAAGCAGGGAAAGTGGGGGAGACCCAACCAGGGACGGCCCTGGCAGAACCAGGAGTGGGAACGAAGTCAGCCAGGGAACTCCTACCACCCCAGTCAAGGACGGTCCTGGTACAACCAGGACTGGGTACAGAACCAGTCAGGGAACTCTTACTACCCCAGTCAGGGACGCCCCTGGCAGAACCAGGACCAGTCAGGTAAGAAATCACACAAACCCAACCAGCATAAGAACCAGTCAGGGAGCGACACCGACGGTAGGGACAGGCGAACAACCGCGGAAGACCAGTCGACCCGACTGCTGAACGCTTTAGCTGACACGGTAAAGATGTTCTTTGATAAAGACAAACCAGCTGGCTCCCCGCCGGAGCCAGACAAAACCCCGGTCGCATGACTTGGGGGGGAACCTCCGCCACCTGCCAAAGTTCGCTTTGTCAACAGGCGGAGGGGACCCCGAAGAACCAGATCCCTTCCTAAGTCTCCTTCTCAGGCTTCACCAAACCGTCCTACTCTAACTTTCATGGGCAACCTTGTCCGCAAGGGCAACGCCCATCGTATCTACACCCCAGTGGTGGTAGGGGGGTGCACTCGCACCCTCGCCTTAGTGGACACAGGAGCCTCCATCAGCTTGATGAGTGCCAACACCTTCGAGAAGGTCTGCATAGCCATGCACGCCACCAATAGGCCACTTCGGATCGAGCCTTGTGATGTTAGCATCACCAGCTACACACAAGACCAAACCCCCATTGCTGAGCGTGCTCTGCTGGACATCACCTTCCAGGGGATGACTATACGCCACCCCATTCACATCAGCCCTCTCGATACCGAACCGCTTCTCATTGGCCAGGATCTCCTGGACCGGCTAGTCCCAATCATCGACTGCTCCAGCAATCGCATTTGGGCTCAGGTTCAAACGCCAAAGCCATGGGCGTCACCTGGCCGCCAGCCTAGCACAGACAGACAAGTCGCTGTCATCAAGGAAGCTGGCACATCGCTGCCGGCACGCAACGTTTCCACCGCTAGCCCCGAGCTGTACCGCCGCCTGTGCAAACAGGAGCGACTGCTCCCCGCATTCTCCGCAAACGAAACCCGCGCGTCAGTTCCCGCTCGAACCGCGAAGGTTCCCGTACGCCTGGCCATCAGCCCGGGACAGAAACTGCCCGGCAGGCAGGCATTCTCCCAGCCGTTGCCCCGGCACAGGGAACAAAACATGACGATGCGGGGCACTCCTTTCTTTAAGTTGGACAATCGTTCAACCAACACTCTGGTGCAGAACCCGACGCATGCACCTGACCCAGCGCTGATGCGGCAGCCACTGGGAGTGTCAGTTAACAGCTTGTACACACCTCCAAAGGGGGGGGGCAAGCCCCACCACAGAGGTAGTGAACGAGACTTAGTAGGGTAGCCAGGATAGGTGCATGTCCACTCACTCCGCCAGTATGCACTAACCACTAACCTAGGCTACATAGAGCCCTACTGCCAGTAACTCAGACTCAACCTCCATGCCTTACAGACTCTAACCAGCATAGTACGAGAGGACAAGACCTATGTGCACGCGACCAGAGACTTGACACAAGACCTTACAGGGAGATATCCTCCTCAGTCACCAGTCTGAGTGGGGGTAACATACCCCCACTACCTAGTCTCCCTATCTCTGGTTGAACAAATCTTAAAATCCGCCACGACCACCGTGGCCTAGCCCTCTCAGGTATGCTTGGCTTACAGTCTTGGCAGTGCAATCCCAATTTTCATAGATCCACCGCATCTAGAAATAGGATTCCTTGTCAACCTACCAATCATTGAACCGCAGAACATGTAGGCTAAAACACTGTCACACAACCGCTATGACACAGTCACTAAACTGAGCCTATGAATCAGACGGTCTTCTACACGGTCCCCCGAGGGACCAAACTAGTCTAGTTCAGCCCCAAGGCAACTGGACCCCCATTCACCAAACATGTAACCAGGTCATTACACTACCTCACACTCCTTCTCTCCCTTCCCCTTATGCAAATCGTGTAAAAACGAAGAGCTAAGTGACCAAGACAGAGAGCCGGGCCCAGGCCCTGCCTAAGAAACTTGAAGTATGACAATCGGAATGTATTGTTTGTGTGATATAGTATAGGATGACAATCTGAATGTATTGTTTGTGTGATATAGAATGATAGAATAGCTTGAGAAAAGTCCTGCCCGGACACAGGTGATCTGCCCGGACTTGAGCCCACATAGGACCACATAGCGTAGGACCTAACGAACTTGCTCCTTTCAGCCTCACGGACTAGGCAACCAATGGGTTGCCACCCGCAGGCCGCATGGCCCTGGAGATGCTTTAAAGACTGTGCCAGAACACACCCTTTCAACCATCGGGGGGATGTTGGGCCAGACATTTGGAGTGAACATTGATATGGTGTAAGGAACATGTATGTTGAATGCAAGACATTTGAGTGAAAACTAACTGTCTGTGTGGAGGCACAGTGAGAGACACAAACCCTCACATTCCAAGCACTCTGCCATTTGAGTTCACACACCTATGATAAAACGGCAGGGAAGCGAGCCATTCCTTTGTTATCGAAGATTGACAAAAGGACAGCCAACTCTCCTATCTGTAAGCGAGATAAGGTGAGCCATTTGGAGTGCCTCACCAACAACACAGACACGCCCTGCACCCCACTATATGCAGGAGAAAGTCACCCAGACTTCAGTTCTAAGTAGCTGCACGCTGCAACAGGATCATCTGTACCACAGGGAGAGAGGGACAAGGCCCCACTCCTCTGGACCCAAGAATAGCATAGCCACCACCAGGCTAGTGCTACCTGCCCAGAGCTAAGCTAGCTCTGAGATCCTCTCCTCTCCTCTTCCGAAGCCGGCATCGCCGCCTCCCAGCAGACCAAAGGCGCCTCAGCTTGGCCCGCAGAGACCGACCGTCTGTTCCTCCCTCACCCCTCCTCTTCGTCTGGACAGCGGACGCGCATCCAGACCACCGTCTCCTCCCGCTGGGAAAGAGACCCCTGCAAACCGAACTCAAACTCGTGCACAGAGTAAGGGACTGGCTCTAATTTTTCCCTTTATTAGTTCGGGCAGAAGTTAGGATTGATTAGCATAAGAAGAACTGTTGTTAATATTGATTTAGTATTGTGAATTGATTTAATACTGTGAACGGAATGGTATGACTTGGAGCTATTTGTGACTGTATAAATGTGCATGAAACTGTGAGTCTCTGAATGCTATTTAAGACCACCTCCGATCCTGCGTGAGCAGATCTAGGCATTAAGACAAACGGCACAATTCGTCACTAGTTAAATGCCAGCGCACAGCTGTAGTGGTGAATTGTGTCTGTTTCCCCTGCACTACTTTCTCATCCACGTGCACGCTCACATGCACGTGCTCACACACACACACACACACACACACACACACACACACACACACACACACACACACACTCACAGGGTCTTGTGGAGGCAGCCATGTTGTGATGCAACCAGTCTGCCCCCTCTAAGACCTGACCTGAGTCCCCACACACACACACACACGCGCACACACACACACACGCACTTCCATACCTACAGGTCAATGATTTGGAATGTGACTTAGTTATAGAAGAAATTCGTTGATTGTAATGCCCATATTCCTTTTTTATTTTACATAGAATAAATAGTGTCAGCTTTAATTGAATCCAACTGTTTCAGAGTGATTTTGTGGTATTGTGGTGAACCTCTGTTTAAGGATTTAGGACTTCACACTTCAGAGAGACTAACTGTGATTAAAGTTGGGTCCTGCGATCAAGCAGGTGGTGCCCCTAGGTTAATCCTTATCAAGGATTACATATTTGATATTTTAATAATTTTATGAAATATTAATAATTTTCGGATTATTAATATTTTATTTTACCCAACCAAATTTAATCCAAATAACGAGCACAACATATTGCTACTTTTCACTTAACTACATATTCTCAGCAATGTCAGACTTTTTCTGGGTTAAACATGTCTTTTGACACCTGATGTCCACCACACTGATCACCAAACATGATCATGGCCACACCCACAGGTGGGACCCAGATCCTTCATGAGGAACACCTGAAACTCTCTTGATTATTGCTGCCTGACCTGAAGAAGAGCCTGCAACGGCTCGAAACGTTGTCTTTTAAAATGCAAAATTAAACCAAACATTGGGAGCTAATCAGTGTCGCGAGTCTCTTTTAATCTTGATGATATAGCACACACAGGTAAACAGAGGATATTTACTTATTTTTCAGGGGAGAGGCGTTTCAAGCAGCACACACCCATCTATGAAACCAAAGTCATTTGAAATGCATAAGATGGGGCCGCAGTATACCCACCTCCAATCAGCACTATTTCAACTGCTTCAAGTATCATTACACCACAGCAGAGTGACTTTTTCCATCCTGTGTCTCTGTTCACATGGCCTATTAGCCTATGCAAGCAAGTCCACAGCACACTGCGTATTGAATACTTTAATGTTTCTCTTCAGGCTTCTAAGGTTGGTTAATCTGGTTGTTGAAAATGTATGCAAGAAAATCATGTGGAGTAGTTGCTTATCAATAATTATGGTTTATTTTCATATAAATCTACTTGGATTTTGGATGGCTTAGATTTAGAATCAGTATAAAGGGGGGAAAACTGACTTGCTTTATTCAAGCAAACCATGAAAGATGTAGAAGAAATGTACACAAACTACATCTATCATCATTACAAAGAAAAACAATAGTAACTGAAGAAAGAAAAATGAATTGAAACCGGAACAGTCTTTCAGTCTGGTGGTCACTAAGGCCGCATGCCTTACCTGTAGCTTCAGCCTGGTGGTCCCTAAGGCCACATGCCTTACCTGTAGCTTCAGCCTGGTGGTCCCTAAGGCCACATGTCTTACCTGTAGCTTCAGACTGGTGGTCCCTAAGGCCACTTGTCTTACCTGTAGCTTCAGCCTGCTGATCCCTATGGCCACATGTCTTACCTGTAGCTTCAGCCTGGTGGTCCCTAAGGCCACATGTCTTACCTGTAGCTTACCTGTAGCTTCAGCCTGGTGGTCCCTAAGGCCACATGTCTTACCTGTAGCTTCAGCCTGGTGGTCCCTAAGGCCACATGTCTTACCTGTAGCTTCAGCCTGGTGGTCCCTAAGGCCACATGCCTTACCTGTAGCTTCAGCCTGGTGGTCCCTAAGGCCACATGTCTTACCTGTAGCTTCAGCCTGGTGGTCCCTAAGGCCACATGTCTTACCTGTAGCTTCAGCCTGGTGGTCCCTAAGGCCACATGTCTTACCTGTAGCTTCAGCCTGGTGGTCCCTAGGGCCACATGCCTTACCTGTAGCTTCAGCCTGGTGGTCCCTAGGGCCACATGCCTTACCTGCAGCTTCAGCCTGTGTTGCTGACTCTCACATAGCAATTTGTTTCTCTTCAGCATAAGTACACAAGGGAGTTCATTCAAAGGAGCTGCATTGCACATTTTCAATCAAAAGACACCACACTATTCATGACATACTGATAGGATCATTTTGAGATTTAGATTTTTCTAAAGAAAGTAATAAAAGCATGTGCAGTGTTGTCAACCACATTTGAGCGATCCACAAAGTATTCTGGGAATTATATTTTAGGGTTTGCGTTTTCAAGGGATTTGAGGCATTCATTTTCATAATCATTTATCTTTATTTTTCCGTTTGTAGAAGTTCTCAAAACACAGTATGTGTTATTAAATCTCAATTTTTTACCTTTATTCAGGAGAGTCCCACTGAGAGTAATGCTCTCTTTTGTCAGGAGCACCCTGTTCACATTCACACACGCATTCAGACCTGGAAGCTGACCAGTACAACCACAGTCTGATCTGCTGACCACTGATCAGCTCCACTGGAGCGCTTGGGGTTAAGGGCCTTGCTCAAGGGCATCTCAGGGATGGTAATGAGGGAGGGGCAAGTGCTGCCTTTTCACTTTCCCCACCCAGATTTATCCTGCCGGTCCCGGGGATTGAACCGATGACCCTCCGGTCACAAGCTAGGGGTACGGTAGTGCAGTGGCAAGCGCTGTCGCCTCACAGCTCGAAGGTCCTGGGTTCGATTCCCACCTGGGACGCTGTGGGCGCTGGAGTTGTGACCCCCATATCTTCAGTGCCTACTGCCCAGGTGGGCTATCTCGTCGAAAGGGCCTTTCACTGTGGAGTTTGCATGTTCTCCCCGTACCCCCCAGGGGGTTCCTCCGTACATAACCTCCCACTAAAAAAAAACATGCAGAAGATCGTCATCCGACCAGTGACGACAACATCTGAAGTTGGTCCAATGAAGGTCCCCGGGCGCTGGAAAGAAATAGCGACCACTGCTCCTGGCCTGCCCCCTGGAGGAAAGGACAAGCCTGGATGGGTCAAATGCAGAGGACATATTTCACCGGCCACCGTCAGCATCAGTGTGTGTAGTGGCCGCATGTATGTGTTGTAGTGTGTTCGTGTGACAATAAAGACGGGCTGCCGTCTGAAATCGTGTTATCATGTTAAGCTCGCTTCTCTAATCGTTGGGCCACCACTGCCCCACTGTATAAAGCAGAAACAATTTGAGAGTAAAGGGATTGAAAGCAATGTAAAAATTGTAAAGACAATTGGCAAAAAAAACTAAAAGTAGACCACAAGGTTGAAATTAAAACAAATTGAAGCCTGTAAAAACAATGTATCATTTTAAAATGTGACATAAAGTTATTCTGGGCTCCTGCACCCAGGTCGTTCCAAAGTCTAGCAGCTCTGATGGCAAAGGCCATGGAGTTTATTTACTCCCTGGGCCCAAGGCGAAAGGGTTGGTGGAGGGAAGAGAGTGAAAAATGTGTTTGTTTCAGAGAGCCAGATGGCATTTTGGGGAGACCTTTAAGAAGTCTGCTTTTCTCTTGGCATCACACCTGGAAGTCACTTATCAAAGACGTAAAAAAGCTGTAGTTCCTGGTAGGGGTGGGGGAAAAAATCGATACACCATAGTATCGCAATATTTTGCCTGACGATATTGTATCGATATTTGGACGCCAAGTATCGTTTTTTTTTTTTTTTTTTTATTGCAGGCCAGGTTGTGTGCATGCGTGTCTCTCTTAATTTATACATGTTCATGGCAGGCATAGTGTTTTAACATAGGCTTGCATGTGAATTGCCAGTGATGTTGCTCCGTCTTTGGGAATAAGATGACAGTCCCTGGTTAGAGCAATGCTTCTTCAGGTACTCATTACTATGCCAGTAGAAGCACCATTTCCCTTCTGATTTAGCCTAGCTTATCAACAGCCAGAGGGGAGGGGGACAAGGCCTAAGGGAAGTTGGAAATGCAAAAAAAAAAAACATGAGATGAGCCTTTAAAGTACAGACACAGCAAGAGATACTGTATGAATGTAATGTCTGTGGGGAAAAGCATAGAGAGGATAACACAAGCTACAGAAAAACAATGTCGTTTTTGTGATGGAGGGAGAGGGAGATTGCAAGCAGTTGCGGAGGTGATCGATTGAGATTGTTGCACTGTGTAGAGGGCATCTCTGTCAATTGTAAGAGACGAGTGCACACAAAATTTCTCAATTGGGACCAAGGATTGTGCGAGAGTTAGAGGAGGATTGTCTGGAATCAAAGTAATTTATTTCAGGCGTCTGGGTAGTGTAGAGGTAAAAGCACTCCTACCACCGCGGTAGTCTCGCTTGCCATACTATCTCCGTTTCGCACTGTAGCAGCGCAGTAGAGAGTCTGGCTCCTCTTAACTCTCACTCTGGTATAGCGGGAAAAAACTACTCCGTTATCTTTACAACGATCCACCGAAAAAGTACAAAGCAGGCCTGCTTTATTGCACAATCCAAATCTTCGTCAAAACTTGCCATTTTTAGCGTGTAGGTTGCTAGCTTGCTAGCTAGCATCGTTGTTATTGTTTCACAGAGGAGGAGGCATCTGAGAGTGGAAAGGGATTTCCCCTCCACTCCAACTGAAATGGTTGGCACCAATGGCAGAGCTTATCCCCACAGCCTGCTTCCAGTGAGTCAGACTACCACCGCAGAGACCCGGGTTCAATTCCCGGTCGCGGTACTTCCAGCTTGATGTCTTACAGACACTGTTTTAAAGGTTTCGCATCAACACCAGGCCCCCGGAGCAGATTCTGGGCTTCTGGGTCCGGCTAGGTCCCTAGAAGCTGTTTCTGGATGACACTTCGGTGATGACATTATCAGTCTGCGTCGATGCTGCCTGTGACATCATGACAGATATGATGTCCTTGCTGATTATGTCATCACTGATGCCATCACAATGGGAATGTCACCCTCTCCGATGACATCACAATAGGATGTGTGACATCATCGGCAGTGTGCGAGCAAGGGCTAATAAGTAGCCCACGCTCCAGGACCACCAGTGAGTGTGTTGTTGGTCCATGTCTTCGATATTCACGATTAAGGAAGAGATTAACCAGAGAATAGACTGTGTCTTGACAGACACACCTGCGACAATGCGAGCGTCGAGACCTGAGCCAGGTTCATATCTGAACCCTGAATGCAAACATGAGTCTGGGCCCTTCAAGCCCAACTCTACAACAGACACAATTGGCCGTGTCTGCAGGTGGGAAGCCGGTGGAGTAGGATTCCTGGTTGCTGCACTAGCACCTCCTCTGGTCGGTCGGGGCGCCTGTTTGGGGGGGAATAATGTGATCCTCCCACGCGATTCGGCCAAGTACAATTGGGGAGAAAATGGGAGACAAATTAAGAAAAAACGTGATACAAAAAACATTTATTTCGTGTTCCTCGATTAAACACCATTCCCCAGGTGGGACTCTCAATCTGCAGAATTAATTAACACGTTTCACAGAACTAACAGGTAGCACGGCCTGCAGCTGAGAGAGAGAGACGGCCTGCAGCTGAGAGAGAGAGAGAGAGAGAGAGAGAGAGAGAGAGAGAGACAGAGGGAGTTGGGATGAGAAATAGACCAGGGCCTCAGGAGGACAGAGACAGAGGCCAGTGAGTTGATAGATTAGAGCGAGATAGAAAGAGAGAGATTGTTTTAAACGCAGCGGCACACAACAGTAAGTGGTTCATTCACCTGCAATAATGTGCAACAGCTGAGTAGGCTGTTGAAGTCCATTGTCGATTCCACCTGTCCTGCCATTCAGTTTGTAATCCCTCTCTGACTTTCACCTGTGGACTGCGGGAGAAGCACACAGCAACACAGCCTTACAGGCACACTCATACAAACACAGCCTTCAGGCACACACACAAACACAGCCTTACAGGCACACTCACACAAACACAGCCTTACAGGCACACTCATACAAACACAGCCTTACAGGCACACTCATACAAACACAGCCTTACAGGCACACTCACACAGACACAGCCTTACAGGCACACTCATACAAACACAGCCTTCAGGCACACTCATACAAACACAGCCTTACAGGTACAGTCATACAAACACAGCCTTACAGGCACACTCACACAGACACAGCCTTACAGGCGCACTCATACAAACACAGCCTACAGGCACACTCATACAAACACAGCCTTACAGGCACACTCATACAAACACAGCCTTCAGGCACACTCATACAAACACAGCCTTACAGGTACACTCATACAAACACAGCCTTACAGGCACACTCATACAAACACAGTCTTACAGGCACACTCACACAGACACAGCCTTACAGGCACACTCACACAGAGACAGCCTTACAGGCACACTCATACAAACAGCCTTACAGGCACACTCACACAGACACAGCCTTACAGGCACACTCACACAGAGACAGCCTTACAGGCACACTCATACAAACAGCCTTACAGGCACACTCACACAGACACAGCCTTACAGCAGGGCTGTATTACTGAACGGGCATACCGGGCCCAGGCCCAGGGGCCCGAGAGCTCAGGGGGCCCATGAGCTAGAGTCTCTTCACAGGCCGCCACAGGCGGCCTGCGAAGAGACTCTACCTGATGGGGCCCCTGAGCTCACTTTGCAGCTGAGACTCTAGCTTATGGGCCCCCTGAGCTCACTTCGCAGCTGAGACTCTAGCTTATGGGCCCCCTGAGCTCACTTCGCAGCTGAGACTCTAGCTTATGGGCCCCTGAGCTCACTTCGCAGGCGGCCTGTGAAGAGACTCTAGCTCAGGGGTGCCCAAATTCTTTCCCATGAAGGGCCAAAACTCAATCTGGGTGGAGGGCCGAGGGCCAAAAATAAACGTGGAATTACATTAAAATGTATTGTGTTTTATAGAAAATTAACATTCTAAATCTAAAATAACATTTCAATATAATAATCTACTTTTTATCTGTTTGGTAATTGTAATAATTTGCAATTGGTTATATATATTTAAAAAAAAAACATCTGCATTTGTGGGGAGCTTAAACATTTAATCAGTAAACACCCAGTTAAAAACAGTTGTATTTTCCACCTTTGTAATCAAGAGAGAAATTTGACTTAATTCACAACTTTGTACACAAAAACAGCCTTACAGGCACACTCACACAAACACAGCCTTACAGGCACACTCACACAAACACAGCCTTACAGGCACACTCATACAAACACAGCCTTACAGGCACACTCATACAAACACAGCCTTACAGGCACACTCACACAAACACAGCCTTACAGGCACACTCACACAAACACAGCCTTACAGGTACACTCATACAAACACAGCCTTACAGGCACACTCATACAAACACAGCACACTCACACAAACACAGCCTTACAGGCACACTCACACAAACACAGCCTTAGGCTGGTTTCACACCGACGACCCAAGCCTTGCCTATGCCTTGCCTTTACCCACGCTTTTTAATAGGCGTCCGTTTTAGTCAACGAGGCTGTGTACACCGGCCGCCTGAGCGTGAACCCTGCGTGTACCCACGCCTTGCCTGTGCCTTGCCGATTTTATCGAATAGGCGTGAGTTCTATTTTGAAGCCGACAAGGCGCGTGCAGGCAGGCTTCTTCTGTCAAGCCATGAAAGAAAAACGCACAATATCCGTCGGAAATTGCAAAGTCAACTGAATTTCAAAATAAAATGGAGTTACTACAACATGTTGAGCAGAGAGACAGAGAGATTGACGGGTGGCTATCACGTGGGGCTTTCTCCCCGTCGGCAAACAAATCTTCATGAGAGAGAATAGCAACCGAAGAAGCAAGATGGACAATGTTGTTGTGCCAGGCTGCCAGCACATAGCCTATTCTTGCAAGATCACCTCTCTAAAATGTCCGACTATAGTCAGACCTGGTTATACATATCCAGCATCAATAGAACATTAAATATATCAGATTTATTTTACCTAGAGGCTACCCATGACAATTCTGGACAACACGTGAAAAAATACAGTCGGGAGAGAGGAGAGGCGCTTGTGACTCGGCTCCAGGTTCGGCGTGCAAAAGGCGTGCGGTGTGATCGCAAAAGCGTGTAACAGGTTCACGCCCAGCTCGGCGTAGGCGTGGGTTGAGGCAAGGCAAGGCGTAGGTTGTCTGTGTGAATGAAGCGTTACCGGCACACTCATACAAACACAGCCTTACAGGCACACTCATACAAACAGCCTTACAGGCACACTCACACAAACACAGCCTTACAGGCACACTCATACAAACAGCCTTACAGGCACACTCACACAAACACAGCCTTACAGGCACACTCATACAAACACAGCCTTACAGGCACACTCACACAAACACAGCCTTACAGGCACACTCATACAAACACAGCCTTACGGGTACACTCATACAAACACAGCCTTACAGGCACACTCACACAAACACAGCCTTAGGCTACGTTCACACGGGGCACCCAAGCCTTGCCTACGCCTTGCCTTTACCCACGCTTTTAAATAGGCGTCCTTTTTAGTCAATGAGGCTGTGTACACAGGGTGCCTCAACGTGAACCTTGCGTGTACCCACGCCTCGCCTGACCTGCGCCGATTTTATCGTTTAGGCGTGAGTTCTATTTTCAAGCCGACTAGGCGCGTGAAGGCACACTTCTTCTGTCAAGCCATGAAGTAAAAACGGACAGTATCCGTGGGAAATGGCAAAGTCAACTGAATTTCAAAATAAAATGGTGTTACTACAACAATGTTGAGTAGAGAGAGAGAGAGAGAGAGAGAGAGTGATTAACGGGTGGCTATAACGTGGGGCTTTCTCCCCGTCGGTAAACAAATCTTCAGGAGAGAGAATAGCGACCGAAGAAGCAAGATGGACAATGAAAAGTTAATCCACTTAGTACAACAGCATCCATTTCTCTATGACAGCAGTCACCAAAGAAGGAGACCTGGTTATACATATCCAGCATCAATAGCACATTAAATATATCCGATTTATTTTACCTACCCATGATAATTCGGGAGCACACGTGACCAAAAAAAACACTCGGGAGAGAGGAGAGGCGCTTGTAACTCGGCTCAGGTTCAGCATGGAATAGGCGTGCAGTGTGATCACAAAAGCGTGTGATAGGTTCACGCGCAGCTCAAGGTCTATAGGCCTATGGGTTGAGGCAAGGCAAGGCGTAGGTGCCCTGTGTGAACGTAGTGTTACAGGCACACTCACACAAACACAGCCTTACAGGCACACTCATACAAACACAGCCTTACAGGCACACTCATACATACACAGCCTTACAGGCACACACACACACACAGAGCCTTACAGGCACACTCATCCGTGAATAATCGCTAAACAATCAATAGATGAATGCGTGACACACACACACACACACACACACACACACACACACAATTGCAAGTGTTATGGTGCATGGCTTTGAAAGTGTTTCTTTGAGGCCATTTACACCTGGCGTTAAAGGAACACTCCGCCCATTTTCAACCAGCTTTGTATCATTAGAACATCAGTAGTATATCAGAAAACTGTAAACTGTTTTGAAGTCTGTCATTTAATTTGACAGTTATTGAGTGTTAAAGTGTGGACCAGTGACATCACTGGTCCACACTAACTTAAATTAATAACTCATTAACTCAAATCAACTCTCAATAACTGTCAAACTAGATCAATGATGAATAGTTTGACAGTTATTGAGAGTTGATTTGAGTTAATGAGTTATTAATTTGAGTTAGTGTGGACCAGTGATGTCACTGGTCCACACTTTAACACTCAATAACTGTCAAATTAAATGACAGACTTCAAAACAGTTTACAGTTTTCTGATATACTGCTGATGTTCTAATGATACAAAGCTGGTTGAAAATGGGCGGAGTGTTCCTTTAACATGCATTTTCTGTGATCAGATTGCAATCAGATTGTGTTTTATCACTTGAAAGTACAGGTGAACACCTGAACGCATTGAAGAATGATTGCAATCTGATCGGCCAAACCACCTCCGGAGGTGGTCAGGGATGCATTGTGTACACATTGAACACAAGTGTAAATGCAATGTGTCCTCTCAATCTGGATACAGCAACTTTATGCGGATTGAGAGGACAACCATTTCTGCAATCAGATTGCAGAAAATGCATGTTAACGCTGCAGGTGTAAATGGAATCAGGCTGAAGTGATAAAATACAATCTGATGGCAGAAAACGCATGTTAACGCTGCAGGTGTAAATGGCCTCTAAGATCTGTTATCAAATGACTTTGGCTCAAAACACCACACATACTGTAATCGGGAAGATTGGGTCATCATCTTCCAGCAACTGCTGGAGGAATTGCGGAGAAATGGATTCCAACTTCATACTTTCTGGTCATGCAACAAACGTAAGCAATACTGGGATGACGTTTATATAGCTCTCATTTCCATTTTCTGAGATACAAATCCCATGAGAACCATTGGCTGCTTTAGGGATTGAAAGCAGCGCCCACTCATATCCTCTGCAGATTCTCCTAGTGGCACAGCCATTAAGGAATCACTGTAAACTGGTTAAAACATTCCAATCTTGGTTAGAGTGCTTGTGGCTACTTTATACTATGGAAGAGGAAATAACACAACTTGAGGCTTCAGAGGAAGACATTCTTGAAAAGGTGGCGTCCTGCTATGATAGTCATGTTACGAGGCGAACACTCCCACTCCCTTTTTGGTCCTTATTTTCTCTTATTCTTATCGTTTGTGGATATTGTAAATGTTTGACTATTTGTACTATGGTCTCGATTAACATGACTCTGATATTGGACTCTGATAATTTGTTATGACTGTTATTGAAGATCATGATCAGTCAGATGGATAATATATTGGTTGTGCTTGTGAGGATGATATGAAGCGCAGGCTGTGTGACGCAGGGAGCATTACGCACAGCCAGGTGAGGTAGCCTATAGGCTATTTCAGCAGCTAAGATTGTCATTAAGCTGTAGCACAAACACATTTCCTTTAGATAGGCTATATCACCAACCACTCCGGTAACACTTCATAATAACATTCAGTCGTAAGTAATTTATAAGCCTTTAGTTAATGATGAACTAATCACTTACAAAACATGAATATACATTTGTAGATTATTATTAATAAATGCTATGTTAACATATCACAAATGTGTTGTAAGTCATATATAAACCTTTAGTAAATGAAGTGTTCCTCACCTGTTATAAATGATGTGTGAATAATTTACAATTAATTTACAAGGCTTTCTGCATCCCCTAATCTAAAGTGTAAACCATCACACATAAATGTATTACATACAAGGGGGTAGCTCTGTCAAAATTGAAGCCAATGTGGAAGTGCACTTAAACCTGCATTCTTTCGAATAGCCTGCAGGGGGCGACCCATTGGTCTGTGGACTTCTGTTTTTTGATGCCTCATGTATGGCATTTTGGCCATTGCCATCTTGGATCTCGACACAAGTCCAGGGGTTTCCCACAGAGCACGGCCTGCTATTGGTCCATGAATCAGAATCAGAATCAGAAAGACTTTAATGATACCCGGGGGGAAATTGGGACAAGTTACAGTTGCTCGCTCACATAACACACATAGCACAAAATAAAATAAACAGTAGTAATAAATGCGATAGTAAAATAAGCAGAATAAGAAGAAAGAACACAACATAGCATGGAATAAACAGTATTAAATGCGATAGGAGCAAAATAAGTGGAATACGTCTAAGTAAGCAAATACGTAGAGTAAGTATACCTTACGTGCCAATTGTCTTTATTGCACACTGAACTTATATTATTCGGCTTGCCCTATACGTTACACGTGGCTCAGCCAGGCACTTTTTTCAGTTAGCCTGTCGGCTGGCTCAGTCTCAGGGAGACTGAGCGTCTCCGAGGTGCTCTTTTAAGAGAGGCATTAAATAGACCAATGGCCACAGGCAGGAATGATTTCCTGTGCCTCTCCGTGTTGCATCTAGGTGGAATCAGTCTCTCACTGAATGTACTCCTGTGTTTGACTAGCACGCTGTGGAGTGGGTGCGAGTCATTGCTCATGATGGAGCGTAGCCTGGACAACGTTCTCTTCTCTGACACCGCAGTCAGAGAGCCCAGATCCAGCCCCACAATGTCCCTGGCCGTACGGATCAATTTGTTGAGTCTGTTGGCATCCGCTGCCTTCAGCCTGCTGCCCCAGTACACAATAGCATAAAGGAAGGCACTAGCCACTACCGACTCATAGAACATCCTCAGCATGGTCCGGCAGACGTTGAAGGACCTCAGCCATCTCAGAAAGTAGAGACGGCTTTGCCCCTTCTTGTAGACTGCATCAGAGTTCTTAGCCCAGTCTAGTTTATTGTCAATGTACACTCCAAGGTACTTGTAATCCTCCACTATGTCAACACTGACCCCGTGGATTGAAACAGGGGTCACCGGAGCCTTGACCCTCCTCAGGTCCACCACCAGCTCCTTTGTCTTTGACATGTTGAGCTGCAGGTGGTTCTGCTCACACCATGTGACAAAGTTGGCCACCACATCCCGATACTCATCGTCGTCGCCATCTTTGATACATCCCACTATCGCAGAGTCGTCAGAGAACTTCTGAAGGTGGCAAGACTCTGTCTGGTAGGTGAAGTCTGTGGTGTAGATGGTGAAGCAGAAGGGAGAGAAGACCGTCCCCTGTGGTGCTCCCGTATTGCTGACCACTCTGTCTGACACACAGTTCTGCAGGCGCACATACTGTGGTCTGCCAGACAGGTAGTCCACAATCCAGGCCACCAGGGGGGCATCCACTCGCATCGCCGTCAGCTTCTCACCCAGTAGAGCCGGCCTGATGGTGTTGAAAGCACTGGAGAAGTCGAAGAACATGACTCTCACAGTGCTGGCCGGGTTGTCAAGGTGGGCATAGGCACGGTTGGTAAGGTAGATGACAGCGTCCTCCACTCCCACTTGGGGCTGGTAGGCGAACTGGAGGGGGTCAAGGGATGGTTTGACCATAGGCCTGAGCTGCTCCAGGACGAGTTTCTCCAGGGTCTTCATGATGTGGGACGTCAAAGCTACCGGCTGTAGTCCTGTAGGAGCCACTGGGTCTTGGCTTTTTCGGTACAGGAACGATACAGGACGTTTTCCACATCACGGGGACCTTTTGGAGACTCAGGCTCTTGTTGAAGATCAGCTGTAGCACATCACACAGCTGGGGGGCACAGGCTTTGAGCACCATGGGGCTGACGCCATCCGGGCCAGCTGCTTTCCTTGTGTGTAGTCTCATAAGCTGATTCCTCACCTGGTCCGCTGTGATGGTCAGTGTGGGTGGGGGGGGGAGTGGCATCATCAGCTCTGAAGCCCTTCGGGGGGGGGGTGTAGCCTCGTCTCTGGGTGACGGGGTATAGCCTGGGGGATGAGGGGGAGGGGAAGGTGGGCCATCAGCCAGAGCCAGAGGGAGAGAGAGGGGGGGGGGAGAGCCATGTGGCGGGGGCTGCTGTTTGTATGCTGCAGTCGATGATCGGCGAGCTGTGTGATCAGTGGATAAGCGACCTGTCAATCACGCCCCAAAACATAGTCTGAAACTAGCGATTGAGACCATAAACACATTAGGAAAGTGTTCACTGAGGCTTCAAAACAGAAGTTCACAAACCAATGGGTCACCCCTGCAGGCAAAGAGGACACTTCCACATTGGCTTCAATTTTGACAAACAGAGCTACCCCCTTGTATGTAACACATTTATGTGTGATGAATGGTTTACACTTTAGATTAGGGGATGCAGAGAGCCTTGTAAATTAATTGAAATTATTTACACCATTTACAACAGGTGAGGAATACTTAATTTACTAAAAGTTTATAGATGACTTACACATCTAACACATTTGTATATGTTAACATAACATTTATTAATGATCTACAAATGTATATTCATGTTTTGGAAATGGTTAGTTCATCATTACCTAAAGGCTTATAAATGACTTACAACTGAACGTTATTATAAAGTGTTACCACAACTCCTACAGTAGCTGCACTATTCGTCATGTGGTTTAAAACAGGTCGCAGCAGCAAATTATGTTATTATTCTTGACAATTTGGCAGCGTTCCAAAAGACACAATAGGCCTATTCACCTTATTCTTTGCCCATACAAGGACGCTTCTGCATGACGCCATTTCGTAATCGTCTTTCCGGTTTCAAACACGGAAGTAGAGTACGCCTACCGCAGTCATTTAGACTTGCCAAAAAACTGTTTTCAAGCTAAAAAAAAACCCAAACTGTTTTAAAGTTTTAATATTTGTCGGGTGAGAACGTAACATATATGTGACCAGTTTATCAGAATAACGCCTATTGGAAATCTTTAACGACCAGCGAGGACCGGGAGCGCTGACTGTGCTGACACCAGTCGGACTAGCTACCCTACTGTAGTTAGGCTACTGGCAGTGAGAAAACACTGTCGACGTGCTTTCGTAGCTAACGTTAAATGCCGACCGGGTACAGCCATCGGCTCCTCGCACCAGTAACGTTATGAACATGTAACTGAAGTTGGCCACAGTGTAGCTTAATTCTGAATGTTGCCAAACTTCATTCATACTGACGTTTTATTTTGAAAATGGCCGCCAACTAGCGCTGAACCAGAAGAACAAATACATACGAAGAGAGAAAAAGTGGGCGTGGTGAATAGGCTATGTCCTTTTCCTTCCAGCCTGTTCTAACTGGAGTGCATTTCCATATTATATCGTACAGTGTGGGATAACGCACGTGGGATCAAGATCATAAATTAGACATCCGTGTCTGACATGGCGTGTCGGACTAGTGAGGTGTCGGACTAGTGCCATGGCACCCTTGATTGTACTGTGCTAATTGTCTTTTTTTTATCCCATTTTATCCCCCATTAGTGCTAATTTAATTTATTTATCCTGGTTGCTACTCCACCCTCTGCCGATCTGGGGAGAGCCGAAACTGGCTCCATGCTTCCTCCGAGACATGGGCAGTTAGCCAGCCGCTTCTTTTCACCTGACAGAGGAAGCTTCATCGGTAGGACATAGCACGTGGGAGGTTCACGCTATTCCAACCAGTTCCCCTCCCTCTGAACAGGCGCCCTTAACGACCAGAGGAGGAACCACATTAGCAATCAGGATATTGCATGTTTTGGTGAAGGGGGTTCCTATATGAAGGAAACCCCCGGGAGGCACGGGGAGAACATGCAAACTCCACACAGAAAGGCCCTTTTGACGACCCCAACCGGGCGGTGGGCACTCGAGGACATGCAGACGGGCACGCATTCCTTCAGCGTTTACAGCTTCCCAGGTGGGAATCGAACCCAGAACCTTCGAGCTGTGAGGCGACAGCGCTTACCACTGCACCACCGTACCCCTGTGCTAATTGTCTTTAAACCAATAAACAACTTACTTTGGTTACGTTTTACGTTTGGTTACTGCGCAGGCGGGACCCTCGACAAGATCTAGAGATACAGCTAAACACACAAACATCTACTGGAGTCAGTTCTCGGCAGTTCATAGTTTTGGTCAGCAATGTTTCTCCAGAGTCCAACCTTTACTCCTGGCGCCATTGTCAAGTTAATCCACATTAACCAACATTTCCTCATCTGCTTGCATGGAGCTCTCGGCTCCCATTGTCCTCAATCCTCCACTCTCCTGTCTCTTGTGCGCAGGCCAGTCTGCCGTTAAATGGCGACCGCTTGCTCGGTAAGGGCCGCCCTCGTCTAGCCAGATCAACCAATAAACAGCCCAAACTCCCTGGCGCAAATCATTAGCCTATCATTCAAAATGGTTGCTATGATTGACAGTAAAACTAAGCTCCTGAATGACATGACGGTAACGTAAGTGTTTTAGACTGACAGTTAACCCGACCAATGACAGCGCATAAATGACGTGATGGACCTGGTCACCACGCAGAAGGTAGAATGAGCCGCAAATGGAATAATTCGGAAGGAGTGACACAGGAGAAATGAGGACAAGTTTCGGGAGTCGGGGGAGAGACGAGAGAGAGAGGAATAGAAGTGTGCTGAGCCAATGCTGTCACACTGTATGGCTTGGCATTGGAGACACACTGCATGTATAGACTATCTCACCCGGCAGAGAGAGATAAGAGAGAGTGAGAAGATTGAAAGTGAGAGTATAACTGTATAAGCAAGGAAGCTTTGCCTGATATCAGTCTGAATCTGAATTGTCAACTCGCTGCACTCCATTTCCAGTCACCTCGGTGAAGTGTGCGGATCCAGGCCTGGACCCAGGCAAAAGTAAGATAGCAGAAAGGACTGCTAAGAAACAGACAGATGGAGTGTGTGTCAAACTGCTCATGAAGGTAACCGCTTGAATCCAGATGCTTGTGAGAATGTGATAAAAGTAACAGTGTAAACAGACTCTGGCACGCTGGCTGACTCCCAACGCCTCCTGAGCTTTCTGATGATGAACGAGGAAGAAGAGGAAAGGTGTTTTTGTTGTCTTGTCTGCTGCTGGGTTGTGAATGCAGCTGCTGAAGGCTGATATGCCCTTGCCCTCTTTTCTTTTTAAACAATATGCTTATTGATTTATTCAAAACAATGCACAACACATCAAAACATTGCACATCTGGAGACAAGGGATAAAAGCAAAAAACTATACACATAGCTCATCCATACACCTACACACACGCGCGTGCAAAACAAGTACAAAACAAAAACAACCATTTCTCTTATTCTATAGTTTCTCTTAGTCTATACGGGTTTGGTCAAAATGCATTCATGTTCTTCCATGAAAGAGCTATTAATCGTTTGGCTTGTGTAACCTGCGTGGTGTCGACAGCACTGGTAGCAACCCATGTTAAGGGCTTGTCCAGGAGTGGAGCGGGATTCGATCCACCAACTCTCTGCCAAGAGAGCTAGCTCCCTTGGCAGAGCTGGTTAACACGCCTTTATACTGGGAAGTGAGGTTAAACAACCTACCAACCTACTTGCTACCACTCGGGACTCACGAGGACTCAGTCATTTGTTACACTTGTAACAAACATAAATGTAAGAAGATTTGCTCACTGTTCTCTCTACCACCCCCCTTTGAATATAAAGCCATTATGAATCATTTGGGCTCTAAGGTCAGTTCTATTAGTCTTTTTCACTTCCCACCCAATTCACTAATTTTGTGTCTAAAAGGCAGGAAGTAACACAGGTGCAAGGAAAACATTAACGAGGGCCTCGGCAGTGGATCACCTAAATGGATTGGAACTTGGAAACCCTCATTAATGGTTTGCTTGCACCTGTGTTACTCTCTGCCTTTTAGACACAAAATGGGTGAATTGGGTGGGAAGTGAAGAAGACGAATTGCGTTGAACTCTTCTATCATGAGTCTCGCCTCTTCCCAGAAGGCCCCTGCCCGTTTTGTATTGAGTATTGGCAACCTACTTAAACTGGATGATGAATGTGGGAACAAAGTGTGTAATTAATGGGTCATTATGGCACTTTCTAAATATAACATAATTATACAGTAGTTGCCCCTCCAGTCAGTCTCTCCCCAGCCTATAAGAAGCTAAACGCATGCAAACCAAGCCCCTTGTTTTACTACGCGTCCTTTGCTGTCTCTCTCTGTCTCACGTACACATAAGCACACATCCCACAAATCAATGCACATTTTTCTCTGAAGCCCTTCACACAGCAAGGTGCTGTCGCTCGCTGTCATCCCTGCCGAGGAGGCATCTAGCTTTAATTGCTCAACAGATTGACAGAACAAGGGGAGCCCAGGTGCTGAGGGCCCAAAGTGAGAAAGGTGTGGCCGTGCACAGAATACATTGCTTACTGTATGCCAGCCGCTGATCAAATATTGAACAGGTGCCCGACAGTGGCGTAAAGTAGTTACGGCGGCCCCAGTGTCTCTCTCATGTTCGACAGACATGACTCCTTGCAGATGTGCTGAGCTTGTCCGTCTTGAGTCAAGACGATATACAGTAGCTATAGTTTAGTCTAAAATATAGCTATATCGTCTCATCACATGATCAAATAGAGACATGACATTGGACAATGACCTACATATTACCCAGCAATCATACCATCCTTTTTATATAAAAGGGAGTAAGTGGGTTCTGCAATTTTGGTCACGTTTTGGTGGTCACGTTTTTGGTTGCACTCAAGCAATTGTGATGTCACTGATGTCATCGTGAAGTCACTGATGATGTCATAGTGACAACATCACTGATAGACATTGTGACATCAGTGATGTCACAGTGATGTCACAATTGTAACCAAAAACCACAATTGCTCGAGTATTTATTTGGATCCCCATTAGCCACTACCAAGTTAGTGACTACTCTTCCTGGGGTCCACACAAGTAAACATTACATCATAATACAGATACAAATACAAAATAGTGTATTTAAAATCCAAGACAAGAGCAGAGAAAAGCCAAAGATAAACCAAAAATGAAACAGAAACAACAAGAATATCAAACGACTACAAGAATGACAACAACCCACGTATGTCTAAAAGTCAGTAAAACATTTGATCTCAGTAATAATGATTATAGTACCCCATAAAATAAAATGGCCACCAAAAATGTGACCATGTGTTAGTGACCATATAGTCAAATATTATGTGCCAAGACTTGGAGAGGGGCTGATGTTCTGTGCCATTCGGTATTTCCTTAGACTCTTTGTAAAAACCGTTGTTAACCGTTGTTACTTGTTAAATGTGTCATGTCTGATGGTAGACCATTCCATATCTTCATTCCTCTGTACATTACAGTACGCTGCCTTGCATTAGTTTTTGAGACAGGGAGTGAAAAGCAACCTCTTGGCATGCCTAGTATTAATGTTATGGCTATTCCTGCTATATAAAAATGTATGGTACAGGACATTCAGGATTTTAGACCAGTGAAATGTTTCTCATAAAACAATTTGCAAAGAGATGACCGTCCTATCTTTCACCAATGACGAACCTAAGGTTATGTGCATTCTGATGATGTTAGCTCTTTTCTAACAGTTCAGAGCGAGTCGTGCGGCTCTATTCTGGACTAACTGTAGTTTTTCTAAGTCTTTATTTGAGGCACTCGACCACACTACTGGACAGTAATCCAAATTAGTCAAAACTTACTATCTACTATCACTCCAAGGAGTTTAGTTTCCTCTATCTGTTCGACAGGTAGTCCCTGTACAGACAGGTTTAGCTGTCGCTTCTGTTCAAGTCTAAAATTGGTTCATTGGACATCACTGATAATGTCATAGATGATGATGTCAGCTGCAGGGCCAGCTCGGCGAGCTGCAGGGCTAGGAATCGAGCATGTGTAGCACGCGAGATGCCTAGTATCTGTACAAAGACCAAAGAAAATAAGAAATGATTCCATTAATTTAATATTTTTTAATAGTTTATCGTTTTTATAGTTTATGTAGAATATAAGAATATAATTTTGTTATAGATTGCTACTGACTGTTTTACAAAAAAAAGAAAAGAAAAAGTAAACCATGGTGGAGGTGGGGTTGCTTTTTCAAGGGCATATACAGCAAATCGCATCATTTTTAATTGAATGTGAGTTATTCTCACAGGCGTAGTTCCGGGGTGGCCGTCTGAATCAATCGCAAGGGCCCCTTCTGCACCCAACACAGGAGGGCCTGCTCTCTCTATGGACCCCCTTCTGACCAAACTGGCTACATTTACACCCCTGAGTACAAAGCCTATCTGCCACTCTGCTGACAGCTGTTTCTATTGTAATTACTGCTAAAAACTGCAGGTCGGGGGGATGGTTCCGTAATACGGATATTTGATTTGATTTCCTTTATTTACCCAGGGAAGCCTCTTGAGAGCAAGCCCTCATTTTCAAGAGTGCCCTGCTACAAAAGTACATATACAAAAAGTTTCAGACAAACAGGACAAATGATAAGAACAACAAGGTCAATTTAAAGCAAGTAAAATCAAAACAGAGCAAATTGCAACTAGAGTCCGTCGACAATAGAACAATTAGCTAAAAACATGTGCATCTCTCACATAAGGTGTCGCGAAGGAGTGCCTTGAACGAGACCAGAGGAAGTAATTGATCCAATTTTATAATGTCCTGCAGT
Organism: Poromitra crassiceps; assembly: GCF_964638095.1. Classification (NCBI taxonomy): domain Eukaryota; kingdom Metazoa; phylum Chordata; class Actinopteri; order Beryciformes; family Melamphaidae; genus Poromitra; species Poromitra crassiceps. Next base: position 82,842,896 of record NC_139624.1, read on the forward strand.
GAATTCCATTTGACCGGAGCATAGTACGAGAAAGCAGTCTTTCCTTGCTCGGTCCTCACACGCGGGACACGCAGCCTGATGTAAGACTGTGAGCGTGTGCCGTTGCGATTGCTTGCATGAGTGAGAAGTGAACACAGATATGGAGGAAGCTGACCGATTAGGGCTTTATAAATAAACAAAAGACAGTGCTGTTCTCTTCTGACTGAAAGAGAGGGCCAACACACCTTTTCGTACAGAACACAGTGGTGAGTAAGAAATTTATCTCCAGTTATGAAGCGCAGCGCGCTGTGATACACGGCATCAAGTGACTTCAAGGTAGAAGATGAGGCATGCATATACACAATATCACCATAGTCAAAAACAGACAGTATTAGCGATTGAACCAATTGTTTTCTAGAGGATGCAGAGAAACAGGACTTATTTCTGTACAAGAATCCAACTTTCCTCCTAAGTTTTTTTACAAAGTGCTCAATATGCTCATTGAAGGATAGTTTGCTATCCACCCAGATACCAAGGTATTTATAGGATTCAACAGTTTCAATAGCTTCGCCTTGTAGGGTTACTATGCTAAGGCTGTCCATGATGGATGGGGACCTGGAAAAAAGCATCCATTTTGTCTTTTTGGAATTTAGAACCAATTTGAGGTTAAACAGGGAATTTTGAAAAGCATTGAAGGCAGATTGTAAGCTTGCGACGGCCTGGGCGGGGGTATCCCCGACACAATATAAGATCGTATCGTCTGCATAGTAATGGACATTACAGAGCTCACTTGAAAAGAGAATGTTATTTATATAGAGCGTGAACAGGGTTGGGCCTGAGATAGAACCTTGAGGGACCCCTTTATTAATAGGAAGGGTGTTAGACCGCGTACTGTCTGTAACTATGGAATGTTTTCTCCCCGTGAGGTAATTGGAGAACCATGTGACTGATTGTCTGTCTAAGCCAATGGAGGACAGTTTACTCAGAAGTATATTGTGGTCTACCGTGTCAAACGCCTTTGACAGATCAATAAAGATAGCCGCGCAGTGCTGGCGGGCATCAAGACAGTTTTGTATGTCGTTTATTACAAGAGAGGAAGCCGTTATTGTGCTATATTTTGGTCTAAAACCTGATTGCTGCGTTTGAAGAACACTGTAAGAGTCCATGAATATTCGAAGCTGCTCGTTTACTAGAGCTTCCAGGACTTTAGCAAGACAACATAATTTGGAGATTGGACGGTAATTATCAAGAATACTCGGGTCGCCACCTTTAAATAAAGGTATGATTTGAGCGAATTTCCAAATGGAAGGAATTTCGCCCGAAGTACGGTAAATGTTAAATTAAATAAATGCGCAATCGGAGAGGCGATCAGTTGTGCGCTAAGGCGAAGAAAGAAGGGGGCAATATCGTCCTCTCCTTTTGATTTCTTAACGTTTAATTTAGACAATGCCTTTTGAACTTCACTAATGCTAATCGGGCTGAGAGAGAATCGGTCGTGGAAGAGAGGGGGAATCAAAGGGTCCAAGGAGGGTGGAACAGGGGGTAATGTTGTTGCGGAAGTCGAATTGGCCAATGACCTTTCAAATGCAAACCCGGCAGAGCTGAAATGACGATTGAAGGCGTCACACATTTGCTGTTTATCGGTGATAGAACCGTGCTCGCCGCTGATCTGAGGGGGAAGGGCGGAACTAGGTGCGTGTTTTAAAGATTTCACTATTTTCCAAAATTTTGCTGAATTTTGCTGGGAATCATTGAGTGAGGCTAAGTAATAATCAGATTTGGCCTTTCTGATTACGGCAGTGCATTTATTTCTTCTCATCCTGAAGTGGGACCAGTCTGCTGAATTACCAGAAGATCTGGCATTGGACCAGGCTAAGTCCCTGAGACGTAGGGCAGATTTCACAGACTGTGTGAACCAGGGACTGGAGCGATTTTTCACTCTTAGATTTTTATACGGCGCGTGCCTATCAGCTACTAAGTTGAAAACAAAAGAAAAATGAGCTGAGGCTAATTCAGCATCAGGAATTAGACACAGCCTCTCTAGATCCGCGTAATAAAGATCATGCAAAAAGCCCTGCTCTACAAAGTGCTTAAAGTAACGTTTTCTTATATAGTTACTTTTAGATTTACTAATTTTTATTTGTCTGATACATCCTATAGGGCAGTGATCACTGATGCCTTGAGCGAATACCCCACTTTGGGGATATTTGAGTGGTCTGTTGGTCAAAATTATGTCTATCAAAGTGGATCTGGAGGGGTGTTTTGTATTCAGCCTTGTTGTGTGTTGAATGAGCTGTGTTAAATCTAATTGAATACAGAGCTGTTTTAGACTGAAGGAGGACTCAGTCAGCCAGTCCTGGTTCAAGTCGCCAAGGAGAATGAATTCAGAGTTAATATGTTGTGAGAAGACCCTTCCGACCGAGGTCATCAATGGCCGTGCTCGGGGCCTCGGGGACACACCTGCGACCGTTATGTGTGAATCGCCTCCCGTGCAAACATCCAAAACAATGCACTCATAATACTTGGGAATGGAGGAGGATGCCAACACATGTGTCACTAAGTGCTCTCTGACATAGACTATAACTCCTCCTCCCTTGGCTCTCCTATCCACACGAAACAAATTAAAATTAATAATAGCAACATCAGAATCCTCAGTTCTGCGGGATAGCCATGACTCAGAAATCACTAAAACGTCAGGAGAGGCATCATTGATTAAAATATTTACCAAGTCCAGTTTGGGGAGTAAACTCCTAACATTTAGGTGCATGAATTTCAGGCCATTAGCGACCTGAAACTCTTGTGTAGATGCCAGATCGTCCAGTTTTGTCCGTGTGCTGCTGGGGAAAATAGGGGGATTTCTGGTAGGAACAGTTATTAAGTTGTTGTGGTTAATGCCAGAATGTGAAGTGCGGCATCGGAGGCGCACCCGGGAGATGTGAATGAGGGGAATGTTTCTTACTGTTCGATGATCGGGTGTCTGACTGACTGACACCCGATCATCTACTCTACTCACAAGAGGTTGAGGTGATGCGTTAGGAGGGACGCCTATTATGCAAACCCAATGAGTCCTCTAAGTTTTTAGCTCTTTTTGCAACTGCTGCGCCTGTTGCTTAATGCACTTTTTATACTCTTTTTTTTATTTTTTTAAGTTTTGTTGTGATGCTTTTAACACATTCACTGCCAGCCTTTTTTTTTTACTGTAGGTAGCTTTTGCCAGAGGGTTTTTTTGAGGATTCTGGCTCATTTTACAAGAGCCAAGGATAATTTTCTGCTTGGACTTTGTGAACACAAAGTTCACAAAAGTACTAATAGAATGTGTGCTTTCTCTGTCTAAAAGAGTTAGTTTGTAGAGTTAGTAGTTATGTAGATATTAGCCGTTGAGTACAGCATGGTTTCAGCGTCTGAGACAAAAAGCTGAGATAATCGCAGTTTTGTGAAATTCAATATCAAACAGTCACTTTAACCATTTATTTTTGGCATCAGTGAGACATCAGACATAAACAATATAGTTCTGAACAGTAATTTCCTCCATAGCAGCACCCGCACCCCCTCTCCTTACAACTCCTCCCTCCGTGGGCGTGTCTGGTGGATTTCAGCAGCGTTTGTCAGTCACAAGCCAGTCTCTCCTGCCTGTCTGAGCAGTGAGCAGCAGCCTCCCTCTCTGGCGGCCCCTCGTCGGCGAGCGTGGATGTGGCTTAATCCGTTCTTGGATTTTCGGTTGAGAGCTTTGACGAAGCCTTGTGTGACTCTAGGCTTTATGCTGCGCGCTTCAAAGTGTGCTTTCCACCCAGTCCACCTTTGGAACCCCCCACCGCCGTGCGCCCGTGTGAAAGGTTTTCGCCTACAGTATGAGAATGAGGCTCGTTCGCTTCTGGGTCCTCGGTTGAGCTCAGCTGGAATGCGTGCGTTTCTGGCCAAACAACACTCAATAGTCTGAGCACCGTCGCCACTCAGTGGGTCGGCGGAATGGATTGCACACGCCCGGCGGCTCTAACAGTATAATAGAAGATGCAAAAGGGCCAGATCAACGATCCACCGTCAAAAAAAAAAAATCGATTCTGAAAACGTGTTAACACGTTGTTGGCAGTCAACAGCTGGATTCTGAAAACGTGTTAACACGTTGTTGGCAGTGAACGTGTTAAATGTCCATTTTATTCTCTTCTTTTATTCTTTTATTTTCCTGTCAACCATTTTATGTGAAGCACTTTGAATTGCCTCTGTGTATGAAATGTGCTATACAAATAAACTTGACTTGACTTGACTCAGTGCAATTTGCAAGAATTAGAATTGGGGGGGGGGGGTTGGGAGAAATGAGGGGGATTTAGCATCGCCCCAGTGAAGAAAGAGAAAGCGGATTGTTAAGTCCTGCTCAGATGAATCCTGAGTGGTGTGGTGCTTCTATCTTCTTTCCCCCTTATCCCCTTCTGCTCATTAAAAGTCCAGCAGCAGCTCCCTGGTCGGTACCTGACCTGGCCTGCAGACGATAATCACAACCTGCATTGTGATGCTAATTCTCAGGACAGGAGCGGATCCCCTCTAATCTCTTCCATAGGAGTGGATCTAAAGAAGCATCCAAACGAAGCACTCACCTTACTATCTTTGTTGGTAATGTAATGTAATGTAGTGTGTGTGTGGGGGGGGGGTGTGTGGGAGAATGGACTTATCAGTAGTAGGTACCATAGCTTTGCAGAACCAAACAAGTTTTGTCAGTGCAGAATTTTTAATACATTGTTTACGTTGAAATTTCAAAGCGCTTCACTTGGAATTTCCATGCTGTAATTACCTTATTTACGTTCCAAATTCACTACAGGACACAGAACACAAAGACAATGCTACTGTATTCTATCCATCCATATGTGGTTTTAATGATGTCTTACTAAGTTAATTCACTTTGAAAGATCATTCAAATGCCTCCTCTCCCCCCACTCATTTACACTCTACGTCAGCAGCTACCTATTGTTTTAACAATTAATCTAATCACTATAACTAATGATCTCAAATCCTCTGCTGCTTCTGAATGTTTGTCACGCTACAACGAGGAGTGTCATCCTCTTGAGGCCCCCACTCCTCTGAACTCATCACAGGAGCCGAGGGAGCAAGAGACACAGCGGGGAGTACATGAGGGAGGTGTGAGGGAGCAAGAGACAGTGGGGACTACATGAGGGAGGTGTGAGGGAGCAAGAGACACAGCGGGGACTACATTGGGGAGGTGTGAGGGAGCACGGGACACAGCGGGGACTACATTGGGGAGGTGTGAGGGAGCAAGAGACAGTGGGGACTACATGAGGGAGGTGTGAGGGAGTAAGAGACACAGCGGGGAGTACATGAGGGAGGTGTGAGGGAGCACGGGACACAGCGGGGACTACATTGGGGAGGTGTGAGGGAGCAAGAGACAGTGGGGACTACATGAGGGAGGTGTGAGGGAGCAAGAGACACAGCGGGGACTACATGAAGGAGGTGTGAGGGAGCAAGAGACACAGCGGGGACTACATGAAGGAGGGGTGAGGGAGCAAGAGACACAGTGGGGACTACATGAAGGAGGGGTGAGGGAGCAAGAGACACAGCGGGGACTACATGAAGGAGGGGTGAGGGAGCAAGAGACACAGCGGGGACTACATGAGGGAGGTGTGAGGGAGCAAGAAACACAGCGGGGACTATATGAGGGAGGTGTGAGGGAGCAAGAGACAGCGGGGACTGTGTGAGGGAGCAAGAGACACAGCGGGGACTACATGAAGGAGGTGTGAGGGAGCACCGGACACAGCGGGGACTACATGAGGGAGGTGTGAGGGAGCAAGAGACAGTGGAGACTACATGAGGGAGGTGTGAGGGAGCAAGAGACACAGCGGGGACTACATGAAGGAGGTGTGAGGGAGCAAGAGACACAGCGGGGACTACATGAAGGAGGGGTGAGGGAGCAAGAGACACAGCGGGGACTACATGAAGGAGGGGTGAGGGAGCAAGAGACACAGCGGGGACTACATGAAGGAGGGGTGAGGGAGCAAGAGACACAGCGGGGACTACATGAAGGAGGTGTGAGGGAGCAAGAGACACAGCGGGGACTACATGAAGGAGGTGTGAGGGAGCAAGAGACACAGCGGGGACTACATGAAGGAGGGGTGAGGGAGCAAGAGACACAGCGGGGACTACATGAAGGAGGTGTGAGGGAGCAAGAGACAGCGGGGACTACATGAAGGAGGTGTGAGGGAGCAAGAGACACAGTGGGGACTGCATGAGGGAGGTGTGCGGGAGCAAGAGACAGCAGGGACTGCATGAGGGAGGTGTGAGGGAGCAAGAGACAGCGGGGACTACATGAAGGAGGTGTGAGGGAGCAAGAGACACAGTTGGGACTACATGAGGGAGGTGTGAGGGAGCAAGAGACACAGCGGGGACTACATGAAGGAGGTGTGAGGGAGCAAGAGACACAGCGGGGACTACATGAAGGAGGTGTGAGGGAGCAAGAGACACAGCGGGGACTACATGAAGGAGGGGTGAGGGAGCAAGAGACACAGCGGGGACTACATGAAGGAGGTGTGAGGGAGCAAGAGACAGCGGGGACTACATGAAGGAGGTGTGAGGGAGCAAGAGACACAGCGGGGACTGCATGAGGGAGGTGTGCGGGAGCAAGAGACAGCAGGGACTGCATGAGGGAGGTGTGAGGGAGCAAGAGACAGCGGGGACTACATGAAGGAGGTGTGAGGGAGCAAGAGACACAGTTGGGACTACATGAGGGAGGTGTGAGGGAGCAAGAGACACAGTTGGGACTACCTGAGGGAGGTGTGAGGGAGCAAGAGACACAGCGGGGACTACATGAAGGAGGGGTGAGGGAGCAAGAGACACAGTGGGGACTACATGAAGGAGGGGTGAGGGAGCAAGAGACACAGCGGGGACTACATGAAGGAGGGGTGAGGGAGCAAGAGACACAGCGGGGACTACATGAAGGAGGGGTGAGGGAGCAAGAGACACAGTGGGGACTACATGAAGGAGGGGTGAGGGAGCAAGAGACACAGCGGGGACTACATGAAGGAGGGGTGAGGGAGCAAGAGACACAGCGGGGACTACATGAGGGAGGTGTGAGGGAGCAAGAAACACAGCGGGGACTATATGAGGGAGGTGTGAGGGAGCAAGAGACAGCGGGGACTGTGTGAGGGAGCAAGAGACACAGCGGGGACTACATGAAGGAGGTGTGAGGGAGCACCGGACACAGCGGGGACTACATGAGGGAGGTGTGAGGGAGCAAGAGACAGTGGAGACTACATGAGGGAGGTGTGAGGGAGCAAGAGACACAGCGGGGACTACATGAAGGAGGTGTGAGGGAGCAAGAGACACAGCGGGGACTACATGAAGGAGGGGTGAGGGAGCAAGAGACACAGCGGGGACTACATGAAGGAGGGGTGAGGGAGCAAGAGACACAGCGGGGACTACATGAAGGAGGGGTGAGGGAGCAAGAGACACAGCGGGGACTACATGAAGGAGGTGTGAGGGAGCAAGAGACACAGCGGGGACTACATGAAGGAGGGGTGAGGGAGCAAGAGACACAGCGGGGACTACATGAAGGAGGTGTGAGGGAGCAAGAGACAGCGGGGACTACATGAAGGAGGTGTGAGGGAGCAAGAGACACAGCGGGGACTGCATGAGGGAGGTGTGCGGGAGCAAGAGACAGCAGGGACTGCATGAGGGAGGTGTGAGGGAGCAAGAGACAGCGGGGACTACATGAAGGAGGTGTGAGGGAGCAAGAGACACAGTTGGGACTACATGAGGGAGGTGTGAGGGAGCAAGAGACACAGTTGGGACTACCTGAGGGAGGCGTGAGGGAGTCCGTGTCAGGGCTGCAACCTTCAGCTTGTTCAGGAGCATGCAGAGATTTGCATGTTATCAGAGGACTCAGCATGTTCCACAGACACTACTGCTGGAGATAACGGAACGGAGTCCGGTCACGTCTCCTACTGCACCGGCCAATCAATGCAGCGTGCTCCCCCGAAACCAGGCCAGGGTTAAAGAGAACAACCCCTGCATTAAGCTATAGGTGAGAGATTGTACAATGACTCTTCCCATGACCTAGAGATCACATGTGATTTTGTCTGGCTGTTGAAAGTATTCATGTTAAATTCATGTCGTTCAGTGCTAACGTGACTCTGTGCAGAAACCTGGAAGACAAAAAAACACTTTCTCCTAGTTTCCTTGGATACATACTGAAGATACCATGTTATATTCGGCAAAAGCAGGCTGTCGATTATGTACTATAATTGGAGGGCCATATGCGTGTGTATGCGTCACGCATACACCTTCCAATCCATTTAGGTGATCCAGTGCCGGGGCCCTCAATGTTTTGCTTGCACCTGTGTTACGTCCTGCCTTTTAGAGACAACATGGGTGAATTGGGTGGGAAGTGAAAAAGGCTAATAGAACTGACCTTAGAGCCCAAATTATTCATAATCAATCTATATTCAAATCTTCTTAGATTTACAGGTGCATCTTAATAAATTAGAATATCATGGAAGAGTTCATTTATTTCAACAATTCAATTCAAAAAGTGAAACTCATATCATATAGGTCATTACACACAAAGTGAAATATTTCAAGCCTTTATTTGTTATAATTTTAATAGTTAGGGCTTACAGCTAATGAAAACCCAAAATTCTGTATCTCAGAAAATTAGAATATTACATAAGACCAATCAAAGAAAAGGATTTTTAATACAGAAATGTCGACCTTCTGAAAACTATGTTCATGTACAGGTTATTAATACTTGGTCGGGGCTCCTTTTGCATGAATTACTGCATCAGTGCGGTGTGGTATGGAGGCGATCAGCCTGTGGCACTGCTGAGGTGTTATGGAAGCCCAGGTTACTTTGATAGTGGCCTTCAGCTCATCAACATTGTTGGGTCTGGTGTTTCTCATCTTCCTCTTGACAATAACCCATAGATTCTCTATGGGGTTCAGGTCAGGCGAATTTGCTGGCCAATCAAGCACAGTAATACCATGGTCATTAAACCCGTTTTTGGTACTTTTGGCAGTGTGGGGAGGTGCCAAGTCCTGCTGGAAATGAAATCAGCATTTCCATAAAGCTTGTGAGCAGAAGGAAGCATGAAGTGCTCTAAAATCTCCTGCTAGCCTATACACATATGTATGTCCGGAGTTGCTCCAAACTTTACCAAAATACTTTTCAGGGGTCTGGCATGAAACCGACGCAGAAAAATGTTGAGAAAAAAAGCGCTCATAGGGGGCACTACGGAAAATTTTTAGATTTTAAATGTGGCCATAACACCATTGCTCCGATCGTCTTTACATTACATTACATTACGTCATTTGGCAGACGCTTTTATCCAAAGCGACTTACAATAACACATTTTTGTCAGCAATAGAGCAATCAACTATGGAGCACAGTCTATGACAACTACAACTTCTGAAGGAACAGTGGTACAAGTTTAGTTTAGGTTAGTAGTTTTTTTTTGTTTTTTGTTTTTTTAGAAAGAGAGAGAAAGAAGTTAGATCAAGTAGGGCCCAGATGGAGCCTGAACAGGTGTGTCTTTAGTCTTTTCCGAAAGATCGGCAGTGATTCAGCTGTCCTGGCCGAAGGTGGAAGCTCGTGCCACCATTGAGGTGCCAGGGACGAGAAGAGTCGAGATCGGGATGAGCGACTTTTGAGCCCCCGTAGCAGGCGCGGACTGCATAATTGGGCACGTTGGGCAAATGCCTGGCCTGGCCTGCAATTTTTTTTTATTTTTTATTTTTTTTTGGTGCCCCCAGTCAGGCCACTCACTGAACAGCAGGCCAGGCGTCGCCTACTGGTTTACTAGTGGTTTTATTACTTTATTCAGGGTTAAAGTGGGTGCATCTCATTGTAAAATTGGACTCAGCCCAAATTGGGCTTCAAACGGCCCAAATTGGGCTTCAAACGGCCCAAATCTGGCTTCAAACGGCCCAAATTGGGCTTCAAACGGCCCAAATCTGGCTTCAAACGGCCCAAATTGGGCTTCAAACGGCCCAAATCGGGCTTCGAACGGCACAAATTTTTCGCCGCCGCCCTTCGGACGCCGGCACACGCCGGCCCATATCAGCCTGGCCTGCTTGGTATCTAATGCCCCTGCCTCAATTAGAATCCCAGTCCGCCCCTGCCCCGTAGCGAAGGAGGGGCGAGGCAACCTGCACTGGTGGAGGAGCGAAGGGAGTGCTGAGAGGTTTGGAACCTGACCATAGATTGCAGGTACAGGGGAGCTGACTGGTGTACTGCCCTGTAGGCCAGTACCAGTGTCTTGAATTTGATGCGAGCCGAGATGGGAAGCCAGTGGAGGTCCTGGAATAGGGGAGTGACATGAGAGAATTTGGGTTGGTTGAATACCAGACGGGCTGCAGCGTTCTGAATGAGCTGAAGCGGTCGGATGTCGGTAGCAGGTAGGCCAGCCAGGAGCGCGTTGCAGTAGTCCAGGCGAGAGATGATAAGTGACTGGACCAGGAGTTGAGTCGCTTCTCTTGTGAGAAAGGGACGGATTTTGCGGATGTTGTAGAGGGAGAACCTACAGGAGCGTGCTGTCGCAGCTACTTGGCTGAGCAAGACAGCTGGTTGTCAAGGATCACCCCAAGGTTCTTAGCTGTTTGGGAGGGAAGTACAGTGGTGTTGTCAGTGGAGATGGAGAGATCTGCGAGAGGGCAGTCTTCAAACTTGGGGAGTGCGCTTAGGGACGGAGTGCACATAGTCATAGCGCCACCTACTGGCAACACAAGAAGCAGTTTATCTTGAGATGCAAACTTGGGGAGTGCACTGCCGGGAACCTGACGGAGTGCGCTGCCTATTTTCAGACATGCACATAGTCATAGTGCCACCTAGTTGCAATACAAAAAGTGGTTTATCTCGAGAACCGTTCTTCCGATCGCCTTCAAACTCGGGGAGTGCGCTGCCGGGAACCCGACGGAGTGTGGTGCCCATGATTGACTTCAACGCTGGGGAATGCGCTGCTGGGAACCCGATGGAGTGCGGTGCCGAATATTCAGACATGCACATAGCTATAGTGCCATCTACTGCCAACATAAAAAGTAGTTTATCTCAACAACCGTTCATCCGATTGACTTCAACCTTGGGGAGTGCGTTGCCGGGAACCTGACGGAGTGTGGTCTCCTATTTTGGAGTTCATCTGATCGACGTGCTGCCAGGAACCCGACGGAGTGTGGTGCCCATGATTGACTTCAACGCTGGGGAATGCGCTGCTGGGAACCCGATGGAGTGCGGTGCCGAATATTCAGACATGCACATAGCTATAGTGCCATCTACTGCCAACATAAAAAGTAGTTTATCTCAAGAACCGTTCATCCGATTGACTTCAACCTTGGGGAGTGCGTTGCCGGGAACCTGACGGAGTGTGGTCTCCTATTTTGGAGTTCATCTGATCGACGTGCTGCCAGGAACCCGACGGAGTGGGGTGCCTCATTTCGGACATGCGCATAGTCATAGCGCAACCTACTGGCAACACAAAAAGTGGTTTATCTCGAGAACCGTTCATCCGATTGACTTCAAACTTGCCGGGAACCCGACAGAGTGCAGTGCCCATGATTGACTTCAACCTTGGGAGTGCGCTGCCGGGAACCTGACGTGCAGTGTCGAATTTTGGACACACAAATAGTTATAGCGCCACCTACTGGCAACACAAACAAAGTGTCTTTGAGTTTCTAGAAAAGCGCTCTACAAATTAAATGTATTATTATTAAAACCCAAAGTGTGTTTGTGCATGTGTGTGTGTGTGTGTGTGTGTGTGTGTGTGTGTGTGCGTGCGTGCGTGCGTGCGTGTGTGTGTGTGAGAGAGAGAGATGAGAGAGAAATATGATGCTGATTTCAGGCTCTGTGGTGAGGAAAGTGGTGGGAGGTCACTGGTAGGAGGAAAACGGGACATTGAATGTCAATCAAGGCACATCTCTGTAATCACCATTAGCGACTGCTGAACTCTGCAACTGGTCAAATGGAGAAAGCCTCTCATAACCATTAAGAGGTGAGGGGAGATGTGCTTGGTGTGTGTGTGTGTGTGTGTGTGTGTGTGTGTGTGTGCGCGTGCGTGCGTGCAGGGCCTGGAGTGGTGGCAATTTGAGAATTTATCAACTCATTTCTGTCCCATGGGCTTTGGCCCTTCAGTCAGAAGCTGCTGCTGCAGACACTTCAGAAAGTGAACTTGGAGTTGAACTGTAGGAGTCCGTTCAGGTCTGAGTAATTAGACGGCCAGCAGCCATCACTCAAAGGAAGCATCCTCTTCCTCCTGAGACTCGCTGATAAACACACATGCCTCACATCACATGCCTCACATCACATGCCTCACATCACATGCCTCACATCCGTCTTTATCCATTGTCTTGGTTGAAATGTGTCATCCACGTCTCGCACGGCACCAGACATACTGAGCAGGGCAGCTCCCCCCCCCCCCCCCCCCCCCCCCCCCCCCCCCCCCGCTGTGCCTTTCACTCCCGGATGCTCCCCTACACTTTTGGACCTCCCCACACAATTAGACATGTTTGCACATGTTTCATCACACATGATACACAAATACAAATTTGCTCATGCGCAAACAAGCACCTGTTTGTGACATGCACGCACACACACACACACACACACACACACACACACACACACACACACACACACACACACACCTGACTCATGCATGCCA
>NC_139624.1:82860521-83088021 GCF_964638095.1 Poromitra crassiceps
AGGAAAAGACATATATATGGTGGTCATTCAAATTGTTGGCAGGGTCTTTATACAGTCCATGGTCTTGAGTGATGATGTAATCAGCCAGGATGTCATGTGAAGTCCATGGTGGATGAAGATGTAAACGCTCACTCTGTGATTGAAGCATTTATTGAGAAGCTGAATACAGCGATGGCAATGTGCTTGGAAACATTTTTGTACGGGGGCAAGATCGCACTTGGTGGCTTCAGTAAAAGCCTAATTTATCAACTAGCCCCTCGAGTACATGATGAAATAGGAACCAATGCGTCTCTTGTCATGGTAGCTTCTCTTCTCATAGCACTTATGAAGAACCGAGTAAAGGAGGCGAGCAGCTTGGAAGAACTGCACTGCAGCTCGGGGTCAGGAGAGAGGATGATATTTTGATTGGACATGGTTCGCTCGTGTTTGGAAGCCCTGGAGCATGGTTAAGTGGAGGCAGATGCTATAGTTTGTGCAGTGATATGGATTACACAAATAACTTCTAAAAGAGAGAAAAGGATTCCATAGTGGCTACAGACATTTGATTTGCGGTACCCATGTTTTAAAAATGTGAGGTAATACAAGTTCATTGCTCTTATTTACACACACAGTCAGAGAGCCTGCACACCCTTTCACTCTACTCTCACACACCTTTTATTAGGAAGCTTCATATTGCCCCCCTCTCCCACTGAAAGACCCCTCACACTCTCTGCCACAGACTGAGCAACCTTACATCACAGTGACCTCTCTCCCATAAAGATGCTGCATGAAATAGGCCACGCCCATCACGGGGGAAAGCTCTCCATTCACTTCCAAACACCAGCGTCATTTTCCTTGAATTAAACATAGCTAAAAGCTGTTGTGTGGCTGTGCAGACAACAAATGTAGAAAATCGCCAATTAACGTTTTTTGTACTCCCGAGCAAAACAAGGAAGCCGTTGAGAATTGGCGAGAAGAAAAATGTGGATCTAGCTGTCAAGGAAGTAAGTTAGAGTGTTCATCTTCCATATATATGATCTTTGTGTGCAACACGTGACATAGGAGAACGCCAGGATTGGGGGGGGAGTTTTTGTTTCCCCCTGTGTTGGGTGTGGTTTCTGAATGATGCAGTGTCTCTATAGACTCTTATTTACCTCTCCCAAATTGTACAAAGTTCTTAAAGTTTATTTGTATTATTTATTTATTTTATTTTACTCTCTGTTAAGTGAAAAAAATAAATGGATGGTAGAGAAAAATGAAACTACTTTTGTCTTGATGTAACCTTTGTAATATACAGGCCTACTGCTGTGCTAAAATAAAGAATAAAAAAAGGTGAGGTAAGCGGCACTTTGCAATAACGTCATCACCTTCCTCACTCTGGCCAGGAATGACATCGGGCCAATCCAAGGAGCGCTCATGCACCCACATCTGTATTAACGCCAGAGAAAGCCCACATAGATCCACCAGACCACACCTATAGAATGCCCCAAAAATTCAAATGCAAACAAACAAGCGAAACAGAGAAGTGACACATGTGTAGGCACTGAGGCCAGGCTGTCTTTACCATGACCGATGTCCATCTGTGGTCATTGTTCACCAGATGTACCATATCTGAGCTGCAGCACGAGTGCATGGCCTCATTATCATTTGAATGAGCCGGCGCGTCCTCTGCCTCAGCAGCTGAGGATCTTGATGAAGGCCCTCCTGAACTCGATGTTGAAGGTGGTGTAGATAACAGGGTTCAGGGCGCTGTTGACATAACCCAGCCAGGTAAACGCACTGTAAAGCTCAGGAGGCACGTAGCATGTCCTGCAGTGGGTGTTGACAATGTGAGTCACAAAGAAGGGCAGCCAGCAGATGAGAAACACCCCTGCAGCACCCGGAGAGACAGAGAGGGGGCGATAAGGAGTTGAGCGTGTATGTGGGACAATACGTAGATGTAGAAGTGTAGGTTTAAAAGTCACATGTGTAAATGCAAATAAATGGAAGAAAGCAATTGTGCGAGGAAAGTGGGCAGCAGGAGAAGAGAGGAGAGAGAGAGAGAGAGGACATGTTAATCATTCATAATTAAAACATTGAATGCTTTTGGTTCCTAATTAAGTTAACCTATACTTTGTGTGGTATACAAATCCCAGTCTTAAACTCACTTAATACACCCAGCACAGCAGCAGCCAGGAGGGGTGAGTCTACTAGCTGCGTCTGATGTCTGATGCTGATATTGTGAATACAACTATCCTGGGGCTTAGTGTAGTTGGAGCTCACAGTACATTCACCATCACTGACTGGAATTGGAGCACAATGGCAGTGGTGGAGAGACAGCAGTGGGCTGGACCGGGATCATCTGCTGTTCATGTGCCAGTTGTCTCTCCAGCTAAGCGGACACCTCTGGTTACATTATTGTCAGAGAAATACACGCTCCGCCTGAGCTGACCGGCTGGACCGGACCCAAAGCAACCTGGCTGATAATTGGAGCGCGTGGAAGCTGTGTCAGGTGCTGCAGCATGTGTCTGACTCTGGACACATACTGTGATCCCAAAACAAGCCAGACTCTTTTTTCTTTTTCTTTTCAGATTTCCCCCCAATTGTACTTGGCCAATTCCCCCGGCTGTCCCGATCATTGCTCCACCTGTGGAGATCTGCTGATCTGGGGAGAGTTGTAGACTAGCTCATCCATCCTCCGATACATGCGAAGACGCAGCTGCTTCTTTTCACCTGACAGCGAGGAGTTTCACCGGCAGGACGTAGCACATGGGGGTGGGAGGATCACGCTACTCCGCCCCGAACAGGCGCCCCGGCCGACCAGAATGCTAGTGCAGTGACCAGGACTCATACCCCTCTGGCTTCCCACCCGCAGACATGGCCAATTGTGTCTGAAGTAGCTTCTGATAAAGCCGGCAGTACCGCTGCCAGGAATTTCACTTGGGTCTTTGATCCTACACTACCCAGAAGCCAACTGTGTCAGTTTGATTCATTGTGGCTCTGCACAAACATGCAGAAGATGCACATAAACAAATACTGGTACCGTCACAGACAGGCTAGTGTGCACTACAGGGGCCGGTTCCACCAACTGGTCTTACGACTGGTCTTAAGCTAAGTTGGTCGTAACTTTACGACCTAACAGCTACGCCGGTTGCAATTGTTAAGCCTTTCTCTCACTAAGACCGGTCGTAAATATTACGCCTAGTCCAGAGCAGGCGTAAGGTGCAGTATAGACGGTTTTCACTGTGTGTTGCGCAATAGCTACAACCCCTCAGCACTCTGGCTGTATTCAGACCCGAGTTATAAACTGGAAACCGGAGTACGTTATAAACGTTATAAATATAGTCACGTTATAAACAACTAACCAATGCTGGCGGTCCGTATGGAAAGTGGAAATCGAAATGGTTCAAAGTTAAATCAATTTGGTCATTCAGTGGCGTTTTACTGCCATTTAAAGTAACGACAAGTTAGCCGCTAACATTAGCCACACTACAGCAGATTACCCATCTGTGCAGACGCTGCGGCGCAGCGTCATTTGACGTCAGCACACTCTTCTAAACAGGTCGCGTGCCGCATTCCAGTGGGCATTCCCATGCTTTCACATGGACGCGCATCGCTAGCTTGGGTAAACCCATCCCCCACGTGACCTGCTCTCAGACCTGTTCTCAGTCTCAGTGACTGGGAACTGAGAGAGCAGGTCACGTGGGGGCTGGGTTTACCTAGGCTAGCGCATCGCTACGACCGGCGTAGTTAAGACCAGACGTAAGCCCTGTTGGTGCAACAGGCGTAAGTCCATGGTCCATGGTCAAGACCGACGTAGGAGTTACGACCAGGCATAGTTAAGACCAGTTGGTGCAACTGGCCCCAGGGTGACCAGCTGCTGCAGTAAGGTATATATAACAGTTATCTATCTATAACATATGGCAGAGAAGCACATAGGCCTAGTGTAGCAGACGAATATAGCAGGATTAGGGAGTTGCAGTGGGATATGAAAAGACTCAATCTAATGTTGCATCTAGAAAAAGCCTCTGTAAAGTTGCCATTGACAACATTCAGGGACTTTTCAAGGACTTTCCAGACCCAATTCACTCAAATTCAAGGACCCAACATGGCTGAGTTTGAGACAAGGACCCAACATGGCTGAGTTTGAGACAAGGACCCAACATGGCTGAGTTTGGACAAGGACCCAACATGGCTGAGTTTGAGACAAGGACCCAACATGGCTGAGTTTGAGACAAGGTTCATCACTGTTACAACACTTAGAATGTTTTTAATGAGAACTAACAGGCTTTACAGAAGCTCACAGACAACAATTAAAAAGAGTTTGGGTGAAACAAGGATGCACAGACGGCAGGAGAGGCAGCAGACCGTAGCCTATTTGGCCTACTAACCTTAAGGAAAAACAAATATTTAGAATAACTTCAATTCCTATAAGAGTTGTTTATATTCTTGCGTAAAATATATAAAGTCAAACCGTTTCAATGACCCATGTGTATTTATGATTATTTACAAAAACTTTCAAGGCCTTGATTCCGCCCCCCCCTCAAATTCACAAACTTTCAAGGAATTTATGTTGTCATTAACTCAGCTTCCCCCAATGAAGACAGACTCTACCAGGCTCCCTCCTTTGAGAGAGAGTCTGGTGACTGTGAGGTTCACCTCTACTCACCAAGCACGATGGCCAGCATCTGAGTGGCCTTCTTCTCCCGTGCATGCATGCTCCTGAAGCGTGGTTGGTTGGATTGGGAGCGGGGGAGGGGCCTCAGCGCCGTGTGCGTGCGACCGTTGGACAGCTCCTTCACCTCGCAGCTCCTCCTGACAGGTGGCCCTGAGTCCTCTTTGTTCTCCTCCTCCTCTTCCTCGGCTTGCTCCTGCTCCTGGCCCAGCTCGGTGCGGCCGCAGGAGGCGTGGCTAATGCTGCAGTAGTTCTGCATGTCCACCGGTGGCAGCAGCGAGTTCGCCACGGGACCCGTCCGTGGGTGTTTGCGCCACAGGCAGCCTGACAACAGGTGTGACTTGGGCGGTGCCGGGGCCTCTGCGCTCTCCTGCTGGGAGAAACAGTGACATTATAGACACAGCATGCAAACTCCACAGAGAAAGGCCCTTTTCATGATATAGTCCACCTGGCACTAGGCACTGAAGGCATGGGGAGACGTACCCCTCAGTGTTAACAGCGTCCCAGACGAGAATCGAACACAGGACCTTCTTGCTGTGAGGCGAGAGTGCGAGGCAAGAACGCTACCACTGTGCCACCGTGCCACCGTGCCCCCACGAGTCATGAGTTGGCATTGCTTTGTTTTAGAGTCACAAGCCAAAAAGGGTTGAGGACCACTGATCGAACTAGTTATTCACACATCTGATATATCCCCTATATTCCATCTCAATGCGTCCCACGACACTGCCCATGGTCCCTAACAGGACAAATGCAGACAGGGAACATTGAGCTCGGTAGTATTTCCTCCATCTTTGATGTAGTTTGTGGATTATACAGGTGCTGGAGTGACAAATCCAGTGTGACACCCACAGACTTTGCTCAGTTTACCAGTGACCAGGTGATGCAAGGCAACCGCAGCTGCTCAGAATCACGATTTCCGGCTCTTTCTCAGACCTCAGGGCCGAGACGACACAGCGGAACACAGAATGCAAGCGTGCATGAACGTACACACGGCAGACCCACGAGAATAGCTAAAAACAGCCTTGCATGCCACTGTCAGAAGACGCCAACACAGTCAATATGGGAATTAACCAGGCAGTGTAATCCAGGCCTATTCAACCAGGGGGCCAAATCCGGCCCGCCATTCAAGTCACACCGGCCCACGGACCAGTAACAATTTTTTTATTTCTGTTTCTGAAAATAAAATAGAATTACAAAAAGAAAATCCAAACATGGACCATTATGCGACTTTTGCAATGTAGTAAAATCAAAAGTTTTAAGATGTGGTGGTGCTGATGATAATAATAGCTCAGGGAAATGTCCAGCCCCTGGGCCCTTACAACGTGGCCCCATGAACAATATAGTTGAATAGTCCTGATGTATACTGTACTGAGCAGTATTGCAGCATTTAAAAAAGAACATTTGAAAAAATGTCATTATGTTGTTTAGGTTTTAGTTGACACCTACCACTTTAATCCTGATAGGTGACAGGTCTTGCTTTACTTTGGGGGTCTCTTCCTGTAGACAGGTCTCCTACACATGGGAACAGAAGGAAGGTTGAGATGGTATAACTAATTTCCAAATAAATACTAAACAGATTGCCTACTCATCATCAGGGTTCGGGCAATTCATGAATTGAATTGAGAATGCATGGTCAATTCCAAATCCCAAATTCCTGGAGTTGGAATTGGAATGTCACCCAATTCTAAGGAAACTGAATTGGAACATAAATTCCATAAAATTCATAGCGTGATATCAGACTGAATTGTCAACAGCAGCCAAAACTCAACTCTGTGGAGTGCGCAGATTCGAAAGTCTGGACCCAGGCAATAACATTCCACTTCTAAGAGAGATAAAGTCTTGACTTGCTAAACATTATCAATGAAACATTATGAATCAAATAAAAGACAGTTAAACAAATCAAACACATTGAATCATAATGCATGTATCACGATTTCATGTTCTACATAAAATACCACCCGATACCACCTTTAAAATGTATCATATTCAGTATTGATAAACTGCGTGACTCCAATAAATTTCCCTGGAGGGAAAAAAGCCAAAGACAAACAATGAAAAACTTCAAATGTTCCTTCTGACTGAGTCTGAGTATTATCATGAGATTTGAGCTACTCCCAAATTCTCTCATGTCACATGACCTTCACTGGCTTCCCATCTCGGCACGCATTCAATTCAAAACACTGGTTCTGGCCTACAGGGCAGTACACCAGACAGCCCCCCTGTACTTACAATCTATGGTCAGGCGCCAAATCTCTCACCGTTCCCTCCGCTCCTCCACCAGTGCAGGACGCCTCACCCCTCCTCCACTACAGGGGCTCAAAAGTCGCTCATCCCGTTCGCGACTCTTCTCGTCCCTGGCACCTCAATGGTGGAACGACCTTCCACCTTCGGTCAGGACGGCCGAATCACTGCCGATCTTTCGGAAAAGACTAAAGACTCGCCTTTTCAGGCTCCATCTGGGCCCTTTTTGAACTAACTTCTTTCTCTCTAAAAAACAAAACAAAAAAAAAACGAACCTGAACTAAACTTGTACCACTGTTCCTTCAGAAGTTGTAGTTGTCATAGACTGTGTTGCATAGTTGATTGCTCTATTGCTGACAAAAATGTGTTATTGTAAGTCGCTTTGGATAAAAGCATCTGCCAAATGACGTAATGTCATGTCATGTAATTTCAAAACGCTATTTCATCACAACTGTCTCAGCCTGAACACCTCCAGGGATCTTACGGCTGATCACAACCCTCTCAGCCTGAACACCTCCAGGGATCTTACAGCTGGTTTACAACTCTCAGCCTGAACACCTCCAGGGATCTTACAGCTGGTTTACAACTCTCTCAGCCTGAACACCTCCAGGGATCTTACAGCTGGTTTACAACTCTCTCAGCCTGAACACCTCCAGGGATCTTACAGCTGGTTTACAACTCTCAGCCTGAACACCTCCAGGGATCTTACAGCTGGTTTACAACTCTCTCAGCTTGAACACCTCCAGGGATCTTACAGCTGGTTTACAACTCTCTCAGCCTGAACACCTCCAGGGATCTTACAGCTGGTTTACAACTCTCAGCCTGAACACCTCCAGGGATCTTACAGCTGGTTTACAACTCTCTCAGCTTGAACACCTCCAGGGATCTTACAGCTGGTTTACAACCCTCTCAGCCTGAACACCTCCAGGGATCTTACAGCTGGTTTACAACTCTCTCAGCTTGAACACCTCCAGGGATCTTACAGCTGGTTTACAACTCTCTCAGCCTGAACACCTCCAGGGATCTTACAGCTGGTTTACAACTCTCTCAGCCTGAACACCTCCAGGGATCTTACAGCTGGTTTACAACTCTCTCAGCTTGAACACCTCCAGGGATCTTACAGCTGGTTTACAACTCTCTCAGCTTGATCACCTCCAGGGATCTTACAGCTGGTTTACAACTCTCTCAGCTTGAACACCTCCAGGGATCTTACAGCTGGTTTACAACTCTCTCAGCCTGAACACCTCGAGGGATCTTACAGCTGGTTTACTGAGATTCAACCCTCTCAGCCTGAACACCTCCAGCTGGTTTACTGAGATCCAAAACTGGGACTCATCCATGAGGAATTATCCATAACCTGCTGTTAAAATAGGGGAATTAACCGTAAAAAGAAAGAAAGAAAGAAAGAAAGAAAGAAAGAAAGAAAGAAAGAAAGAAAGAAAGAAAGAAAGAAAGAAAGAAAGAAAGAAAAGAAAGAAAGAATAAAACCAGACACATTTCACAGGAAGATACCATATCCCAAGGCTGATCAGGTTTCTGGATTGAATTATCTCATGCTGTCTTTCTTTTTTTAAACACCATATTTCAGTGGTTCCCAACCTTTGGGGTCACGACCCCAGGTGGTGTCACCTGGAATTCAAATGTGTCGCCTGAATCCCCCTCCCCCAACACACACACACACACCTCACACAATTTAAAACTACCGAAGAGGAGGCCACATGTGATTTTTGTTTGATTGTTTTAATGTCAGAATTCTGAAAATAAAGTTAGAATTCTGAGTTTAATGTCAGAATTCTGGGGGGAGGGGGGGGGGTTAGAATTCTGAGAAAAAGTCTTATGAGATTAAAGTCAGAATTCTGAGTTTGTCTTTAATTAATTGGTAAGTGTTTAGTCGAGCTGAAATGAAACATGACTTTAATTATTTTAGATCACATCCCTGGTTATACAATGCACCTATTTAAAAATCACAAAAATCCTTTCTTTGGTTTTTCACATCAAAAATCAAACATGCTGGGGTGTCCCGGTGGCTCACCTGGTAGAACGCGTACCACAAAGGCTTAGTCCTTTGCACGGCTGACCTGTACAGTATGATATTACCCATCGATGTTTTACTGAAATTTGAATGTCTGGGATCCCCAGATTTTTGTGATGTCAAAGTAGAGTCATAAGCCAAAAACGGTTGGGAAACCCTTGCCATATTTGATCAGTAGTGTAGCTACAGAGCACACGAGCCAATGTCTCCTTGTCCATGGATATGAATATAAAGCCACTCTGTCTTTGCATGATGAACGTAACTGGGACGAATGTTAGAATGATGGATGTGATGAAAGAACTGACAGCTAGCTGAAAAATCATTTGGGTTTTGTTCTGAAATGAGAAATGCACAAATTGAAAAATGTGTCACCTTCCTTGCAAAATGATTGATAGCAAAAATTTAGAAGAAATTGTAATTTTTTTAGGCTTGAGCCCTTGGTTCCCAAAATGAACAAAACACTTTAAAAACTAGAGCAATTTTTTTTAGGCAATGATGCATTTTTAATTGCCATATTGTATTTTAGACAAGTGTTTTGATTCTCCTTATGACTTTAACCTTATGACTTTAATTTCTGATGAGGAGTGCATTTCAGCTTTGACTCAACTCTGCCTACACTTACAAAAATGTCACAGCCTTTCGCTTTAGCCATACAATTAAGAGCACAGTAATATTTCTGTATCTCATATGACATCTCCTGTCAACGCACTCTTGCAATACATGCCTTGGAAACTTGAAAAGCAGCGCTTACGAGACATCTGTTACCATGGCAATTTGACACGATGCATGTTTCTGATAGCCCTGTCCCTTTCTATCACTGTAATTACACGTCATGCCACTTAGAACAGAGTCCTGCTGGGAGGCTCTGATGGGGCTACAAAGAGGGTTTGAAAGAGTCAGTGAAACTGTAAGTGATCTCGTGTGCATTTGATCTGTGCGACAAGGTGCGACATGAAAGGGACAAATATAAAGGCGAAATGCAATTTTCAACTCAGTATGTGTGTTAGGGGCCCCGCGGAGTCAGGTGGATTCATTCGCAGACACATGATGGCCGTAAAAGGCCTTCAAAAATGTCCACGTAAATGTGGACTGGCCATGGATGATTCTACAATCTGACAGTGTGAAGCTGGCAGAGCTGACTCTTATAGCCCTCGAACGTGACAACATTACCGTATGACATCATAAGTGAAATCACTAAACTTCAACAGTGACATGTCAGGTGTAAATATTCAATGATGAACTTATCATCCATTATGACATCATCACTGTTGACATCGTCTTCAATGATGACATCATTAAAATCTTTGACAGTGACATCATCACTGTGACGTCGTAATAAATCATTTAAATGTGTGTGTGTGTGTGTGTGTGTGTGTGTGTGTGTGTGTGTGTGTGTGAGTGTGAGAGAGAAACATATTGTCGCTGTCGAAAACCTTGTGGGCCCTATCTTGTATCTTGTATCTTCAAAATGTCTGCTTTTCAGAGGCGAAGAAAGCAGCCTTGTTTTAAGCTTGAGCATCATGCATTTTTGTGAGATTTTGTGATTTTCCCAGTAAGGTTTAAAAAGGTTTTATAGGCCCAAGGGTGGAAGAATTTTCTCAACGCATCAAGAAGAATGTACGGTAACCCTTTCATTGAAGTGAAAATGTGATCAGGGTCTCACCGCAGACAGAGGGGTGCAACCTGGCTGGCCCTTCCCACTGGCCTGGCTGAAGGTGATCCTCTTCCGTCTCAGCCTCAGGAAGACGTAGATGCGGACGTAGACCAGCAGGGTCACGATGAAAGGCAGGTAGAAGGACACGACCGAGGAGTATATCACAAAGTCAGGGTTGGAGATGGAACACACCATGGGGTCATCTGGGTTCAAAAGGAAGTTATGTACAAACTGGGTCAGAATCCCATTTTGAGTTTTGACAGAATAATAAGAATAAACCCTGGGTGTGATTTAGTGCCAGAGGGCACTGTGGCACAAACTGGCCCATTCATAAAGCTGAAATAAAGCCGCCATTTCTTTGAACAGCTGCGCTCTCATTTGAGTGTAGAGCGTCAGATTAAATTGATAAAAAGGCACCCTTAATTGACCTTGGTTGGTGCACTCTGTCATGAAAATGACTTCAGAGACGTGTCCTTTTTCTCATTTTTCTATATGCTGTATGTATACTGTGCATTTAGCCTCAGACAAATGAGTGAAATATTGATTTGATAGTAATTGTATTCATCAAGGATAAAAGAGGACAGACCATTTAGATAGATACTTTATTGATAATTTGCAGGAAATTGATGTGTCACATATTAATGGAGTCTGGACCAATTCTCCAACAGGTGATGATGGATGGTGAATTTGCACATGCATTGATCACAGCTATGGAATGCAGCTTGCATGTAAGTGCCATATCCAAAACTGAGGCGATGCATGCCAATGCATGCCTCAATAGGAAATTGAATTTGCGGAAATAACCACTTCCGCAAATTCAACTTCAAAACAAAAGCACCTAAAAATCACCCTGTTTAATACAAGATCCCTCAACAATAAAAGTCTCATTCTCAACGAGTTCATCATTGACAATAAACTGGATCTGCTCTGTCTCACTGAAACCTGGCAAAAACCCCACGACTATCTCTCACTCAATCAAACCACCCCCGCTGGATACTTATACTTAAACAACCCACGCACTGAGGGACGAGGAGGAGGAACTGCTGTCATCTACCAGCAAGACCTAAACCCCCGACCACTCTCCATCCCTGCTGCACCTTCCTTTGAACACCTGGCTTTCATACTTCCTGGCTCCACATCTCTACTCATTGCTCTCATCTACCGTCCTCCCAAACCCAACCCCTCCTTCCTATCCGACTTCTCAGAATTCCTCACACAACTGTCCACATACTCACTGTCTGTTTTACTTCTTGGCGACTTCAACTTCCACATTGACTCCCCGGACTGCAAAAGTGCAATAGACTTCCTGGACATACTCAACTGTTTTAACTTCACCCAACATGTCAATTTCCCTACCCACACCCGCGGACACATCCTGGACTTGGTTTGCACAACTGGCCTCCACATCAACAGCATCTCAAACACTGACCTCACCATCTCCGACCATCTTGCTATCACACTGGACATCAACATCCCTGTTCCCCACCCCAAACAAGACCGCACAATAACCTTCCGTAATCTCAAATCCATCTGCCCCATTTCCTTCTCTAACTGTCTATCTAACACCATATCCAACCTCTCCCTCCCTGTTAACCCGGCTCCCATGGACCTTGTCAACTTCTACAACCATACACTGTCCACCTGCCTCAACCAGCTTGCCCCCATAAAAACAAAAACCGTCACATTCATTCACTCCGCCCCCTGGTACACCCCTGAACTGCACATCCTCAAAAAACAATGCAGACAAATGGAACGCCTCTACAAAAAAACCGGACTCACTGTTCACACACTGGCCCACAAAGAACTCATTCATCAATACAAGTCTGCACTCAACAACGCCCGCTCCACCTTCTACTCTGACATCATACACTCCGGATCCTCCAACCCCCGCACTCTGTTTTCCACCATCAACAAGCTCCTCAAACCACTGGACAATATCTCACCTTCATTCACCTCGGACAAATGCAACAACTTCCTCTCCTTCTTTCACTCTAAAATTGAAAACATCCACAACCAGCTAGCCACCACCTCCTCTGCCATCACCCCCGATCTGGACCCTGCACCTTCCCTGTCAACAGCCCACTGCTTTCCAGCCTTCTCCCCCATAACCTCATCTGACCTCTGTGAACAACTCTCTGGCATAAAATCCACCACCTGCCCCCTGGACCCCATCCCCTCCAGCCTCGTCAAAGCCTGTCTCTCTCCTCTTGCCCCACTCATCACTGACATCATAAACTCCTCCCTCACTTCTGGTATCGTCCCTTCCCCGCTCAAGCTCGCTGCCATCACACCCACCCTCAAAAAACCTGGCCTGGATTCCGACAACCCCAACAACTTCAGACCCATCTCCAACCTCCCATTTCTCTCTAAAATACTGGAACGCACCGTCGCAACTCAACTCAAACAATACCTCCACACCAACCAGCTTTATGAAACATTCCAATCCGGCTTCAGATCGCACCACAGTACCGAAACAGCACTACTCAAAGTCACCAACGACCTCCTCCTCTCCTCTGATTCTGGCTCCCTCACCATTCTCCTCCTCCTCGACCTCAGTGCAGCCTTCGACACCATCAACCACTCCATCCTCCTCAGTCACTTAAAATCAATTGGCATAACCGGCACAGCACTCTCCTGGCTCACATCCTACCTGTCTGACCGCTTTCACTTCATCTCCATCAACAACTGCAAATCCCACACCACCCCAGTATTACACGGAGTCCCCCAAGGCTCGGTGCTTGGTCCCCTTCTCTTCATCCTTTACATGCTCCCCCTAGGTCACATCATTCGCCGCCATGGACTACAATTTCACTGCTACGCTGACGACACCCAGCTTTATATCTCCACCAAAACCATCACCCCTGCCACTCTCACCACCCTCACTGACTGTCTCACTGAAATAAAAACCTGGATGACCAACAACTTCCTCAAACTCAACTGCAATAAATCAGAAATCATGATCTTTGGCCCAAAATCCCTCCTCCCCTCCTCCCAGAACCTCTCACTCTGCATTGATGGACATACAGTCACCCCCTCCCCTCTGGTCAGAAATCTCGGCGTCATCTTGGATCCCACACTCTCCTTCAAGTCACACATCAACAACATCACCAAAACATCCTTCTTTCACCTCCGAAACATTGCACGACTCCGCCCCACTCTCTCCCCCTCAGCCGCCGAAATACTCATCCACGCCTTCATCACCTCCAGACTAGATTACTGCAACAGCATCCTCTATGGCCTCCCTTCCACTGTCCTCCGTAAACTGCAATATGTCCAAAACTCAGCTGCCCGATTACTCACCCACTCCCGCTCCAGAGAACACATCACACCCATCCTCCAACATCTCCACTGGCTCCCCATTCAACACCGCATCCACTTCAAAATCCTGCTCATCACCTACAAAGCCCTCAATAATCTGGCCCCCTCTTACCTAACAGATCTCCTCCAGCGCCACTCCCCCACCCGCCGTCTCCGCTCTGCTGATGCCAACCTCCTAACCCCCATCACCAAAACCAAGCACCGCACCACGGGGGACAGAGCCTTTGCCATCGCTGCCCCAACCCTCTGGAACTCTCTGCCCCTCAATATCAGAAACTCGGACTCACTCACCTCCTTCAAAACCCAACTCAAATCCCACCTCTTCAAAACAGCCTACAATATCTGACTTCTACCTCTAACCACCATTCCATCTCTGCAATCTATTGACCTGTATTTGTTTTCGTTCTTGTTATTTAGTTTTGTTTATTGTATTACTTTTCTATGTATTGTAAAGCGTCTTTGAGTTCCCCAGAAAAGCGCTATATAAAACTTATGTATTATTATTATTATTATTATTAATACACACAGAGATGGAAACATGGACAAATGCTGTCCATTCTCCACCCAATCCACAAACCTTTCTGCTTTACTTTCTATTCATATTGTTCGTTTTGTTGTTTGTTGATGGTGGCGGATATTGTAAAATTGATGTGCACTCGCTGGTCTCCTCTCCACAGTGATATAATGATGATGATGCTTGGTTGCATACTGACTATGTGGTGGATTCTATGAACACCAGCAATCATTTTGTATTGATTGTTACTGGACTAAACATGGGGCCCATTCTGTACCTGTCGGCCTGTTCTATTATTCTGTAAGGTTCTCATTGGCTAGTGATGCCACATTGATATTTGCAGGGCATTTTCCACTCATGTTGAACAATCATACAGGCAGAAATCCATTGTAGAAGAGGAAGAGATACCAATATCCCTTGTTATGTGACCAGAATGAGAGTACCGTGGAGTCATACATTCAACTTGTGCCATTTTGCATCCCATATGAATGCATGCTATGATGCAAAATGGCCACATGTGGGAGATGCAATGTCGAGTGGAAGTGTTGGTGGCCTGACCTGTGGTGTTGAAGCCAAACAGTAGGGGGCAGGAGACAGTGAAGGCCAGGACCCACACAGTGGCAATCATCACCGAAACTCTCGTCTTGGAGCTTTGGGTCGTGTTGTACAAGACGGGCATCACCACCGCTGTGTACCTGTGTATCACACACACATACATACACACACACATAGAGACCATCAAGGTTTAAAATTGTGCGTTAGTGGAATGGGGGCTAGGGCATTCGAATAAACCAAATGAAAAACTGCTGATCTATGGTAAAGGACTGAGAGAGAGAGAGAGGTTTTGGGGGTGTCGTGTAAGCAGCAAACCAAGCACTTTGTTCCAAACAAATTGGTTATTCAGTAAGAAAGTTATAGGAGCTTTGATTTAAAGGAACACGGCAACATTTTGGGAGATTCCCCAGGAGCCAAACACACAGAGACAATCACAAAGAAAATACTCTCCCCTCTGCTTTATTTCCTATTTTATTCCTCCTTTTACTGCTTTATTTTGTTTGTATTTTTTTTGTATTTTTATACTTGGCCAATTTATCCCCATGCTGCCCTATTGGCTGCCCCGGTCGCTGATCCATCCCCGATCTGGGGAGAGCCGAGAGACTAGCACCATGCTTCCTCCGACACATGTGCCGTTGCCAGCCGCTTATTTTCACCTGACAGGGGGAGCTTCACCGGTAGGACGTAGCACATGGGAGGATCACGCTATTCCCACAGGTTCCCTTCCGCCCCGACCAGGCGCCCCTGCCGACCAGCGGAGCCGCGACTGCAACGACCAGGACACATATCCCACAGATACCCAATCCAGCTTCCCACCCTCAGGCACAGCCAATCCTGCCTGTATGGACGCCCGACCAAGCCCGAGGTAACGTGGATACGAGCCTGCGCCCCTCATGTTGGTAGGCAGGGTAATCTACCGCTACACTACCCGGACACACCTCCTTTTACTGCCTGTCTGGAGAACTAAACAGACTGAATGAAGTAAAGAAGAAAACATGTGGTTTATCAAGTGCTGTGCTGGCTTAAATTACACAGACAGACACGACTCTATGTTGAGGGAGAACAAACTCTTCACCTCTGAGTCACCCCTCAAGACAAGACTGTCACAATCAAATCTGTACCTTATCTCAAGTCAATTAATTAATTGATCCCAAAAAGTCGATGCAAGATGGCCCTTTCTTTTCTTGATATATAGCCTGGTGGATTATTTGAATGCTATCAGATCTACTGTTTGCAGAATGCAAATAGGGCTAAAAGGCTGCGTGCATAGCCAAAGAAATAATCTTCCTTTGCTATCACAGCAGTAATTACTATGACCTCAAGAATAAACACACGTGACACTAATGATGTAGGCTTATTATGCGCTGGCAAAGCCACTGAATGCCCCTAGTGCTGTCTCTAATTCAGTCTCTCAAAAGCTGGTGATATCAGTGTTAATGAGTTTTCTGATACTTGTAATCAATCAATGACAATGACAGAGCCTCACAGAACATCATCCCTCACAAGCAAATGATGTATCGCAAACACAAACACAAACACTACAGCTACAGGCACAAACATGCCCGCCACCTGTACACAATTACAGGACAACACAGCTTTTCAGGAACTAGGGAAATCAGTCATGCTTTAGCTTGACCACCCAACCACATTCACCATGCATCCAGCTTTCCAGAGGGTTTTTTGGAAGGCTTTCATAAATGTGTAAAAGAAATCAGGGTTTGTACACGACAACAGCAATATCATAAGAGCCCACCCACAGTCTAACTTGTATAAGCAAACAAATATGCACCCCCCCCACACACACACACAAACACACAAACACACACACACCAGTGCATCCGCAGTACTGTATTCACTCTTGAAGGTTACGAACGCTTGGTGCCTGAGGGATAAGTTCAAAGACCCTAGAGAGTTATTAAATATTAACTGTGTGACACGAAAAAGAAAACTAAGCACATAAATAATGTAAGTAGCCTACTAGATGCACATCTAACAGTGAACATGTCATGTCATGCTAATGTGTGTTGCTATTGCGCAACACACAATAATTCTATGTCCAGAGCTTCAAACAAAATGCACACTAAAGAGAGAAACTTAGTCAAAACTTAAATCACCAAACATCTTCCACACAAAATACACATCAAATCAATCTCTCTCTCTTTTGCTCTCTCGCTCTCTCTGTCTCTCTCTCACTCGGATACATGGTGACACACACACACACACACACACACACACACACTCAGAAACACACACCAAATCAATCAAGAAGATAAGAGCAAGCTTGTCAGATATATTTCTCCAGGACGTCTATCGTCATCTTTGAGGTGAAGCAGAGAAAAGGCCTTGATACATGAAAACTTCACATGGACGACATACACACTTGACATCCAGTGACTAAAATACCAACTCGATTTGTCCTATATTTTCTCTCTCTCTCTCTCTCTCTCTCTCTCTCTCTCACACACACACACACACACACACACGCGCGCGCGCGCGTGCTACACACCTACCTGTCAATGCTGATAGCACACAGGTTGAGGATGCTGGCAGTGCACATCATCACATCCAGTGTGACGAAGATGTTACAGTAGAGCCGGCTGAAGAGCCAGGCGCCGCCGACCACCTGGAGCAGACAGACAGCAGATTAACCACACACACGTTCCTCCGCCTTTCTCAAGTGTGAAGCATCCTTCCCCACCACACACGGCCACGTGCGCACACACACACACACACACACACACACACACACACAGACTCATGCAGGTGGACAGAAAGACTCACACACACACACTAGACATTTTGGTAACATTTAAACAGCTTAGTTGACGTTCAACAATTCAACGGCTTAACAGATGTTCAACAGATTGTAGAGTATGTGACAATTACTCAACATATATTACACACATATTATGTGCAGGTGTGTGGAACAGAATCTGTTTTTGTTGAATCTCAACTAATACGGTGCTAAAACATCATCTACAGACAAAGCGAAACAGTTGAATTGTTGAATGTCAACTAATAAGCTGTTGAAATGTGACAAAAACTCTATAGACTCTCTGTAGGCGGACTATCCAAATAAAGTGTAACTGACATTACACACAAAAAAAACAAGGTATTTGAGCCGCCTAATGTCCTGCCATCATCACCATGCTATATTAATTAAACATTACCATTTACACTGATGAGGTCTAACCCTAACTAATGAATTCATTAACATTTCTATGTATGTCAACGCTCTTTGATCTCACTTCTTAAAGCATTAAGGAGTTATAGTAGTTTCACGGAAATCTCCCCCCCCCCTCATTAATATGCAAAATCATGCAGCAAAGTGGTGCAGAATCTAATCAGATCATCTCTATTTAACGGTAAGTATGAACTTTCTATATTGTTCTCGAGTTATTTTGCTCACAGGGATGTCTTCTACACACAGACTGACAGATGACGGAAGACACAATGTCCCACACATAAGTGCATGGGGGCCACTTAATGTATGAGCAAGAGAACGTGCCACACACGAGGGGACAGGGTCCATTACCCTCAAGGGACTTCAGAAAGGACAATTACTGCCAGCCAGCCCACGCCCACCAACTGCTCAGACAGACGGGCTTTCCCTTAGGTGCTATCATGCCTGGTAATAACTGTCTGACAAAGATAAATGGCTTGCAAACTCCATTGGCTCGCTACTGGATCTCTGTGAGTCCTGGATGGGGACACACACACACACACACACACACACACACCACACACACACACACACGGACACACACACACACACACAGACACATACACACATATACAGCATTCACACAAGCTCTCTCTCTCTCTCTCTACTGGCATTGCTGTGGGTTTGGACATAATGCTATTGAGCGTTTATCTTCAGTGTCTTCACTTTGATCCAACTTGATCACACTCCTAACCCTGGCAGTGTTATGTAGTGTCATCATCCTCCACCCACTGAATCTCTCATCTTTTTCGCTCCACTACACACTAGACACTATCCAATAAAGCAGTAATGATATCTGCGAAAGCTATGAGCTCTGCAAGTGTAAATGAGACCTGGGGGCAGCTGAGTCTCTGCTCAGGCCGTCTGTTTGGACAGCTGAAGTCATAATGATTTATTTATTTATTGGAAGTCAATGTTAAGTCGTAGCGGGTCCAGGGAGGGCTGAAGTGGCTGGCACATTATGAGGAGGCGCTGGGGGTGGGGAGAGAGCTGTACTCTGACTCTCCCTGCACAGACTCTATAAGCAAACCAGCAACACTCCTGTCACAGGCTAATCCTGTCTCCTGCAGATTAGAGTCGGCAGAGAGGTCGTGCTCACGGTGCAGTCTTGGGACTCGATGTCGAAAACCTCTGCCTCCGAGTCTGACCTAATGTGCCTTGGTCTCAGCCTGAGAGCTGAGATATTACCTGAGATATGAATGACCCTCACCTATCTGCAAAGATGAATGAATATTCTATTTTTGAGTCATGATATCTTTTAATGACCCCATTCCTCACAGGATTATAAGTCGCTGCTTTAAAACTTAAAATGAAGAATTTCACCCCAGAATTTAGTTCTCAACCATTCGTCCCCCCCCCCCGTCTTTCTAACATCCTCTTACAGCAGGATTGCTGGCATGAAATATATTTTTGAGATTATCAGTAACATTAAGTTTCATTTCTCGGGATGTAGTCGTCTGTACTTGGAAATATTGAGCACTAAACAGCTGCTTTTTGGATAGAAACTTCGTTCGTTGTTTCTGTTTATAGATGAGCTGGGGAAGTGAACATCTGATCAAGTTACATTACATTACATTACATTACATAGAGTAGCACTTGTAGAAAGTAGTTTGAGAAGGAGTAAGTAACATTAATCAGATTTAAATTTATATTTAATATTTTTATTTTTAGGACAGAAAGATGTTAGTTCAAGACGGGCCCAAGTCTGGACCTTGTCAGCTTCTGCTCACTCACACTGTGTGGCTAAGATTCTACTGATTGACCATCAGATAAATCTCACGCACAGTGTGAGAAATGATATACAGAAGCGCATTCTGTTGCTAATGAGTGATCTTTGGGCAGTAGGGTGCCTCCTGGTTAGAAAGGCCGTCTTTTAGCCAGAAGATCGCGGTTCAAGCCCCCATGTCGGCCCGGGGGGGTATGGTGGTGCAGTGGCAAGCGCTGTCTCGGAGGAAGCATGGAGCCAGTTTCGGCTTAGCCTAGGTAAACCCAGCCCCCACGTGACCTGCTCTCTCAGTTCCCAGTCACATAGTGACTGAGAACAGGTCTGAGAGCAGGTCACGTGGGGGATGGGTTTACCCAGGCTAGTTTCGGCTCTCCCCAGATCGGCAGAGGGTGGAGTAGCAACCAGGATAAATACATTAAATTAGCACTAAAGGGCGGTAAAAATGGGATAAAAAATGGGGGGGGGGGGGGGGGGGGGAACCCATGTCGGCAAACACCCGCCCTGCTGAAGTGTCCTTGAGCAAGACACTGGATATCCCCACCAGCTTCATAGATGTTGTTCTGTAGATTTCTGGGTACCACTTCATAATACAGTCCGTCTTTTAGAGTGTAACTCCCCGTCATTACCATGTAATTTCCTGGAACGTATGGTGTAACCTCCTTGTATGAATCATCCATCCATCCATCTTCAACTGCTTATCCGAGGTCGGGTCGTGGAGGTAGCAGTTCCAGCAGGGGACCCCAAACTCCCCTTTCCCTGGCCACATTAGGGTACTTACTCTGAACATAACAGCATGCGGGCTGGATTATGAAGTTTACACTGTTCTCCCATTCCTATAAGTACAGAGTAAGTAGTTGTAGTATTAAGTAGTTGTATTTACACTGTAGTTACACCATAAATTACATGATGTCGGGAAGTGACACGCTAAATCCCCAATTGTTTGTCCCTTCTTCATTATCTTTTTCTTCCGTTGTACCTCCATTTAAGTACCAGTAGGAACCGGTAAGTATTTTGTATGCACTGATTCATACATTAAGTAGGTTAGTTACACCATAAGTTCTGAGAAATGACATGGTGGAGTTACACTCTAAAAATGAGGGCTGTATTATCAGTGTTACCGATTTCTGCAGTTCTCCTGCACTCTGACCTCCCTTGTGTGGGGGCAGGTATTGGGGATCAATAAAGGCTCACATTACTATTCATCATTTGCACACATACGTGCATTGATCAATACGGGGACTGGCCTATTACATGTACACACAAACAGTGATCTGTGATGCCAAACACTGCTGTATTTCTTTCAAGTTTAAAGGGATAGTTCGGATTTTTTGATGTGGGGTTGTATGAGGTACTTGCATACAGTCAGTGTACTACATGCAGTAGAATGCAGTCGGCACAGTCCCAGTTTGGAGAAATGGAGACCGTCTGTGTCAGGCAAGTATGGAGCTGTCTGCTGAGTGTGAAGGGGGCCATGAGCAAAAACAAAAAAACAACAGAAAAAATACATAAAATGCTTCCGTACTTCTCACCTGGCGTAATCCAAGTCTCCACAAGCCCTGAGATGCCAAGTTGACTTGAAAATATGTCATTTATACCCTGTTTTTAGCTGAAGTCTGAGCTAGGTGCTCGAGTTATAATAAAAAATAGAAGTGAACTTCCAGCTACATAGGCTATATTTCAGCTAAAAACAGGGTGTAAATGATGTCTTTTCATGTCAACTTGGCGTCTCTCAGGGCTTGTGGAGACTTGGATTGCGCCAGCTGAGCAGTATAGAAGCATTTTTATGTATTTTTTCTGTTGTTTTTTTATTAACATTTTTGCTCATGGCCCCCTTCACACTCAGCAGACAGGTCTAGGTGGCCGGTCTCCATTTCTCCAAACTGGGACTGCGCCGGCTGCATTCTACAGTCTGCATGTAGTACACTGACTGTATGCAAGTACCTCATACAACCCCACATCAAAAAATCCAAACTATCCCTTTAACTTGGCCATGGGCACAAACACACTGTGGAGTTATTAAATATTAAGTGACATGAGAAGAGGGACTAAATAAATAATTTTTTACAAACTATCTCCAGATGTCTATAATAGTAATAGTAATTATTACTTTGCAATTTGTAGCTCAGCCACTTACTCAAAGCAGATGAAGTCATTATTTGTTAATATTCAATATGTCCTTTAGCAATTATTTATAATCTACGCGAATAGTGAGGCACTATATCTAAACTACATTCGTCATCATTACCTCCTCCCTGTCACCCACATAATTGTCATGACGTGATAAGCTCCAGATGACCCTCATTCTTCTCATATCTCTCTCACTCCCACACCATTTCTCTGCTCTCTGTCCTTTCCCCTCAGTCGCTTCGCTCACCCTTCACCCATTCATTAAACCCATCTCTCAATCATCTGTACCTCCAACACTTCCTTTTTTGATTGCGTTTTTTCAGATCTTTTTCCCATTTTCTCCACGATTGTACTTGGCCAATTCCCTGCTGTCCCGTTGCTCCACCCCCTCTGCTGATCTGGTGAGAGTTGTAGAATAGCTAGCCCATACTTCCTCTGATACATGCGCCAGCTGCTTCTTTTCACCTGACAGCGACCGGAAGGACGTAGCGCGTGGGAGGATCACACTATTCCCCCCAGTTCCCCTCCCCCCGAACAGGCACCCCGACCTACCAGAGGAGGGGCTAGTGCAGCGACCAGGACACATACCCTTAATCCGGCTTACCACCTGCAGACACGGCCAATTGTGCCTGTATGGACACCCGACCAAGCCGGAGGTAACAGGGGAGCTCGAACCTGCAACCCTCGTGTGAATATACCGCTATACCCGTACGCCCCCCACTTCCTCTCTCTCTCAATCTTCTCTTTCTTTTTCCATCATTTTCTACTGCTCACCTCCAGGTAGACGGCCCACGGCATGACCAGCGAGGCCACCAGCAGGTCGGCAACAGCCAGGCTGACCACCAGGTAGTTGGTGGTGGTCTGGAGGGAGCGCTCCCGCAGCACGGCCAGGCACACCAGCACGTTCCCGAACACGATGGCCAGGATGAGCAGCGAGTACAGCATGGGGTAGTAGTTACGCTCCGCCTCGTCCGCGCCTGCTGCCTCCGCGCTCTCATTCCTCTCATCCCATCCCAGGCTCTCCGAGTCGTTCCAGAGCTGCTCTGCGCTGTTAAACATCGCCATGGAGGAGACGTCCCGGTGACATGGGAGAGTAGATGTGTGACAGACCTGCCAGAGGAGAGGAGATGTGTGACAGACCTGCCAGAGGAGAGGAGCACAGGCCCTTTATCTCATAGTAATGCCCCTTTGACACAACTGCGTATAAGATGCACATCCAATCATTTCTCTCTTGCTCACTTTTGGCTTGTCACACACATGCACACACGCGCGCATGCACGCACGCACGCACACATACACACGCACACACACACACACACACACACACACACACACACACACACACACGCGCACACACACACACACACACACACACACACACACACACACACACACACACACACTGCATCTCGCCAAGCTCAGATATGAGAGAGAGCACCATATGAAACATCAGCTCACGGCAGTAGCATGGTTTGTGAAATGAGTGGGGGGTCAGAGGTGTTCAGGGAGCATCTCTTGGCTCCAGGCTGCAGTAAGCTCATGGGTTTACTGCAGCGGGTTTGTAGTGGGATGAATTGACAAATAAAACATTTGAAATGCATTCCAACTCCAGACAATAAAGTGTTATTGTGGCTGCTGCTGAATCTCCAGTATTATTGCTGTGGCTCCTATACTACTTTCATACCAATGACCAGGGTTGGACCAGGGTTACTTTTACCCATGTTCAACCCTTCTTTTGTCAATTCAGGTTAATCCCTGGTCATGACAATGCAGATATGACCTGGGTAGTCTTGCAGTCGCCAGCTGTAGATGATATCTACATCTGGAACACAACTCTGAAAATGGTTAATGCCCGGCCCAAGACAAAAGAAAGGATGCGTGACAGACATGAATTGACCAGCCACGGGACCTCGTGGGCGGTGCATTCGGAATGTGGGCAACAGCTAAATCGACCCCGGGTGAAAACATCAACTTTATTCATTGAAATGGCTCAAACGCACCACCACGCTGACTCAAACTGCAAACTTTGGCTGCCTTCTGGCACACTTTCTGTAACGCAGCCGTTAGATTATCTTGACCACTCATTCTTCCTGCTTCCTGCTTATCGCTACTTTTTGGTCACTCTTCGTATCGCTTCACAGTTAGTCTCTTCACGGTGCTTCACGGCGTTGCACTGAACGTGTTTCCTTACCGGACTGTAAATAAGGGATGCACACTGTATCACGTAACTTCCGTCACTCACAGCCCAGCCAATCAGATTTCACCGACATCTTGCGGATCCGCCATCTTGGCTTCCAGAAAGTTGACATGTGATTCAGACCCTCCGTAGCTGGAAGCTTGCTGATGTCGACGTTGGGTCTGACCACATGAGACTATGACCTGGGTCACAATCTGGGAGACATAACAATTAGCATAGGCTATTAGCATAACAAATATCAACCCGGGTGGTGCCATTCATACTACATTGAATCCTGGTCCGACCCACCTCTCAAAGTGGGTTAACCCTCCCATACCCAAAATCAACCGGGGAATAACCCTGGTTGGACCCTAGAAACTTGCTCATAAACCAGACTTGGTCGTCAGTTGATTTGTGTTTATGATTATTCCCGTCAGCTCTCCAAATGTATCCTCTTACTATAAGTGGCTTAACTGTGAGAAAGAACTAAAAAGCAAAGATGTCAAGTCAAGTTTATTTGTATTGCAGTA
The DNA here is from genome assembly GCF_964638095.1 of Poromitra crassiceps. NCBI lineage: Eukaryota > Metazoa > Chordata > Actinopteri > Beryciformes > Melamphaidae > Poromitra > Poromitra crassiceps. Next base: position 82,885,251 of record NC_139624.1, read on the forward strand.
ATTCACAAGCATGTCTCAGAGGATGTTACAGAGACAGTGTCTAGCTAGGGGCAGTGGTGGCCTAAAGGTTAGAGAAGCGAACTTGTGAATGGAAGGAAGGTCGTTGGTTCGGGACCGGCAGGATAAATCTGGCTGGAGAAAGTGAAAAGGCAGTGCTTGCCCCTCCCTCATTACCCCCACTGAGGTGCCATTGAGCAAGGCCCTTAACTCCAACTAGTCCAGTGGAGCTGATAAGTGGCCAGCAGATCAGACTGTGGTTATACTGGTCTTCCAGGTATGAATGTGTCTGTGAATGTGAACAGGGTGCTCCTGAAAAAGAGAGCATTGCTCTCAGTGAGACTCCCTCTGTATAAAGGTTAAATTAAATAAATGAATAAAATATAGCTGCAAGCAGCAATACCAGGTGTTCAAGCCTGATGACGTCACAATGCCTATGACATCATCAGTGCCTATTACATCATCAGTGATGATGTCACCGACACAGCAAATACAATAGGGTTTCCAGCCCCTTCAGGGCTTAACCCCTAATAAACTAGGTCTACTAAGCGCAATCAATAGAAACAGAACAACTATAAAGCTTTTAAAAACAAGCATAGAAAAAGAAAAGAGAAGATGGAGAACAAAAGAGAGAGAAGAGAAGAGAGGGAAGAGAGATATAAGAGAGGGTAGATTTTGTGCGGAATGCAGGTTTGTCAGTGTGCCTTAAAGAGCAGTGTCCACGTCATGACGTCACGTTAGCTCATCAGGGAGAGGCGATAAGTCGCTCCCTGCCACCCTGAGCGCTCCGCATGGCGCTGGTGGCGGCCGATGCTCATACACTCTATCCTTCCTCTCATTTATTCGCACACATCCCTCTATCTGGCTGGAGTCCAGTACAGGGAACAAACAGCACTGTGGAAACGCTCACGTCTAGATAGAGGGTTGGTAAACAAATGATCCATGATTTCCAGTCCTCTCTCTTCTGGGACAGAAATAGGGAAGAAAGACACGGAGAGTCTATGAGCTTTTTTTTAATGATCTAATTATTAGTGGCCGGGCCAGCGAAGCGGCCAGGCCACTTCTTGTATTTGTTATTATTATTATTATTATTATTAGTGGCCGGGCCAGCGAAGCGGCAGGGCCACTTATTGTATTTGCCTTTATTATTTTTCTTCCTCCCGGGAAGTTCGACTTCCCATGGATGAAAACTCACCAAACTTTGCACAAAGGTCCAGTCCCATGCCAAACGTCTTTGACACAGCGACCGTCTAAAGTTTAAAACTTAAAAAATTCATAAAAAATCAGGCATACGTGCTACGGCTTTGCAACTTTCACCGAAATGTGCGCCTAAATGAGGGGAAACTTTTGTACAATGCAACCTATGGCCAATTATGAAGTCTAAAGACCGCAAAACTGCAAAAACTGCAAAAACGAATTAAACCCTACTCCTCCCACATTTTTTCTTCAAACAACACCAAACTTCAGCATCTGCATCGTTAGACTGTCCTACACAAAAGTATCGAAACAGATTTTCGATCGGTCAAAAATTGAGCCCACAGTGCATCAAAACGTTGAATTCTGGCCCCGTGTATAGCCTAATCACCTTAATTAACTATGGCAATTAGGTTGTATTTGTGATGTCATCAGTCAGTCAAGCAATTGTGATGCCATCACTGATGTCACTCGAGCAATTGTGATGTCATAATAGCTCAAAGTAGAGGTCTTCACGGGTCCAAAATCACGGACCCGGACCCTAATGGACCCGGGGAATTTGTGCCCGAACCCGTAATGGACCCGTCTATTATTAAACATCTGAGACCCGGCCCCGTTCAGAACCGATAAATGTCGGACCCGGACCCGGAGTGGACCCGTCTATTATTACAAATCTGAGACCCGGCACCGTACAGATCCGAGAAATACAGAGGCAGCGACTAGTGGTGTCGACGTCAAAGTTGCTTGTTAACTGCTACAAGTTGTATATCAAATGAAACTTTGTGCATCTTAACGTTATAGCATTCTCACCTGGTTGATGCTGCCTAACGCTAGTTAGATAGTACAGTGGCAGTCTCTCTATGCTACCGCCGTTCCTTCACCCAAAAACACACACACAACAGCACTAGAAACAATCACATACATGTTGTGACTTGTGTACTCACCATGCGATCAACGAATAATAATCCAAAAGTACGGGAAACAGTCATCTTCAATTAAATCCATAGCGAGAGGAGCCAGCAAGAGGGTTACCTCTCTGCAACGAAAATCACTTCCTTGTTTGCCTGAGGCGCATGTGTGCGCATGTGTACGCATGTGGTGGTCACATGCGCCTCATGTAAACGAGGAAGTAATTTTCATTGCAGATGGGAACGCTCTTTGCTAGTTATTTTCTCTATGGATTTACTTGCAGTTTGTGACAACAAGCCTCACGTGTGCTGTTTTGATGCGTTTCTCTCGTGATCAGCGCTGATCGCCGGGTACACTCGGGTCTTATTGGACCCGGCATTTCACTGTCAGAGCCCCGAGACCCGTGACAATCGCTACCGGAACCGACCCAGACCCGGAGGCACTTCTTTTGAATGGACCCAGACCCGGCCGGGTCCGGGTCGGAACCTCGGGTATTCGGGGGGTCGGGCATACCCGAAGACCTCTAGCTCAAAGCCTTGAGACTTGCCCGGCCACGGCCCATTGCTGTGCAGCAGCTATAATTAGGGGTCCAAGCACAAAGTGCGTGGATCCCTATTGTATCTGTTCTGATTATTGTTTTTTTTTGTTTTTTTATTCTTCTCCGGTAAAACTGTATGTACAGCAGAAACTGTAATGCTCAGCGTAGCCAGACTGGGCACATAGATAGTAAATATGCCTCACTACTCAGAAACAAAAAATGACCCATATTGGCCAGATGGTGGCGCTATAACAGTCCATTTCGCGTTATGGTCCATATCTTCTGAACCGTGTGTCCTATACTCAAAATTTCCTGAACCGCGAGCTGTAGAATCAAAATTCCACATCTACTGGTTTCCCTGGAGCATCATGCATCTAACCTACTAGGCCACGCCCATTTCTATGTGGTAGATTTTCCGCCATTTTGAATTTGATCAAAAACCTACTTTTGCGAGCTCCTCCTAGGCCGTTGGGCCAAATCACACAAAACTTTTTCTGGGTCATCTATGGACTACCCCGACCTAAAGTTGTTAAAGGATTTTGGATACGTGAAACCGTTTTGAAATGATAAATGTCTAAACTTGTGTGTATTTGCTTTTGTTCTTTTCCTGCCCTAAAAGTGTGTGGATCTCAGAAACCATACGCCCCACATCACCCACCTTTCCACATAGTTTCAAGACATCACCCACTACTCAGAGGAAAAAATTACACCAATCCACCAGATGGTGGCGCTATAACAGCCAACCACCACTACTACTGCTGCTGCTGCTACTACTACTACTACTACTATTCTTAGTACTTCTGCTGCTACTACTGCTTCCACTCCCACTACTACCAAACACTACTACTACTACTATTACTACTACTGCTAGTACTACTACTACTAGTACTGCTTGGAAACTGTCAGGTCACCGGATCTCAACCAAACTTTGTTTACTTGTGCACATACCAAGTCTGAATAAATGTGCACTATCTGACATATACCCCCCAAGTCACCGGAAGCTTGGACCCCGCATCGCCGCTTGCGGCTATATTTATTATTATTATTTTAGACATGGCTTAAATCCAGGAGCCTTTTAAAGCCTTTTCTCAGTGTACATAATTCCCCTCAGCTGCTCATTGGTTCCGGTATCATATGACTTTCCACAAGAAAATCTGAAGAGAACAAAGTAAACAGACACTAGCCACGGATATCAAGTCTCCTTGAAGTCTGCTAATGGGAATGCAACACAAAACTATTAATGTAAGATGTAGGACAGTGATTCTCAATCTTTCTCATCTCAAGGAAAGGATTGCTATTTTGTCCACATTGGGGCCACATTGTGTCTCAGACCCACATCTGAAATTTTTCCCAGAATTCCATGGCTATCTAGGCAGAGAAATAACAGTGAAACTATGATCAAGATGGTCTTTTTCATTCTCTAATTGTTTTAACTTCTTGTCAATAATGGTGAAGTTGATCAATTCATAAATTTGCTGGGAACTTCCTGGAACTCAAGCACCCCTGGTGGTCCTCAGACCCCACGTTGAGACCCACTGACTGATCTAGCCATCTAGGACATAATTGTACAGTATGTGATAAGTCAGATCATATGCAAATCCTCTGACCTTCAAACTTTAAGTTTGATGTGTGCCCACATGTATGCATCCATGTGCAGTGCACTGCACACACCAACACATAGGCTACATGTACTGCACTGTGATTGATAATGTAACCATCATTATTTAGGAAGATCTCCAGATCCATTTTTTTTAATCACTTCTGCATTAATTCATGATTGTTTGGATTTTTAGTCCTCAGCATTTTGCTATGTGATATCTTCTTTTTTGGCTAAGTGGTGTCTGTGGTGGCGGTGTCAGTCACGATTGTGACGTCATCAGTGATGTCACTCAGTTGTGACGTCATCAGTGATGTCACTTGGTGGTGTCTGTGGTGGTGTTAGTCACGATTTGTTACGGAAGTGATGTCATCAGTGATGTCACTTGAGCAATTATTGTGACACATGCTCGAATCCTAGGGTGGAGACTCTGGAGATGATGCGCCATGGCTGCAGTTATGGAATCGCCCGCTCTGCGGGCTCCCAAAATCGTGACTGACAGACAGACAGACACTGCCCACCCACCTAGACACCATCGTGCAACTGTGAGTGCGACATCGGCTCATACTATATCACAGTTGCTCGAGTGACATCACTGATGATATCACAAATGCCTGAGTAACATCACACTTGTGCAATCAGTTTCTCGAGTGACTTCCCTGATGACATCACAGTTGCTCGAGTGACATCACTGATGACATCACAGTTGCTCAAGTGACATCACAATCGCTACTGACACCTCACAGACACCACTTAGCCAATGATGAAACCAATTTCAGTTTTGCGGGCAAATGAGAGGAACCATTCTATGCAGCAAGTGTCAGTGGATTTTTATCTGAAAATGTCATAGCTGTCAGGAAATCTTAATTGGACGTCACTTAATCAGACCTTAATCATGAAATTCCAGGAAATTCCGTGGTACATAGATAGGCACCTTTATTTGCTTCCAGTAAAATTGGGGTCAATTAAGCCATCTGTCTAATGAACACGATTTGGCCAAATTATCAAGCTGCACATATTCAAGCCCATTCTGAAAAAACAGAGTAGGCTAGAACAGTGTAATTAAATGACTAAACAGGAACAATAAGAACAGATTTGCATCTGCTGTGGATGGAATAGCCTGTCGACCTGCTTCCCCCTCTCATTAAACGCAAAATTGAGTTGAAAAAAAGTAATAATAACGTACCCTTTACTGTTTCCCACTGAGGAATTCATCAGATGCCATCGAGGTACGCGTCGTAATCGTATCCGTGGAGAGGTGAAAGTTGTCCCCTATCCACGGCTGCAAGGTGAGCAGGAGCGGAGGAGAGCTCGTACCCATTGCGCACAGGCGAAGCGTCCCGAGAATGACAGCGACTGTAAAGGCTCCTGCAGCTGAACCGCTCACTCACTTAAGTTAATATCCCCATCGCTGCGATTCTACGGCCGTTGATTTGTTTTCAGCTCCACCGAACTAAGGAGCGCGCGTGTATGGAGACGTCAGGTGTCTGTCTCCCTTTGCGCTCTGGATACAGAACAGAGCAGCGGCGTAATAGTGGTGTATCAAAAGTCGGGTAAACTGACCTCAGCTCGTGATCAGGCAAACAATGACCACAATAAAGAAGAATCTGTTATAAATGTTTTCAGATTTTTTTTTTTTTTTTACTTAATTAATTACTGAATAATAATGCATTTAGGTCCAATGCGTTTAAATCGTCCAGTTCAAGTGGGTTTATCACATCTGTGAATAGGTAAGAAGAGTCTTGCAGATTAGCCTTGTTCTTTGCTCTATAAGTGCAGGGGCGCCCCCAAAGATTTTCCATAGGCTATTAGGGAGGCCAGATGGAGCCACTGAAAATATGGGGGGTGGCACAGCAAAACCAAAAGTCATAACTGTGGTGGTGCTTACCACCATCTCCAAAATCGCGACCTGAGCGGTGACCTGAGTTGAACCATGAGATTATCCGCCTGAATGTCCCGTCTACCAGCCAATGAGAGACCAGAGCTGGGCCCTGGTCCTGTACTCATTAATGATACTAGCATCCCTCGCCAGGCCATCTGAACTGGCAGTGCTCATTCCTACCATACCTCGTCGTCGTTCGTCAGCCCTGGAGCGATGACGTCATTGTCATCATTGTCGAGTGGTAGCCTATTCCTACCATACCTCGTCGTCGTTCGTCAGCCCTGGAGCGATGACGTCATTGTCATCATTGTCGAGTGGTAGCTGGTAAACAATCAACTTAACTCACAATTGAGTGGGCCAGTGGTGACTGTTGATGTCATACCCACTGATGATGTCCCATTGATGGTGTCATAGACTTTGTGACATCATCACTGATGTCATATACTATGTCATCACAGTATCACTTAAGCAATTATGATGTCATCAGTGATTTATGACATTTATAGGCTGATGATGTCTCCACCACTTAGCCATACTTCTCACCTGGGTGTGATTTGTATCTCCTATAATGGAATTACTGTAATATTCCTACAATATTCCTTTCTGTGATATTTATAGCATCTTACATGATATATCTTATGACTTTATCTTTTTCACATGGCGTTTATTCATCTGAACAGGCTCCACTTCTGTCTACACATCACATACACTTGTCAGAAAATCATCAAAATAGAGCTATTCAATTGGGCCAGATTTTAAAACCAGGAAATGTTGTGGCAGACATTTTCAGTAGCCTAACATGTTTAATTTTGGGTAATGACATTTTAAACAAACACAAATGAATTTAATAAATAGCAATTCCTGTTTCTTTAACTTTTGAAATTGTAATTTTTGAAAATGTTGGTCTCATCTGAACCAGGCACATCACAAAGTGCAGAAACAGAACAAAAGCGGGCCAGTGTGGGGGAACAGCAATTGTAGGTGGCACCCCTGTCTAAGTGTCATCCGTATAAAAAAAAAAGTTGCCCTAATAAAACAGTAAGAGGGGATCTCCTGTTGGGAATGAGGCTATTACTGAGCATAAATCAGGTCAGTGTGGGTCTATATGAAAATGACTGATTGTTTCTGCTGGTTGTTGCTGCTGTGTTTCTGCCTCCATATCATTACATATTGTCTGCCCTTTTTACACCTGAAATGAGAAAGTCTGATGCAGATTTTAAAAAAATAGAGTGGCGCCAAGAAAAATAGGAAACTAAATATTTCTAAACGCAGATATCAGCCGTCCTCTGGTAAACAGGCACTTAGATTTTGATCCATTTCCTGATAACATACTGGGATTTAATATCAGGACTGGAGTGAAAGCCTTGGGCCTTTCAAGAGTCCCTGCAGTGAAAAGCAACAAGAAAAGTAGAGGACGTTGGTGTCTCTCTTGCACTCCAAACTTTTCCAACCCACAAAAGATCTGGCTAAAGTCATTGTGAAAATTGTGCAAATAGCCTGATAATGGCATTATGATAGCTGGAGTCAGAGACAGCTGACAGGCAAATTAATATATATATTTTTTTTCACAAATGAAAGACAGCAGAAGAACAGCCACACTAGGTTTTAGTGCAAAGTGTTAAAGTATATACAGTATATATTTAGAAGCAGAAGGGGGTTGTGAAGCCTCTTCTATATGAAAAACTTCCTTAACTGGGCATTTTTCATCACTAACCTGCACTGTGATCTCTTAGCAAGTCAGTTAATAATTAACTCATATGCAAAAGTGGGCAAATGTCCTTGAGGCTCATTGGAAATTTGACCCATCCATCCTATTGTGCTCCAGCGCAGCATATTGGCAAAATGTCTATCTTCTGTGCAGATACAAACCAGCCAAGAATCCACACAGCTGGAGAAGTTACAGTAGGTGTTACTGCAAGGGACTTGACTGTGTGAGATCCATAACTACAGTATATGGATGCTGATTTTCTTTACTTTACAGTAGAATAGGTATGTTCAGCCATTCAAAACAAGTGCATACATTTAAGCAATATATCACGAGAGCTAGTGTGTTGTGATGAATATATCACACTGATAAGCTGTTATCCCACGAGGCCGCAGGCCGAGTGGGATAACAGCTTATCAGTGTGATATATTTCACAACACACGCTGCTCGAGTGCTATATTGCTTTTATAAAAGGGTTCCAAGTATAATAATATAATAATAATAATACTATAAGTCCGACTGGCATTTTATTCTGATAGAGTCAGTTGAAACAATACTGTAAGGCGGGACCTCTAGCAAGAAGATAGACGTGCGGGTGATTTGATTGGATCGTTCTGGAGACTGAAGTCGACATTGGCCAATCCTGGCGCTTGGCTCAGAGCTTTTCCAAAGCCCGACACCAGAGCCGTATGCTGACCAAGTAACGTTACGTCTTATTTAGAAATGCGGGGTTAAGAGTGAGGGCGCGCGAGAGAGGGGTTCAGCCCGCGTCTATTCTTGTACAAATCATCATTTTCTGCGAAGTATTAGTAAAGTTATAAGCGAAGATCGATTCACAAGGATCTGAAAGTTGTCTCCGCCATTTTGTTTTTGAGGTACTTTTAGTAAGAGAGTTGCGCCATCATGCGTCCATAATGACGACTAGTGACCCTCCATACAGCAGATCAGGAGAAAGCTGTTTGTCTCGAGCGCAGCACTGCCATTTAGTAAGAGAGTTGCCATGGTAACCAATAACCCATGGCCATGGGTTATTGAACTCGGTTACTGGAATTATACAATGGCTGTGAACCAATCAGATTGCTTGATTTGAGAGAGCCATTTTATAATATACATTATACAACAACACAGGACATCAATCTCAATCCTGGTGATTTATCATCATGTGATTTTATTGTTTTGGTGTTTTATATATGCCACAATCTTTTTTATTTTAATTGTTTTAAATAGTTTTAATTGTGTATAATGCTGTAATCAGGGCGTCCTTGAAAAAGAGAGCGTGCTCTCAATGGTCCTCCCTGCAAATAAAGGTTAAAAAACAACAACCCAGGAGTCTGTTGGCTGGAGACAAAATTAATTAATTAAGAATGACTTTTCTTTTCTTTTAGTTCAAATACCTGGGTATGCAGTGCACCAATTTAATAATGTATGCAAAACAAATCACAACAATCTAATTTCTTTAGTTTTTCCACACTTTTTCACATCAAAATTTTTGTTTTTCAACATTTCATTGATAACAGTAATTTACAGTTTGCTGACATCACCCAGTACTATCAAATTTCTACCCCATTTCAACCAATCATATCACGACATGCAGCTGTCAATCAAATCTTCATTTCTGGATAATTTTCTCTTCCAAATTAAGTCGACAATTGGACAAGGCATCCCCAATTAACTGGTCATCTGAAATGTGTCCTTGAAAGTAGCCTGTGCCAGCCGCCCCCCCCCCCCCCCCCCAACACACACACACCGACCTCCCCCCCACACACACACACCTACTGAACTGATGCTGTTTTGCAAATAGACCAGATGAGATGGGACGGCAAGGTGCAGTGTGTGCTGACCTGGGATCTGCCTTATCACTGAATGAGCGATGTAAAGACCTTGTGCTGATTGTGCTCTTGACAGCTGCTTACAGAGGAGTCGTTAGTCACAGCATCTATAGCTGTCTAGCCTAATCCCACCAGTTTGCACTGCAGCCGTGAAGGTCAGTCCTGAGGGCAACACAACACCCGTGATACAGACAAAGAACTTTTATGGAAAGAACTGAAAGCTCCATATTGCCCCATTGCAACATCAGCGCCCAGCAGCCTCCGCCATTTTTTATTTTTGGAAGCGTGACAGCGCCAAAAGAACCTCGCACAGGCTCGCAGTGGTCAGCTGCGGTAGCACGGGCCCCAATAATCAGCCTCTCTAAACAGTAACTCAACGGGAGAACACTCTAAACTTTGGGGATTCACATCTTTTCCGGGCGTACTGCAAATCTTGATTGAAGTGGTGTAGTGCAGGGATGTAAAACAACAACCATATTGTGGAAACTAAGCAAAATTTTTCGTTTTCTTTGTTTAGTTTTTTCAAGATAAATAGCTAATGCGGCTGTCGTCCACTCCGTCAGAAGTGCGTTGCCGTGGTTTTAACCTCGGGTCCTTTGCATTTACTATTTATCTTGAAAAAACTAAAAGAAAAAAAAGAAAAATTTTGCTTAGTTTCCACAATATGGTTGTTGTTTTACATCCCTGCACTACACCACTTCAATCAAGATTTACAGTACGCCCAGAAAAGATGTGAATCCACGAAATTTAGAGTGTTCTCCCGTTGAGTTACTGTTTAGAGAGGCTGATTATAGGGGCCCGCGCTACCGCAGCTGACCGCTGCGAGGCGCATTCTGTTTCCAAAAATGGCCGGAGTTTCGTCTCTTTCCTTCCATGCTCTTTGATACAGAGCACCGCTGTCAAATGGAAATAAACCTTTTCACTGTTGGTTGAAAACCTGCTGCCATCTATTGGCCGAACGACTGCAGTGTAGTCGTCAGAGTGTCACCAGTGAAGCCCCTTTGGTATCATTATGATCATTATGTATCCCATTCCCTCTCTCTCTCTCTCTCTCTCTCTCTCTCACACACACACACACACACACACACACACACACACACACACACATAGAAAAAAAGTTCAAAGACATGCTAAAATTTCTGATGATTTATTCGACATCAAGCTCTTTTACAGTAGTAGCAGTTCTCTAGCAATCAATAATCTTTATTGATAAAATGAATAGATTTATGAATAACAACAAGTGGCATATGAAAACGTTGATATGAGGCTTGGGTCAGCTGCTCAAACATGTAGCAGGACATGTGCCCCCATTCCATTTATGCCCCTAAGTGGCATTTACTGACAGTAAGCAACCAATATCAATTCAATAGCCGCTGTGTGCAGCTGCAGTTATTATCAATTAAATGGTTGCTGTGTGCTGCTGCAGCAGTTATTTCTCAATCATATTCTGCAGATTGCCTATGAATATAAATATATTCCAACAGCCTGGAGCTCAGAATTCAGTCCTCAGATTCGGATTTTGGCTGTGGTTTCATTTTCCTTCATGCTCTGCCCACTCAATGTACCCTCCTTTATAATGTCTGGCCCTGTGTGTGGTAGAGAGAGAGAGAGAGAGAGAGAGAGAGAGAGAGAGAGAAGGGAATAGCAATTTATTTTTTCAACTGAAGGTCATCCATGGTACAAGATAAGAAATTAACTCTGTTTCCATCTACTTCTGTTAGTGGGCTGTATGGACCTTGTACTATACTGGCAGGCTCTCAGTTGGATATAGATTAATAATTAAACCACAACAAACCCTAAATGTGCCATGAGGTCTGGATGACTCCACCACAGACCGTTATGTGCTATATCAAGGTCCAATTTGCCTTGAACCCTCCTAACTTGATTGGAATCCAATGGTCACTTTCATTTATTTGCTCTGAAGTCAATAACTATCCTCACCTCAGAGTCATCACTATAGCTCACCATGACCCGCAGGACCCGTCTATAGGGCCACGTAATAACTGGACCAGGGAATATAGATCATGCCATGTAGGTGAACAGGTTACCTGCTAAAGCCCAGCTGACGGGCTATATCCAGTGCTTTGGCGCTCCTGTTGCCCCTTTGGCAGTGAAACACTATGTTGTCATTGTCTTTCCCAGGAGCCTTCACTTCGAAGAGCAGCTTAAAGCGCTCAGGAGACAGCTTCAGAGATTCCTGTAGATTGTCCACTGGAACACACGCACGATATGATAGTAAAAACACACAGAAGCTCACACTGTTACTCTATGCACATCTGTGTTGTATGTAAACACTTGCATGGGATGTTGACGGCATCTGGGATGCGCCCTGCCTGGAATTCGTCAGGATTTCGGACATCAAACAGCTGAATGTTATGTTTGGACAGCATGGACTTCAGCTGCTCATAGGTCACCACTGAATCTGAGACAGAGGAAACGCAAAAGGTTTTAAGCCTCTACTATGAACACAAACACACACGCACACACACACACACAGAACACACACACACAGACACAGACACAGACACAGACACAGACACACACACACACACACACACACACACACACACACACACACACACACACACACACACACACACACACACACACACACACACACACACACACACACACACACACACACACACACACAGACTCTCACCATAGGCGGATTATGATAGGACGGACCCCTGGACCTGGATGCATAAAGGGCCCCCTCACAGCGCACATACGCATGATTAAGGCCAGAATAATAACTAAGACATACACTCACCTGCATCTCAACAGGATTTACAGCACAGCCACCTGAACACTCAAAGCCAACAGCACAATAACAAGGAATAAACTCACCTAACAGGATTTACAGTGCAAGTACACTCAATTAAAGCCAAAAGCACAATAACCCTCTAATTATCCATAAACTTATGGAACATTTTGTCAAAAATATAGGGTTGGGGCCCTAAATACTGTAACATCCCCACACATCCCCCCACCAGTTGAAGAAACTGGTGCTGGACTAAAAGAGACTCAAAGTAAAGAAAGGAATGTCCGCATCAGTATATTGAATAACTAAGCAGCCTATTTAGTGTTTCATAGCATACAGTTATTATAAAGTGTTCCCAAAAAATATTCTTTCTCAGTAGTAAGGCACTATGAGAAATACACCAATGAGTGAAAAGTGTGACCACATGCCCTGCTCTCCCCTACATAGAGACACTGCGGAGCGCGTCATCATTCAGAAACCATGCCCAAAACGGGGGAAAATACAAATTCCCGTCCAATCCTGGCGTTCTCCTATGTCGCGTGCATGGTCGGGTGTTGCACACAAAGATCATATTATACGGAAGATGAACACTCCAACTTACTTCATTGACAGCAACATCCACATTTTTCTTCTCACCAATTCTCAATGGCTTCCTTGTTTTGCTCAGGAGTACAAAAAAACTTTAACTGCCGATTTTTTACCTTTGTTCTCTGCGCAGCCCACCACACAACAGCTTTTAACTATGGTTAATTCAAGGAAAATGGTGTTTGGAAGTGAACGGAGCGATTTCCCCCGTGATGGGCGTGGCCTATTTCATGCAGTGTCTCTATAATCTTATTTAACCATTCGACTTGCTGTGTAATGCCTTGTCACTACTGTATACAAGGTGACCATTAAGACACAGTTTCTGGGTTGATTTGTCTTATTGCCTGGTTGTGTGCCAGGTCGTTGTGTGGCTAGCCACATACCTACGATATGGAGACTCTTGAGACTGAGTGTGTGTGTGTGTGTGTGTGTGTGTGTGTCCATGTGCTATCAGTGTGTTTCATAATGTCCTGAGGATGATGAGAAGCAGATAGAGGAAGGAGAAGAGGCCCCAAATTGTCACAACTCATTTATCAAATGATCTTCTTTCTTTGTTACTTGATCTCATCCACCCTTCCTCTTTTTAAATTCAACTCTTCTGCTTAAGACTCTCCCCCGTCCATTCATACTTGCCTTTGCTACAGTATCACCTTCTCCATACCTCCTCTCACCTTTTCTTTTGCACCACAGGTTTCAAACATGTATTAAACATAATAATAATAATTTACAGCAGGGCGATTTTCAATTTCAATTTCAGAGATAAAGAGGAAAAGAGTGGGAAGAGAGATACAAAGTGTGGAGACAAGATAGGTGGGTTTTTATCCTCATCTAGACTAGACTTGGACAACTATTTTGAATACCATATCAGCAGTGATTGTGATTCCCAACCTTTTTTGTCTTATGTACCCCTTGAGCTGTTTTGCCAGGCCAATAGTACCCCCTCACTCATGCCTGTTGATGATGCTTCTAAATTGGTTCTATAACTTTTAGTGTAATATGCAAACGTACAAGTAAATCCATACAAAATATATTTTTCACTGAGCTGCCGTTGTGTGGGCATGGCCTCCTTTTTCCTTTTGTAACCAGGCTCCTCTAAACCTGAATCTGGATCGACAGCAACTAGATGTTTTAGAGTAATTTATCAGTCATGTAACAGTTGACACATGTCGGGGGGAACTAGTTGTGGCGTACACGTGTACGGCAACCATTTTAGGGCATCCTCCTACCTCAGAGTATTGGCTATCATTCCTCAGACTAAGCGTTGTCAGCTCTTGTGTATCACAGTTACACTGCATCACGTGTGCTCTGAAACACCTTCAGTCCTCACACGAAAATGTTGTCATTCCTCCTGCAACTGCCTCACTTATCACTCAAACTAGCTGTCAGTCAGCACTCCTCACGTCTCACACGAAAATGCTAGTTTGAGTGATAAGTGAGGCACGTGGCAGGAGGAATGACAGCGTTTTCGTGTGAGACGTGAGGAGTGATGACTGACAGCTAGTTTGAGTGATAAGTGAGGCACGTTGCAGGAGGAATGACAACATTTTCGTGTGAGGACTGAAGGTGTTTCAGAGCACACGTGATGCAGTGTAACTGTGATACACAAGAGCTGACAACGCTATAAGGTCCTTACACATCGGGAGTGTTTTTTTCGTGCGATTAATTCGCACGTCAATAATATTTTCCGAACCTATATCAGTCTTTGCAACCGTGCATACCAACGGCGAAGTTTCAGAGGCTGAAACGTTCCTCAAAACAATGACAGGCCATTGTTGAACACACATAACATGAGAAACAGAGAATTGCGAATCTTTCAATATATTTCCAACTTTACCAAACTAGAAACAAAGGAGATATATTCATCTTGAAAATGTAGGCAGAACTCTGGCTTAAAGCACGATACAGTCATAACGTTTAACGTTCACTGACTACAAATCCCTATAGGAATAAGGTGGAAGTATCTTTACCGCTGTCGGATAGTGCGCCGTGCCTTGCATTGTCATTGGAGGTTGCAAAGGACCGCCAGAGCAGACTACGGCTTGGGGAAGAGCTGCGGTTCAGCCCGGAGACGACCTGACAGAAACTCCGTGACAGCATACAGTACAACATGATGACAGAATACGACAACATGACGGAGTGACTGTGACAAGTGAAGTGCGCCCAGCCGCCCACTGCGCCGCCGTGTAGGCTAGTTGGTCTGCCGCCAGCGACCGCCCTCTGCTGGACGGTGATGATATTGGAGGTGACAGACTCTCAATCAATATCGCTAGACGCTATATTAAATGGAAAAATGGAAAAAACATCAATACATTAAGCCCACAATAAGGAAAAATAACAAACAAACAAACGGCATCAAAACCACTCTATTACACAAACAGTGTGGTGGTGCAAAAGAAAAGGTGAGAGGAGGTATAGAGAGGGTGATACTGTAGCAAAGGCAAGTATGAATGGACGGGGGAGAGTCTTAAAGTCCTTGCACACAGAGTCCGAATTGTTCGCTGCGTTTTTTTAATCCGTCATCCGGGAAAAAAACGTCACGCACAGATACCTTGCCCACTGAGTCCGATGCGTTAATTATCCAATATTCGTTGCGAAGATTCGCAACGAAAAGAAAACTACCGCGATCCTATTGATCCACAACTGGCAGTGTGTCTGTGTGGCTCTGTCTCTCTCCTCCCCCCCCCCCCCCCCCCTTCCCCACACACACACACACACACACACACACACACACACACACACACCACGTCCCGCATTCCAAGCTGGTCTGCAATCACCCGGCACATTCTGTCTTTTAATTCCGAATCTCTGTATTCCTGCTTTGTCATAAAATACTTTGTGCTGGGAGACGAACTGAATTAACTTCTCAGATGCCATTTTTCATTGTGAATAGCAACACTACGGCAGCTCTGAGTGGTCAAACACCTGTCAAAACGATTTCATGGATGCGGAAAAACGCAGAAAATCGAACCTCGTCCGAAAACTTAAATGACGGACGTAATTGTCGGACTCGGTGTGTCAATGATGATTGACACAAATGAGGTCGTATTTTTATTTTTTTCGTGCGTCAATTTCGGACGAAAAAACGGACTCTATGTGCAAGGACCTTAAGCAGAAGAGTTGAATTTAAAAAGAGGAAGGGTGGATGAGATCAAGTAACAAAGAAAGAAGATCATTTGATAAATGAGTTGTGACACTTTAAGGCCTCTTCTCCTTCCTCTATCTGCTTCTCATCATCCTCAGGACATTATGAAACACACTGCGCGCACAGATAGCACATGGACACACACACACACACAGGGAGCCACACGGGCCCGGGCCCGGGTACATTTCAGTTCCCCCCCCATTTCATTTCAGTCCCCCCCCCCCCCCCCCCCCCATTTTTTATTTTTATTTTTTTTATTTTTTATTTTTATAGATTTTATTTTATTTTATTTTGTACAATTAAACCTCATTTACTTATTACACTCGACTGGTTGTTTTTCAGGTGTGATGTGAATCTAAAGTGAACTAAACAAGTCAGATCCACTATAAATGTTTTTCAGTAGATGCTGTGATGTAGCCACAAGAAAGGTGCAATATTAATGTTTTTCAGGAGATGGCGATGTTGCTAGCTATAGGTTCTAAACAAGAAATATGGTTCAAATGTTTACAGTAGTTTTCCTTTCTTGCTGCACTACAATGTTACAATGCTGTGAGACAGGCCCGGCGTTGGAGGGGGGCCTGACCGGGCCGGGCCCCCCCCATTCCCTAAACTGGCCCCCCCATTCAATTTTTTTTTTTTTTTGTGTGTGCTAAAAACGTTTTTCTGTTTTAAAGTTTTAAAGTTTAAAACGGAATCTGGCTGTCATTAGGCATTGATTAACTGAATGCTATTGCTAACTGTTACTTTGAACCTCCATTTGCAATGATTCTGGCTGGATATTAACTATTGTAAATTTGTCACAATGAATGCAATTTGTGCACAATGTGTAAATACATTTAATATTAATTGTTTAGGCCTAATTATTTGTAAAGTCACAACACGTTAGAGATGTGTGTAGTTCTTCATAGATTTAGCCTCTTCATTTTGCTCTCAAATGCACCAGGTTGACGAATTTTACTTTAAAATGTACAAAATCTTGTACGTGATGCCGTGAGAAGGAGCTAAACACAAAAGATGCAATATTAATAGTTTTTCATGAGATACTCAGTATTTAATACTAATACTAATACTGTTTGGACAGCATGGACTTCAGCTGCTCATAGGTCACCACTGAATCTGAGACAGAGGAAACGCAAAAGGTTTTAAGCCTCTACTATGAACACAAACACACACGCACACACACAGAACACACACACACAGACACAGACACACACACACACACACACACACACACACACACACACACACACACACACACACACACACACACACACACACACACACACACACACACACACACACACACACACACACACACACACACTCAGTCTCAAGAGTCTCCAAAGATAACTGCTGCCAACCTGTAACTATGATCCAATGGCCCATGTTATGTAGTTTAGGACCGGCTGCGCTGTTTCCTCTCTCTTTTACATTACACCCCCCCCCCCCCCCCACCCCATTCATGTAGCCTAGGTGCAGCCAGACAGCCAGCTTTTAACAGTTGGTCAGCTGTCATCAAAACTGGTGTCCTCACCAAACACAGCCACGCCTCAGACTGATCGACCAGCTCTGTCTCTACAGGGTAAAAAGTGAAACACCACACAATTATTATCCATTATTTTCCTTTGTGATCTAAATATGTATATGACAATAAAAATACAAAATTTCAGTATCTAGATATTTACAACATAGAGTCCTCACGCGTTGTTTTGGGACACAGTTTATTAGCGCAAGTTTGCGCAACCCTCCCCCCTGAGCCGATGGTTCGCCCCACAGAGTCAGATCCATGTATTGAACTTGAACGCCTCTGTCTGCGGAAAGAGGAAGCACAACTTCTATAAGAAGAGAAAGAAAGATGTTTGTTTTATTTCTCCACTTCAAATCATCAACATGTCCATGCCTATTATGTGTGGAGGGCTGGGTGAGGCAAATGATGCCAACGACAAGGTTCACAAGATCTGCGAGCAGGTAGGGGATAGGCTACTACCAAGCTACCATAACAATCTCATAGGCTAATGTAGCTTAGCGAGGCTACACTGCAAATAAACTGGCACCAGTTATGATTTCCTGAAAGTGAAATATTATACTTTAGACCTTTATCTTCTTTTGAGTTTAAGAGTTAGCCTACTCTCAATGATCGGGCTTTCATTTCATCCCAGTGTTATTTCCCTCTCATGTATGCAGATGAAGGATGACACAGAGGAGAAAACAGGGAAGACCTATGAGGTTTTCAAAGCCAAGTCCTTCAAGACTCAGGTTGTGGCTGGAACCAACTACTTCATCAAGGTAATTAACACTGTGAGATGTTTAAATTTGCTGGATGCCTCAAATGTCTGACATTTCTTTCTTTCTTTCATTAGTCTTTTTATTTTATTTTTAAACAATCATATGAATGTAACAAGAATCCACAGGAAATGTTGTTTTTTATATCGACCCCAAAAAAACGTCTGTCATTTCTAAATGGATTATTTACTTCATTCAGACTACTGCATTTACTTCATTCAGACTACTGACATTCAGACTTGCCCACTTCACTCTCCTCGGCCCCATGCTTCAGGCTTTAAAATTACTTTTCAATGAAAAGCTTATTTCTCTCAAATCGTGTGCACAACTTTGTTTATGTGACCGTCCCTAGTATTTCTCCTTTGGCCAGAATTTCTCTCAAATGTTCTTATATGAACTGTAACCAAATAAAAATCTTGAAAATGGTTGGATGTTGGTTAATATTTTTGTTCAGTGAAGTTGGATGTCACTTTCCTGTCTCTGTGCTGTGCAGGTCCATGTAGGAGGAGACGATCATGTCCACCTGCGTGTCTACGAGAAACTCCCGTGTTATGGAGGAGACATAGAGCTGAGTGCTGTGCAGGAGTCCAAGAGCGACCAGGACCCCATTGAATCTTTTGACATTTAACATTATGACAACACAACAATGTCTGGCCTGTTTGAACCCCTCAGTGTCTGCAGGTCTCCTGTCAAAATGCACTGCTTCTGTGTCCTGGATTATAACACACAATGTTCCTTTACAGTCATGTTAGATGCAGTTTCCATTGTGCTTCATAGGCTTTAGATGAGGATGTTCAGTATTGGGAAGGAGTGAGTTGAGTGGACTATTTTGTACGGTATGAATAAAAAAAATGTCAAAATGAGATTGTAATGATTCACAGTTGCTTTTGTTCTGAGATACCCGACTTTGAAACTGTTTTTGAAAGGAGACACGGTGATGAATCAGCACAATGTGTGAAAAGATAGTTTTTGCAGTCAGACATAAACCAATACTCTAATAGTCAACTCAAACTAACTAAACTAAAGTGTATTCTTTGTCCTCAGATGAAGTGTTGCATACATCTGGCAGTTGTTTGCTTATATTGCACACAGCAATGATTGATTTTTGTGTGACATCTTCACTCCAATGGACCAGTTTTTTTTACTCTCAAGAGTTCCCGGAAGTAGGTTCTGGATTAAGCAGCGCTGTAGAGTTGCAGCAAAATGGACAGTTTGTGATGTATCTGCTTCATTTTAGCATTCAAAAGTAGCGCGAGCCTCCTTCCCTGCTATTCATTGGCTACTGAGTCACGCATTTTGGACCTCCGCTGACGCTCTGGGTGCAGCCAGCTTTTGACAGTCGGTCAGCTGTCATCACAGCCACGCCTCAGACTGATCGACCCACTCTGTCTCTACAGGGTAAAAAGTGAAACACCACACAATTATTATCCATTATTTTCCTTTGTGATCTAAATATGTATATGACAATATAAATAAGACATTTCAGTTTGTATCTAGATATTTACAACATTGAGTCCTCACGCGTTGTTTTGGAACACAGTTTATTAGCGCAACCCTCCCCCCTGAGCCGATGGTTCGCTCCAGAGTCATATGATCCATGTATTGAACTTGAACGCCTCTGTCTGCGGAAAGAGGGAGCCCAACTTCTATGAGAAGAGAAAGAAGAATTTGGTTTTATTTCTCAACTTCAAATCATCAACATGGCTATGTGTGGAGGGACCAGTGAGGCAAAGGATGCTAACGACGAGGTTCACAAGATCTGCGAGCAGGTAGGGGATAACACATAGGCTACCATAATAGGCTAATGTAGCTTAGCGAGGCTACACTGCAAATAAACTGGCACCAGTTATGATTTCCTGAAAGTGAAATAGACCTTTATCTTCTTTTGAGTTTAAGAGTTAGCCTACTCTCAATGATCGGGCTTGCATTTCATCCCAGTGTTATTTCCCTCTCATGTATGCAGATGAAGCCTAACACAGAGGATAAAACAGGGAAGACCTATGAGGTTTTCAAAGCCAAGTCCTTCAAGACTCAGGTTGTGGCTGGAACCAACTACTTCATCAAGGTAATTAACACTGTGAGATGTTTAAAACGACTGGATGCCTCAAATGTCTGTCATTTCTTTCTTTCTTTCTTTCTTTCTTTCTTTCTTTCAATAGTATTTTATTTTTATTTTTAAACAATCTGGTATGAATGTAACAAGAATCCACAGGAAATGTTGTTTTTTATATCGACCCAACACACGAAAAAAAGTCTGTCATTTCTAAATAGATTATTTACTTCATTCAGACTACTGACATTCAGACTTGCCCACTTCACTCTCCTCGGCCCCATGCTTCAGGCGTTATAATTACTTTTCAATGAAAAGCTTATTTCTCTCAAATCTTGTGCACAACTTTGTTTACGTGACCGTCCCTAGTATTTCTCCTTTGGCCAGAAGTTCTCTCAAATGTTCTTATATGAACTGTAACAGAACAAAATAAAAATCTTAACCTAAATTTGTTGCATGTTGGTTCATATTTTTGTTCAGTGAAGTTGGATGTCACTTTCCTGTCTCTGTGCTGTGCAGGTCCATGTAGGAGGAGACGATCATGTCCACCTGCGTGTCTACCAGAAACTCCCGTGTCATGGAGGAGACGTAGAGCTGAGTGCTGTGCAGGAGTCCAAAAGCCACCAGGACCCCATTGAATATTTCTAACATGATGACCACACAACAATGTCTGGCCTGTTTGAACCCCTCAGTGTCTGCAGGTCTCTTGTCAAAATGCACCGCGTCTGTGTCCTCGATTATAACACACAATGTTCCTTTACAGTCATGTTAGATGCAGTTTTGTGCTTTATAGGCTTTAGATGAGGATGTTTAATATTGGGAAGGAGAGTGGAGTGGACTATTTTGTACAGTACAGTATGAATAAAAAAAATGTCAAAATGAGATTGTAATGATTCACAGTTGCTTTTGTTCTGAGATACCCGACTTTGAAACTGTTTTTGAATGGAGACACGGTGATGAATCAGCACACTGTGAAAAGATTTTTTTTGCAGTCAGACATAAAATAATACTCTAAACTCAAACAGACAAACTAAAGTGTATTCCTTGTCCTCAGATGAAGTGTTGGATACATCTGGCAGTTGTTTGCTTATATTGCACACTAATTATTGCTTTTTGTGTGTGTGCAGCTTCAGATAACAAAATCCCTTTGTGAAGCCATTTCAGTCTGCCTTGTGCTGTGTGTGTGTCACATGGCAGTTAATCACTCCTACACCCATCAGACAGAGTTGTCAGTAAGGCGTTGGGAATCACCGGCCTTCGCTAAGCTAGTACAAACTCATGAATGCCTGACAGGCGACTCAACAGGTTTAGGCTCTCCTGCTTGTTGAACTTGAAGCCACAAAAACCTCTTTAATGTGAGTTCATGTGACCGGCTGCCAGGCTAATTAGGGGTTCAAGCCCCGCTCAGATTTTTATTTTTATTATTATTTTTATTTTTCCTCATCAGCTGCGACGCAAATTCCCGTGAGTTGTTACATTGCAGAGACCTGTCCATGTTTTTCTATTGCTGACTTTGCTCAATTGCATGACATTTGCCCAGGTCAACTGCTGACCTACAGATTACTACACTTTGTTAGAAGAGATCGATCCACCCAGATCAACTGCTGACCTGGGTGACATATACAGACAGTTATTCAAGGTACAGATATTCAAGATACAGATATTCAAGATACAGATATTCAAGCCCCTTCAGGGGCAATAGGCTTGAACCCCTGGTATTGCCGCTTACCAAAATCAAGACAGTTACTGTCATGACATACAGTATGAACTGAAAAAAGTTGTCGTTATTTGTGAATTGATGACACGTTTTTGTTGTATCTTCCTCCTACAGTTCAGTCTATCACAAAAACTTTGAATTTTCATTAGTTCACTAAACCAGGTATTGCCATGTAGCCTAAGCTGGAAAAAATATATAAAGGCATTTTAAGTTCTTTTGTGATCATTTCTGACACATACCTGCATACTATTCTATATAAATGCCTTCTTAATATATATTTTAGACTTATACCCATTTTAAAATTCAGCCATAAAGATAATGCTCTTGGGGATTCATAGCATGAAAACACAACTATCTCTGTTTTCCATCTGAGTTCAATTCAATTGAAAACGAGATTCATTTTCTTCTACTGTATTGCATACGAAGATGCAAGGGATGTACTCTTTAGTCAAATGTCATCTATTTATGTTGACTTTTTTATTTATTTAGATGGATGATTATGAGAAATTTGAGCTGTCTTTCAAGAAAGGAACTTTCTTTGTAGCAGATTTTATCTGTCAGGCCTGGGAACAAAGACAATCATTTAGAGTGATGTAATGATTTGTTTTATATACTGTATTGTTTGAGTAGTATGTTGCAGTATGATTTATGTTGATTTAAATGTACAACTGCAATCTATTTTGATGTCTTACTATAAACCCATGAGGGTTGGCATGCTGTGTGCATGTCATGAAAATAAAGAAATCATCTCTCTCTATATATATACACACACGCACGCACGCACACATGCACGCACGCACGCACAGACACACGCACACACACAGAGGGGGGTGATTTTAATTTGAGTTTAGTCTTGCATTTATTGTACACTGACATATGATTATAATGGTAATTTTGTGCCTCATCCACTATTATAATGACTAATTTGCACCTTTCTGCCTTTCCGTGGTGAGCATTAACTGCTTTGGCACACACCATAAAAGACTTGTCAGAATCAGAATCACTTTTATTGCCACAGTATGCAAGTTACATACGGGGAATTTGTCTTAGTGCCACTTTTCATGTTATTGGACCAACTTCATATTATTAGGCTAATATGAGGCTACTACATCATTATCATGACATAGTGTAAAATGCACCTCAACAGCTCATCTGTACCACCCACACAGGGTCCACACGCTGGAGGCAGCTCATCTGTACCACCCACACAGGGTCCACACGCTGGAGGCAAAGCATGTGGTCACTTTCATAGATTTCACTTCCGGCATTTGCCATCCATCATGATGGATTAAGTGAGCTGGCCAGAGTGAGAGTGAGGAGGAGGACCCACGCTCCAGGAAGACCCCCCAGGTCTCCATAGTTCCTGCAGCGTGCGTCCTGATCACCTCTACAAATCAACTTCTGCATGAGTCATATTTATTCAACAGTACAGAGGCTGGACAAATTCCTCCAGGAAATAGCTGTTCTTTTTATTCCCAGGTACGAGAGAGAAACCACTGTGTGCATTTGCCTCTGAATTTGCATGTGCATTACGTCCACCCTACCTTGGCACGGCAAGGAAGAGTGTGTGAGAGAGGGAGAGGTGAATAATATGTTCTCTTCAAGAGGACAGTTATGCAAATAATACATTACAGCTGCAGGCCCTGAGTGAAATAGGGGCTGGTTTGGCATGTGGGGGGTTGGGGGGGCACTCATCATTCTTTATAGGACAGGAGAGAGCTATGGAATGGCAGAGAGGAAGACTGCAACTATACAGCTTCATAAGATATGTTTTCAGTACATCTGCATGGTTCAATAACATTGCATCTATCAAATAATTGTTTAGATATTTTTGTTGTTTTCTGAAGTTCCTGAAGGCCACTCATTATGTTTTCACAGAAAGAAGCATACTTTCTCACATTGTCTCATGTGTATATACACACCAGAGATGGGGACTTGGACTTGAGTCGCACTCAAGTCACACACACAGTGACCTGAGACTAGACTTGAGACTTATAATAATGTCAACTAATCAATGCTGATGCTGTATGCTAATAGAGTGTGGATAATACAGTAGCCTACATGCTTTGAATCCCTTAGTTTTAGCTGCAGTGCTAAGGTCACCCCTGAACAACAAAGCTTAAATGGTAACTATTCTTAATGCAGAGTGAGGTGGTCATTAGGCTCCACTTCAAGTGGCGTACAGTATCACAAACAGAAGTTGCAGTGTATAGCTGGGTTTGATGTCAAACAGAGTGACTGAGGTCTAACGCAGGCAGGAGCCCTGCTGTTTTATGACACACACACAGTATATACACACACTATATATATATATATATATATATATATATATATATATATATACACACACACACAAACACATATATATAACATACATACTATATATATATATACAGTATATACCTTTACAATTATGTTGAACTTAACGTTGATCTTTGTGGCTCATTGCAGTCGGATCAGTCTGTCACTATGATTTAGTAAGTAGAAAAACATGGTTCAACATCAGTGCAGTAGGCGTGGTTCAATGTGACAAGAAGAAGAATGTATATGCTTATACAGTGAATAATATGCTGTATAAGCATAGACGGTTTTCACCAGGGCGCAACCCCACAGCACTTCCTTTTTCTCAGCATTAGGCAAACTGCAGAAATATTCGCTCGACATCGTTACTTTTGTTTTCGCTGCTCAGCTGTATAGACGGTTTTCACGGAATGGTCAGTCCTGCACTTGAATGTTTTTTTTTCTTTTATGTCCATAGCAAACACTGCAACAGGAAGTGAGTGGGGGTTCAATTTAGAATGTTTTTGTTGTCAAGTTAAAACCATCTATACATTCTTCTGCTGCGTATTATCTGCTGCGTATTATCTAAAACCAAAAGGAGAAATTGGGAGGGAAATGTGATTCATTAATGTATTTAAGATCACTGTCGTTAGTCCTTATTCAAACCTTTAAAGCCCCCTCCAGTGTACTAATAATTATTTCCATTGTAGATGTCCTGTTTGAGATATACTGTATGTTGTCTTTCACACACCTTTACTACTATTATCTTTATTATTGCTATTATTCATCATTAATATTATTGCTGTGGATAACAGTTGCCGATACTTCTTTGTCCTAATTCCACTTTACAAATGTGTCTTTCTGCCCAAATACTAGCAGAAAAGTAGAACAGAAAGTTTTGACGCTATAGATAAGTCAAAATTAAATCAATTCAATCCAATCCCACTGACCTAATTCAACACAGCACTAGCATAAAACATCTTAAGCAAAAACAACTTAAGCAATCCTCTAAACTCAAGCCAACCCAAGTCTAATCAATGCTTGAATCAATGTTGAAATTGCAAGCTGTAATCACCATGGAAACACCCTTGACTCATCATCATGATTCTGACTAGTTTCTTGGAAAGGAAATGACCAACAGAGGAGGAGGAAGTATACTGACACACAAAGCTGAGCTCCACTCCCCCAACCTCCTGACAGTAACAAGTTCTCTAACCCAAATTGCAAACACTTATAACAGCCTACTGATTTGGCTTTAAATCACTGACAACCAGGGGTCATTTGAAAACATCACAATATCTTGTTTAAAAAAAAACTTTGTTTTTGTACAATGCTTGTCATAAAAGAAGCACAGAGATGGCAGTTTTACAGAGGTGGTCCTGCGTTAATGTGGCAATGCAATACAATAGTCACAAGGTTTGACAGCTGAGGGGGAAGAGAGTCAGAGTGGGCCAAGCAGTCAACAGCCTGGAGTCGGGACCCAGCGGCAGCTCACAGTTTCAGCCCCAGTCTAGACGCGGCCCTCGGGCGGAGCAGCTCTTCTCACCAGACACAGCCATCACTTCACCTTAGGAGGCGTGTAGTGGATTCGGCACCTTTCACTGAAAATCTAAACAATTTAAAATGGGATATACAGGAGATTATGTGTCAGAACTTGAAGGTCCATGCTTTTCAAGACAGACACTCAATTACGTACATTTACTACTGTTAACGGCTGTCTTACCTTCAGACTTCTGTCATTGACAACTTCTTCAACATTCAGCTCTGACTGCATGAGTTTTAGCTGGAAGCGATAAGGGTGACAAAAACACAGCGCATTACTCAATGTATCACTCTTAAATCAATAGAACACTTTACAATTGAAGTCCCAGATCCATTTCTATCTGCTGCAACCATGCTTCTGTTAACAACAATTGAGTCACTGATGAGTCATGTAAAGTAAATCCTCTCCTCTTGCTCCCCTTTTCTCGTCTGGTTCACATCTCGCAGCTTTTTGGTGTTTGTCGCCCTCTAGTGATAGGAAGAGGAATTACTTTGGTCTGCTCCTTCCTGAGCTGTTTGATGAGCACAAGGTTCTCGCCATCTTTTGCTCGTTCTTCACGCAGCCGCCCCACCACATCAGATGTTTGTGCTATACATGCCTTGATGGCTTTGTCTCTGCTCAGATGGGCCTCCATCATCTGCACAATACACACAGAGAATGAAATGTTTACGAGCATACTGTACCAGTTTAGTACTGGGAAGCAGTGTAGGGCCCATTGGGTAAATTCCAAATGCAATTCCTGGAATTGGAATTGGAATGCTATCCA
The DNA here is from genome assembly GCF_964638095.1 of Poromitra crassiceps. Taxonomy (NCBI): domain Eukaryota; kingdom Metazoa; phylum Chordata; class Actinopteri; order Beryciformes; family Melamphaidae; genus Poromitra; species Poromitra crassiceps. The sequence continues at coordinate 82,912,032 of NC_139624.1, forward strand.
GCTCTGAGGAAAAATAATTGGAATTGAATTGCAATGATGGAAAGCCAAATTTAACTATTACATTCCATAGAATTCAATATTATGAATCAAATAAAAGATAGGTAAACAAATCAAACACAATGTATGTATATTATGATGATTACATGTTATGAAAAATACCACCTGAAAGGAAGGAACCTTTAACATTTACGTTTGTGGTAAGAAAACTTCCTGAAATGCCGATTCCATTTCCTGTGGGGTTTTTCAAATTCCAATTCCAACGTTGCTCCTGGCTTCCAGTTGTAACATGTACAGTTCAATCCAATCCAAATGAAAACACCCAGACACAAGCACATTATCTTCTACTTCTGCATAAGTAGTACGTACCGATTCGTAGAGTTGTTTGCACGTCTGCGTGGCGTCCACTTTACCCGAGAAGGAGACTGTGGGCACGGTGGTGTTCAGGGCATGGACGATGCGGTCGTCTATGGTCCGCATCACCTTCAGCACCTCCTAAGGAACAGACAGACAGACAGACAGACACACACAGACATACACACACACACACACACACACAGACAGACAGACAGACAGACAGACAGACAGACAGACAGACAGACAGACAGACAGACAGACAGACAGACAGACACACACACACACACACACACACACACACACACACACACACACACACACACACACACACACACACACACACACACACACACACACACACACACACACACACGTGTGATATCATTGCACTAGCCATGACTTGCACTACATTATTCCCCTTTTCCACGAAGGAACTTAAACATAATTTTGTTCTATTTTTCCCTCTTAACTTTTGTTTGTCTATTTGAAATGGATTATTTCGGCACGGCGGCTCAGTGGGTAGCGCTGTTGCCTCACAGCAAGAAGGTCCGGGGTTCGAACCCCGGTCCTTTCTGTGTGGAGTTTGCATGTTCTCCCCGTGTTTGTGTGGGTTTTCTCCGGGTGCTCCGGTTTCCTCCCACCATCAAATACATGTATGTTAGGGTTAATACTCCTGTCAGTGCCCCTGACCAAGGCAATGGCAAAAGAACTGGAGTTGGTCCCCGGGCGCTGCGGCTGCCCACTGCTCCTAGTTGTAGGAAGGTTCCTAGTAGACGATGGGTCAAATGCAGAGGATGAATTTCCCCATGGGGATAAATAAAGGATAACTTAACTTAACTTTATTTTAATTATTTATCCATGTTTGTGAAATATATATTATATATTTTTTAACTGAGAGGACCCAGTATAAGCATTTCATTGCAGTCTTGTTTACCTGTGTGTATGCTGACAAATAAACACACTTGAACTTGATTAAGATGTGTAGCTGTTTTTCTGTGAACAACACAAAATGCAAATGCAAGTTTTCCCAGAGTTAACTTCCTGTTGAATTAAAAATCATTAGTTTTCACATCTGATGCCACTATGTGCCACTAGTTACACTGTTAAAGCTAATCAACCTTGGGCAGCAGTAAACCCGAGTCCACTGAAGTGAGCTCAGATCACTGCAGACTGTATTGTGTAAACCTTGGCTTACACAATACAGTACACTGTAAGGCAAAGTAGTGTATAAACCATTTTCTGGAACCAACTTTAACAAATTAGGCATCAGATTGTCAGTTGTTTTTATCTGGAAACCTATTTACGATGTAACTGTTCAATGGAAAGTGACAACAACAACCAATATTCCATGTCTTGTGACCACTCGTAGTTATCCAACCTAATGTTAGCACCTTGATCTCCTCGTCCAGACTGGGAGCATTTGTGGACAGAGGGGTCACTCATTCAGCTCATTACACAATATATAAACCTTACGACCTGTCAAATCCCGACACATTTGATTCGGATGCATGTCGTTGCATGACACAGTCATTGAGACGAATCAATACCGCAGTGCAATTACCTGAAACATTGAAAAGTCCTCACAGTTTAAAGTTCCACCGGGCGCCGCCATAGTGGAGTGCAAGGTCCTCCATCCTCCACGACAAATAACTGTTCGAGAGATGCCTGAATATAATGCATCTTACTCTAATAATAATAATTGCAACCTATGTAGAATCAAACGTTATAATCTCATTCAAAGCTATATATAAAAAAGAAATCGCGACGTTTGTCGCGAAAGAGTTCTAATAAACGAGGCCTGCATGCCTTTTGATCAGGCAGACGAACAGCCTCTGACGGGGTCCTGTGCTATCAATGGTCAATGGTAGTTGGAAAAAAACAACAGACGTGCAGCCGCAGCGCACTGAGCATAAAGGTTAGCTGCCTGCCTGCCAGAGGACTTTCAACAGCTGACAGGGAAATTTCAGCTTTTCAGCACAGTTTCATGGCGTAAAATACACTTGTTGATTCTTATTTACATCACCACGAACATGACTTTCATAAAATCTCGCCTCGCCACTGGCATAGGTTAGTAACGTTGACTTTGTCGTTTCTGTGTTGTTTTTAGGATTAGCTGGCACAGTGTACTCTACCACCTGCTAATGTTGCTGTAACGTTTACCAAACAATAGTTTGTCAGGTGGAGTGATTTAACGTTACGTTGGTTGTAGATTAAATGAGTCTATAGATTCTGATTGTTTCACCGACTAATAAAGTTGTTCAGGCCAGACAGGGTCATAGGTGACTGATTGGCACTTAAGGTTTGATTAATCACATTTTAGAAAGCTTTACTGAAGCATGTTGACCTAAGATAACTTTGTACTCAACGTTAAATGTAACGTTAACCACTGTAAACCTGGTAACGTTACTCTGAAAATTGGCAGCCTATTTGCCGCGCCCATCTTTTTTCGTAGTGGTGGTTATTTGATTGCTGCCAGTCATGAAGGTAGTTTGTGAACATTTTTGTAAAATAATACCCAAATGTTTCATCATGTTCGTTTCATTGGCAATAAAAGTGTACTAACTATGCAAACTTGTAGTTGTGAGATTTTGGCATGATCGATCATGAAATTTCAGATTCTCCTGTTCTCTCCACAGGTCAGTGGAGCAGGCAGATGATGCAGACAGGGAGTCGCAGGACGATGTGCAATAAACCGCAGGAGGGAAAAGCCGAGCCTCCAGCCCCAGCACAAGGTCAGGGTCTATCTCTTCTGTCACACAACATCACACTTCACCCTGGGATGTCCTGTTGTCCCCTGGTGAGACTTACCAGATCCACTTAAATCTAGGGTACCTCTGCTCCCCAGTCCCTATACTTTTGACAATACTATAATTTGTATATAAACCTAGAAATTACTTGTTCGCTATTGATTAGATTTGTACTGAGGAATTGCCCATGCCGACTGGTGTAAAATTACCGTCATCTAAATGTTTGTTTTGTCTATAAACAGTGAAAGTGTTTTTTCAGTCCCGTCAGAGAAATGGCACTGATTGTGAGAGAACATTTTGCCTTCCTCTCCCGAGGATTTTGCACATCAAGAGGTGCTTGTTGTTGCCATAGTAACTGGGTGAAAGTTCACTTAACTGTCCCTAGGAGGGAGGGACATGGGAAGTGGGGTCACAGCGCGACGACCGAGCTAATGACCAGAGCGTGTGAAATTGGACGTCTCCATTCTTTTTTTAGGGATGTGGATTTACTGTCTGTTTTTATTGGAGACTTTGATTTGTTACTTCTTCTATTCCCCCTACACACATACTGTACATGTGTGTTTTCCGTTCAGCAGCACCTCCCGTTGGGTTCAAACTCCCAGGCCACAGGCCTTCAGAGATGGACAGAAGGATTTTGCTCTGGTCCGGACGCTTCAAGACGGCAGACAAGATACCAGAGTTTGTGTCGTAAGTGGACACTTCCTGTTTATAGCAGACTCTCCCTGCACATTTCCGTCTGATTGGCATGCTGCATGATTTAGTTCAGTTAGACCACACATGGGCAAAATGCGGCCCCAGTGCTGGCCCCGGCCCCTGGACCATCTCACTCCGGCCCCCAACATCCTCAAAGGAAAACAAAACAACCCCCAAAAAGTCAATAAAAGACAGCATTACGTTAATAAATCTCATCCGCTTCAGCCATTTGACTTGTAACACTGATATAAGGAGATTAACAGGAGATACCAATCACAGCAGGAGAGAGGGTTAAAAATAGAGAGACTCCCATGAAAATCAGGAGTGTTCACACTTCACAGTTATGAGTCCAATGTGTGGCCCTTCGGTTACTTTATGTATAGTCTCTCTCTCCCCAGACTCAAATATTACGTTGAATTGCTGCGCTCCGCATACTACATAAATGAGTCTGTGCCACTTCACAGCCACTTCTGGGGTTTGAGGGTGGGTCTAGGAGGCTTGAAACTGAATGAGTGACAGGTCGTAGCACCAATGAGAGAGCCGTTGAAAAATGGGCTGGGCCTCCCCTGTCGTCTGATCGCAAAGTCGTTACTGATTGGGGAAGACTGAATCCACCACTGGCCAATCACTGGCCAAGTGAACAGTTCACTTCCGACCCCAGCTGGCTGAGGGAAAGTGTCCCAGACCCAGAGAGAGATCTGCAGCATGCAGTAACGTAGTGTATCAGCGCAAGAACTCTCATGGGTCTGGCGTTAAGACTACTTTATGTATGTCAGCGTGGCCCTCTGGAGATTTTTTTTGCCCACCCCTGAGTTAGACCACAAGCACAGAGCCAGCTAATTGGTTGAGTGGTGTCACTGGGTGTAGCTGGTCTTTCAGGACAGCTGTAGTTCAAACAAGATCTGTGTTTGTAGCTCGAGGTAATTAGTCTGGTTCCTAGATCACAGAACTAATCTGCTGTCTTGATAAAAGACCTGATCATCACGCATACAGACTACAGACCCTGTACCTCCATACTCAAAATGACTTCAAATAATGAGACTAAATTGTATTGTTGATGCTTTTAAATTTAGATATAAGAGACAGACGATAGAAAAGGCCTACAAAGATTGGAGCACTACTGTCATTGCCATGTTATTTAACAACTGTATTAATAAGAATACTAGTTTTCAATGCATTTGACCATGCTAACATTTGTACATGTGTCTGTACTGCAGGTTTGAAATGCTTGATGCTGCCAGAAACAGAATCAGAGTTAAAGCAGCCTATGGGATGATGGCGACAACAATAGTAGCCTGTTTGGTGATGGCCTTCCTGGGCAAACGGGTAAGTCCCAGTAGACGGTGAATGCATTTTGTGTGCATGCAGCAATATTCTCCAGTGTCGGTTGACAAGGGGGGAAATTTGGGGTGATTATTAGATCATTAGATTAGATTAGACTTTATTGTCTCCCTTAGAATACATTTGTCTTGGGCATTCAAGAGAACATACAGTAGGTGGCGTCTCAACTTAGGTGAGAAATTTGGGTGGTTATTATCGCAGTTGTCTCATGGGAATACATAATTTTGATCTAGAGAGCCAAGAACTAAATCTTAAAGTTGTAAATCTAAGTATTTTCCGGGTCAATATTATGTAAAATCCTGATCATTTCATAATGTGTCAGGTTGCACTGTACAGGTGCATTGCCTGATAGTGTCTTAGGTGGCATAGTGAACCTACCTACCTGAATTATTAGCAATCACGCCTTGAATTATGAAATCGCTAATGGTTTCCGCAGTGTTTTCTGGAACCTTTTTGTCAGATGCACATCTCACCTGTAATTTCTCCCACTTTGGCTCCAGGCTGCAGGCAGGCACGAGTCCCTAACCAGCCAGAACATGGAGAAGAAAGCCAGATGGAAGGAGGAAGCCCAGAGAGAGACGGAAGCAGCTGCCGCCATGTCTGAGAAGGCTCAGTGATGTGGGACGGCCAGTCGCCACACAGCCATGTCATGTTCCCCCAAAAACGGGGACATTAGATTCCCCCCGTCCTTGGTGTGATGTTAGAGCCCCACCCTCTGTGGACTATTAGAGCTACCTCACGATATCACATGTTAGAGCACCGTCCTCTGTGGACTATTAGAACTACCACACAATGTCACAACATTGCACCTTGGATATCTAGTACCATAGCGGCAGCTCCAGAAACTGAGAATGGCATTGAATATAATTCTTAGGGTTAAGGCACACCTATCATGGAATAATTTGATCATTTTCAGACTTTCTTTTTTTGTGTCCTTTAGAGTGACTGTATTAAGGTAAAAAACTGGTACTTGTTTTGAGGATGCAACACAGAGAAATTGTTTCTCCATAAGGCAGTAACTGTGCTCCGCTTTGAATAAACTCTTGATAGGTAGATATTAATATATTGTATAATATAATCTATATATAAAATTTAGTATGTGGGCTCTTTGTTTGTTTGAAGTTCTGTGTTCGGCCACAGCTATGCCGTTTCACGTGCGATCGGGCTGATACGTTCAGGCTGTGTAATGTCTGTGTTTAATTAGGCTAATGATGTGATGTCATCAGTGATTTCAAAAGTGATGTCATAAGGGCGTGTGCACACACACACAAGGAGGCATTAGGCTCGTTTGAGATAAGCAAGTTCTGCGCAGATTCGACCAGCGCCTTGCTTGCCCCGTTGCATGATGGTTAGAAAGTTGTCGGACTTGCTCCGCCTGCCCGACTGCGTGAGCCACGGGACTCTCGTGAGAGCGAGGCGCCGCAGTTGCTCCCCACCAACTGCGCCCGACTGCGGCTGACAGAGGATGACGAGAAACGCATCAAGCTGAGCGCCCATTGGTTCAACACAAGTGCATCACAAACCCACAGTGAAGTGTAGAAACTTCAATTTTATATCTATTCCAAGCTGCCACTCTACATTTTACATAAATACCACCTGTAATGCCTACATTAAAATAAAAATAAGGAATCTGAAGGGCTGTGTCATTTGAGCAGTGAGTGTGGGTGGCGCTAATGCATGTTTTAATTTGTTTACAAACCACTGTTAAACAAAACTGTAGAAGAAAAGCAGCAGTGAGTGTGCTGCGGGGGTGTTCGACTTGTTGACGCCTTGCCTGATTCAAACGAGCCTATGGTGACAAGACTGATCAGTGATGTCACACACACAAGGAGGCATTGTGATAAGCCTGATCAGTGATGTCATAGGGGGGCACACACACACTGATGTCATTAGTGACATAATGGGGCAGACACACACAAGCGGCATTGTGACATCACTGCTGCAATAACATTCAGTGAGCAACACACACACACTGTATTAAGGTAAAAAACTGGTACTTGTTTTGAGGATGCAACACAGAGAAATTGTTTCTCCATAAGGCAGTAACTGTGCTCCGCTTTGAATAAACTCTTGATAGGTAGATATTAATATATTGTATAATATAATCTATATATAAAATTTAGTATGTGGGCTCTTTGTTTGTTTGAAGTTCTGTGTTCGGCCACAGCTATGCCGTTTCACGTGCGATCGGGCTGATACGTTCAGGCTGTGTAATGTCTGTGTTTAATTAGGCTAATGATGTGATGTCGTCAGTGATTTCAAAAGTGATGTCATAAGGGCGTGTGCACACACACACAAGGAGGCATTAGGCTCGTTTATTGGCTCGCAGGTGCCAATAGGGCAGGCGAGGCTGAGCTATGCTGCCCTACACTGCCCATAATGGGCATCGAGTGCGCATAGCACGTGAGATGCCTAGTATTATATATTGATAGCTACATGTGTCATGACATTTGGTTGTGAGGGTCAGAGGGAAAAGGAAAACTTCAGAATGACTTTTCAGCCTGTTGGTGTAATTCAAATATTAAGTGCTCATGGCTTTTTGTATGTGAAATTCTTGGTATTCAGCACACACAAAAAAGTAAAGATTTTTAGATGAGAACTCAACTGCACCGTTTTGAGACTTGTACCCTAGAACAGACCACCCATCACTCCTTACAACACCTACCGGTAGTTTTGTAAACCAGTAACCTTTCAATCGATATAAATGCCTTAAGCATCCATCCGTTTTTTAAATTATGTGTGACAGTTGTGCTCAGTTTGAGGACAGTTGGGTTTTTAACCAATCTATGCAGTTTTCATTTGAGAACGTCATGAAGTGTATATGATCGGATATGATCATGATTTTGTAGAGTGCTTGGTCCATACAATAAATACATCAATAAAATAACTGCTCCTTGTGACTTTCCATCTGCCAATAGCCAATTTCCCCACAAATCATAACTAACTCAAAATGTACCTTTAAAGGAGTACCCCCCCAAGCCCACACACAGTCAGTGACTGAGAACATTTGTAGCACTTTCCACTCGTGTTTGGTGTGTAGTGCATTGTGGGGTTTTTGGAATGCCAAACCTATTGTCCACTGAACATACAGTGTTAAGCATGCCACACACTGATCAAGGAAAATATTTACCAGCAATAAGCATATTGATCATTGATACTATCATGCATAGTGGCCACAATGAAACGGATTCACTAAACAGTAGTTCATGAAACAGCATTTATGCAAATGGCATAACAGAGGACAGTTACACAAACTCAATACAATAGCAGTAATGAACATGAAGAGCTGGTCATCTCTTGCAGAGATTTTGACAAAAGTAAGAAATGTCAAGAGGACTTGGTAAACAAACATTCAGTTTTGTTAACTAATGTAATCACCAGTATTTTCAAGTTTAATCTGGATTTTGTTGAAATTACCCGGCAGGATTTCTGAACAAGGATTATGGCACCATCAGCAAAATGACAGATTCTACCCCCAAATAAAAATGTAAAACTTTAACTTAAACATTGTTTTCAACACTCCTGACCCAAAATTGGTTTCTATGTGTCAATGATTTGGCATGGTCAAACTACAAAATATAACCTGAACATACATTGGGAACCCAATGTTTGATTGCTTATTGCCAAATCATAGTATTCCCATGATGTCACGAGCATTTTCCTACCAATATGGCGCTACAATGCACACAGCTCATTGGCTGTTTGTGTCACCTGATTGTAATCACCTGTTAATTGATTACAATCATGTTATTTTCCTACCAAGATGGCCATGTGGTGATGTAACAGAATACTATAAATATGCAGCCAATTTTCCAGAGTCTGACTGGTGGTGGAACCTACTTAGTCAGGATAAAGTTATTTGCTTTGATGAGGCAGCATAATCTACTGATTATAATTAGTGTGTTAACAGTTTCAGTCCACAATATGCTAGTCCTGTTGCGGGAAGGGTAAACAGTGAGGTACATTGTAATCCTTGTCATACCGGAAGGGGACTGAGGATACAGACCACACCTCTTTACACCTCACTTCCTGAGGAGGGAAGAGCCGTGTCATCAACATTGTCAACCAATCAAGTGAGCGTAAAACCTACTCTATATTCTCAATGAGTCATTCCTGAACTAAAGTGCTGCAAATGAAATGGAATTATTATGGTAAGATAATACAAATTCCCACTGGTCTGCTTCTGGACAGACTCCAAGGTTAAATAGTCTATTTTGTGTCGTCTAAGTCTGTCCAATTGTCTCAGTGCGAGGGAAGACTCCAATTCCCATGGTTCCATGGGGTTATGCACATCACACCAGAGGCAGGAGGCAGCCCACAGTCTTAGGGATGGAGCCTGTGTAGTTGGAGAGTCCCATTACTGGTGGCAGGAATGCATGACATGGGATCCAGGAGGGTACGCAAGCAGCCTAGTTTTTCATTAACAAGCTCCACCCCTCGCCCACCACAGTCAAGTTCCTAATTTGTCCATCTATGGTCGCCTATCCACGGCAACCAACCAATGGCCGGAGAGAAGAGGTAAGGGAAGTCACCTCCATTTTTGAGTTAAGTGCCTTCAGTAGAGGTCAGTTAAGTCCTTGGGTTGGGACTGGCCACATCACGCCACTGTGGGCGGTTCAGTCCAATGACCACAGTCAATCATATGGTCAAAGTCTCACGGTCAGTCCAGTGTTTAAGGTTAAATCATTCTTCTCTAGGGATGTGGGGGTAAAAATGACGTCCATGTTTGTCTGTCTCAAGAGTCATTAATGCAGTTCAATCAGACAAGCAGCGCAGTCCTACTGACTCCCATTCACTCGGAGAGATGCGGTCGTCACTCATATGGGAATGTGGGGAGGAAGGTGGGCCTTTAGTAAGGGATGAGCCGAAGAAGGAAGTCCAAAAAGTAGACGGCTTGTCTCGGGTAACACAGGGATGGTGTTACAGGGGCGCACTCTGCTGGGGAGTGGTGGGAGATACAGGGGCTTGAGCAGGTGGGTGGGGTGAGGACGGGAATCGGGGCTTGTGCTGCTGAGGCATTAAGCGTAGAGGCGAGCTCAGCCCAAGACAGAATAATGAGTGTGAAACCTTCACAAACTGGCTGACAAGACTGCAGGCCTCAACCCGCATTGGACGTACGCACACACATGTGCTCCTGTAATATTCAATTTGTAATAATCATGATAATGATTAAATCAATCTCTCTGATAATGGGAAGGGAGGCAAGGGACCCTAGGGTTGTCGCCGCCCTTGGTCGTGGTAGTGGGCAGAGAGTGAGAGAGACAGAGACAAGAGGGGGGCTGAGGTGAGGATGAAGTGGAGCATGGAGGGGGGTTAGCATTATAGCTGGAAGCCCTCCATTGGGGCCTCACACTGCTGGAAGAGGAACTGCTGCTGCTGCAGGTCGACGGCTGGAGCCAGGGCCGGGTCCTCGTCTTCAGGGCTGAAGTAGCGCTCGATCAAGTCAAAGGCTTTCTGGTAGATTTCCTGGTTCTCATGGCCCTGCAGGAACTCCAGCTTGTCCAGACCTGGGAAAGAGGGATGGATAACGGCAACCAAGTCAGATAAAAGCTATGACGACTCCACATCAGAACTGATTATAATCACCCCCTCTGGCCCCAGCACTAGCAGCGTCAACAACCTTGCTTCTAGTCTGGGCGCCTTTTCTAAAAACGTACGCAATGAGGCTCGCAACCTAGGCGTCATTTCGTCAGCTATCTTTCGATGTTCAGGTGATCAATGTGGTTCAGTCCTGCTTTGCCCAACTGAGACAGCTAGCCAACGTCAGGTCACTCCTTTCCTCTGCAGACTTAGAAAAGGTCATCCATGCTTTTATCTCCTCCAGACTTGACTATTGTAATTCACTTTATTCGGGTATCAGCAAGCGAAACATCCAAAGACTGCAGCTGATGCAAAACGCTGCTGCCTGGCTTTTAACATGTACTAAGAGAAGTGAGCATATCCCACCAGTCCTTGCCGCTCTTCACTGGTTACCTCTGAGTTTTAGAATTGATTTTAAAATTGTACTGCTTTTTTTTAAAGGCCCTGAATAGTCAGGCTCCTGCCTATATCTGTGATCATTTAAAAGCCTGACCGCTGCCTGAGATCCTCCAGCAGGGCCCTACTAATGGTTCCAAAGTCTGGGCTTGTCACTAAAGGTGAGCAGGCTTTTGCCGTGCAGGTTCCTCAGCTGTGGAACTCCCTGCCTGGGGATCTCAGGCAGGCAAACTTAGGGCCTGTGTCGATATAGTGCTCCAGCGTCTTTTTTCTGTTGTTCCCAATGAGGAAAGAGCATATGCGGGCGTCTACAGCCACCTAGAGGAAGTGCGCTGCGCTCAACGTCTTTTTTCAGAGCGCTCTAGCTTTTTAGTGCATTTTTAGTGCAGCTGAAAATATCTTAACTTTCAGAAAGGCGCTGGTGTCGAGCGCTCGTTTTGGCAACCAATCACATGGAGAAACTATTACAGACACAGAAAGGCTCAATTGTGGAAGCCGATTGGCTAGACACTGAATATTTCTGATGAGTGTTGTGCTTTTATCACAGTACCCTTGTTCCTACTCCGCCTACCCTCTCTGGCGGGTGATGGGAAACACGTCAAGAACCGTGCACAGCTTGTGATATCTTTTTGTTTGGGGGCGAGTAAAGTGTCGCCACAGACACAAGTTCATAAATGTTGCAATACAGAGATATGCAAGGGCGTTCATCAATGGGCCATAGGCTCAATCACCATTGTGTTAACTCAGTTGGCAATATATAGTGACTTTACAGACATTTATTTACATGCATATCTTTCGATTATAACTTTAAATTATTTTATCTTGTTGTCTTAATTTATGGATTTGATTTACTTTTATTATCTGTTTTTACGGTAAAGCACTTTGTAACTTGTTTTTGAAAGGTGCTATACAAATAGTTATTATTATTATTAGGCAGTATTACTTTTGTCTGTGGCTTTTTGACCAGTTAACATCACAAGGTCCAACGGATACACTTTTGCTCTCTTGTTTGTTGACCTGAATTAAATATTTTATTTAAGTCCCAAGTTGAACCTCATATTATTATTACATCCATTATCAGACAAGCAGCCAGTGGATCAGTGCTTAATATGCAACTGCTTTGGCCTGTTCACAGCCCTTAAAGCTTGGCATCCGTACTATTTAATGACCTGGGGCCAGTTGCACAAAGCACCTTAAGTTGAGATTTTACTTATAGTCCGAGTTAAGGTGTCCATAAAATGAAATCGGTTCCACAAAACACCCTTAAATTTTGTGCTATGTTTTCCTTAAAATGTTTAACCATAGGGAGAAGATGGGTGTTTTGTGCAACCAATTTTATTTTGTGGAAACCTTAACTAGGACTATATGGAAAATCTTAACTTAAGGTGCTTTGTGCAACCGGCCCCTGGGCCTATAGTATTGCCCACTGATGCAAAACCTAGAAGCTGGGAAAACAGAACTGTGAGTGCAAACTGCTCATCTAGTGCTTGCTTAGGTGGATGCATATTCCAGATTCAAGCAGATATCAAATCGACTTTGAAAGGAGTGTAACGTTACTGTTGCAAAAAATGGTATATGCATTTGCAAACCTACAGTATTTGAATACTGCGGACAAACTGCTTGTGGGGGATTGTCTTCCACATTGTGTGGGATAAAGGAAAGTAGCACATCAGATGGGGATATGTCCAATAATTGACATTGCACTGCTAGCTGTCCAATTCAAAATGTGTGTATACGCCTACCATAGGCCTCCTCGATGAATGCACAGTAGGGGTTGATGCCTCCTCCCCTCTTGGCCTCCAGTTCTCCCAGACGCAGGATGTTCTCCAGGCCATTCAGAGCCACCTGCACGATTTTGGAGTCCATAAGTGTGAGCAGGTCACACAGAGGCTTTATACAGCCCAGGTCCACCAGGTGCCTGCAGGGTGCGGCGCACACACACACACACACACACGGGAATTTACTTTTGTGTTAATACATAGTTTCTAATTAACAATTCATCGCCATAAAAATGTGATCGATCAAACATATATCCGATTCATCAACAATGTAGACTATGTGCTATTTTCTAATTTTTTGCTGAAATGATTTAACACCACAAAGGCTAAATTTAACTTTCACCACCTGTACAGAGGAAGAAGAAAACCAAGCAAGTTGGCAAAAATCCAATGTGGGAGAACTATAGTCAAAAAGACAACAGTACTATTTGTAAACATTGTAATACAATGTTGAAATACAGCACATACAAGCTCAACGACAGCTAATGCAGGAAGTTTGGTTGGTTCTTGGTTGGTTCATTAACTTGGTCAGCTGGCCTAAAACGAACGAATCAATCGTTAACATGACTAATTAATCAATTAATTAAATTGATTAAAATGTGCATCCCTAATTACCTTTTTTCTAGGCATCACACTTTATTGATAGACATACAGTGTGAGAGAGACAGGAATGTATGGAAAGGAGAGAGGGGAGGACATGCAGCAAATGACTGCGGTCCGGATTCGAACCCGGGTCGCTGCAGGAAGACTGAGCCTCATACGGTATGAGGTTCTACTGGGTGAGCCACCGGGACGCCCCGCATCCCTAATTACTTCTGATTAGAGGAGCTGACTACACCCTGAACAAGAGTGTTACATTACATCTGACAACTGTTATACCAAAAACATCATCCACATGGCAGCAACAAGCTACAATGGACTGGTTGAGAGACACAGATATCGTAATGCTAACTGGCCTCAGGCTGTGCCATGGGAATGAACAGTGCATCAGAGGTCTGACCTGATCTGCTCTGCAGAGCCCCCTGAGGTGGCGTTGGTAATGGCCCAGGCTGCCTCCTTCCGTGTGCGGAACTCTGCTACTTGCAGGATAGTGATGAGAGGAAGCAGCAGTTCTGCATCGATCACCATCTACCAAGAGGAAGAAGGTCTGAGTGTGGAAATGCAATGTTCATGTCAACTTTACCAAATCTATGGGTAACCAATCTGCACGCTAGGTTGTAGCATACACGCATACACACACACACACACACACACACACACCTGTATTTGTGCACGGTTCCCTGCAGTGATGTTGGAGATGGTCCAGCAGGCTTCCTTCTTGATGGACTCCTTGGGGCTGCCGAGGAGGTGGAGCAGGGACTGCAGTGCTGAGCAGTTCAGGATCACCTGGACAATACAACAAAGCACAACCAATGTCAGAAATAGCCCACTGACATGAAGCTGATGCATTATTGTAATACTTAATGTTGAGACATATACATATCCACCAATTAATAAGATGAATGGAATGCTTTGACATATGGAATTTCAATTAAGCATTTTTCTTTGCCAGGCACTTGTAACATATCATGTAGAAAACAGTTACTTTTCATTCACAAATGGTAAAAACTGGCGTGTCAACACCCATTATGGAAACCAGTGGTTCTTGCAGTGGTCAACTCCCAATGTGTGTTTAAACAGTGGGAATGTGAGGCACTGGTGTAAATTAGTTACAGACTACTATTCATCAAGCCAGCTGATACAAAGTGTCTAGCGATATATCGGTGCATCACTCTTCATTATTAGATAAAGCAACATTTCACACCAAGAATTTTAATATAGCATCACTTTCCATGTGTACACGTTGCTGTTACCTGTGTCTGTAGGTCATCTCCAGTGACTATGTTCCCAACAGCCCGCAGTGCAGGGGATACCACCTTATAATCAGAGTGCCTAGGACAACACAGAATTGTACTATGTGATCACTCTGAAGTTCATCTCTCTGAGAAAAAAGAAGACCACCAATACACGACTGACAACAAAGTTTATGTCTCGCCAGTAATTAATGATAGATTTCTATTAGCTCTCCTATCACATACAGTAAGTGATGGTGTGTGTGTGTGTGTGTGTAAGGCCTTACAGCAGTAACTCCACCAGCCTGCGGCAGACTCCCGAGTCGATGACGGCCTGGATTTTGTCATTGGGGCCATCAGACAGGTAGGAAAGCGCCCAGCATGCATCAGCCAGGATGTCAGTGTCATTGACAAACAGCAGCCAGGAGAGCACACTGAGACATGGGGACACCTGGAGAGAATGGGACAATAGGACGGTTAGAGGAGCATGGATGCAAGACCTATATTAACAACATTAATACGCAGACTGCTGTGACCTTGACATATGAGATACGATATACCTTGGCAAAGTGACAGCTGCATTGTTGCCATGGCAACATATTTATCTTGGCCAATTACCTTGGTGAAGTCTGGAGGCGGGTTCTTGCCTCTGCACAGATTTGAGAGTGCCCACACAGCATTCCTCATCATTGTCAGACGATTCTGTTTGGCCAATAACCTGCGAAACGAGCAGCACACATTTTGACCAAGGATGCAGGATCTCCAAGCTATAAAGCAGATTCACTGGTCTGCTCTTGGTATTTTCATTTTTCAAGCATCAGCATCAAAAGAGAAAATGTAATGACAACGATGTGTGGAATTTACACTTACTGCACCAGCGAGGGCAGGATGTTGCAGTCCACTACGTAGTCTCTGCATTCTGTGCTGTCTCCTGCTATGTTTCCTAAAGCCCACACTGCCTGTGGGGCGAGAACAAATCCAGGTCATACAACAGCAAACATTCAACGTTAAAATGTTTAATGAAATGAGTTAACCCATTGATACCTGATGCAGCATTTGCGTATATATCCCTCATTTGTGTGTGTATCCCTTTAAGACCGCGAACCGCATCAAGGGATACACACACAAATGCTGCATCAGGTATCAATGGGTTAATAAAGGGTAATACTTGCATGTATTCTAATTAAATTGATGCACTTTACCACTTGGTTTTATTTAACCTCGTTAAATCAGGCAGGCTAACTAAGAATATAATCGTTATTTACAGTAACGTGACATTATTAGAAAAGCATTCGGTCACTTCCGATGACGAGACAAATGGGTGAGCACAGCCAGAGCAGGAAATCACAGGTGAGTCGGCATCCTCCTTACCCGTTTCCTGTACAAATCACAGGTCAGACAGCATCCTCCATACCTGTTCCTGTACGTCTTCGAAATCAGAGCCGAGCATCTCTATGAAAATGGGCACCGCCCCCGCCTGGATTACCACACGTGTCTGGTGGGATGTACCCGATGCGATGTTGGTCAGCACCCACGCAGCTTCGAACTACAACAACAATTACCAAACCAAAGAAAAAATACATTTTGCACATTTAAAGAATATCCTTCCCTTGGAACGGTTGGGTTTGAACTTCAGCTTATCCTCTGTTACTGCATAATATTCTCTCTGCACAAGTTGCTCTCAGGTTTTAGCATCACAACCTAAAGTGACCACGTTTGTGAAACTGAAACATAATAAGATATTGAACTGCACTTCAGTAAGTGAGAAGTGTACACAGTAATGCGATGTTCAGACAGGCAGGTCTTTTTTGCATAGCCGACACGAGCCAAACCCCTTAGAAAGCCTTTTAGGATAATTACGGTAAGTCTGAAGAGCAAGAATAAAACAAAGCACAACATGAAGTTTAAACTACTATATCTCTACTCTCGGTGGTCTGAAATGCACATATCAAATGGCATCTCTGAATATCCAACTCATAAAAACCGTGAGAATAAGCAACAAGGAGACTTCCATGTTACCAGCTTGTTGCTAGCACACAGAGTTGTTAAAAAAAACGCACCCGATCCGACAGAGCACGTTTGGCAGGTTGCTAAACGCGAGGTGCTTTTTGTGAGGAGAAATAAAAAGACGGTAATGGCAACAGCAGCTGCTAGCTCAGCTGGTTAGCACATCTAGCAGACAAAACACTGTTGTGCAACAAGCAAAGGCTTACCAGATATTTAATCCATACTGCCTGTAAGATCGCTGTTGCGGTAACGGAAATTCACTTATTACAATGTGTCCAATTTCTCCACCGGCATGTTCCCTTTCCCTTCCTCCATATTTGTTGTTACTATGGGAAACGTCCAGTGTCTCCATGATCCTGATTGGTCGGCTAGAAAAATGCAAATGACATCGGGCCCTTTTTCAACTGGAGGTGTTCAGGGCACCGCTGCAAAATAAGCGAGCCGGATAGAGTGGAAAAACACGAGGCGCTCAGCAATGCAAAAGCAGCGAGCAAAATGCTTCACTCTCATTGAAAACAATTACAAAAAGCTGCCCCCGGCTGCTAAAACGCACTCTGATCTGAGCCTTATTCAGTGTGTGCAGTACTGTTGTACTGGCAGCAACTGATTATACTAGTGTCCAAACACACAAATCCTGTCTTTAAATAACAAGGTGGACAGTCAGCATTAAAGATGAAATTTGAAAAACAAATCTGATCTACCTGCTGTCTGAACATAGCACAAGATACAAGGCTAGATAGATCACTTTGTTACTGGAGTAAACATCTAGTCTGGATGCTGGTGTTGATTACCAAAATAAAAATCAGCCAGGTAGGTTTTTCAATATCAGCAAATAACTATGACAATATCACTGAGTAAATGTACCTGCAATGTGCAGTTCTCACTCCTCTTCAGGAACTCAACAAAGCGCTCCACCACCCCTTGAGTGGCAATGACTTCATCAATAGGTGGGTTCGGTTCTGTGTGAGAAAAGGCATACCTCACTGAATTAAGTGCACAGGCAGGTTCCACTGTCAAGAACCACGGGGGAAATGCGTAGGATATATGAGGTATGATATACAGCTACAGCAGGCTTACCTTTAGACAGAAGTTTCCTGAAGCGCTGAGTACCTATCAGCTGCTGCTCAGGAGAACTGGAGAAGATCATTTGAGTCATGTCCTCAGATATCACCCCACCCTACAGGACAGACAAAGATGGAGACCGAGGGACAACAATAAAAAGTGAGGAGAAGAGAGACATAAATTGTGAAATTGGTTGAAATGAAGAGGGCGACGGGGTCGCATAAGAGAGAAAATCCTGAGTATATAATGAACACCTTCACACATGACTTATGTGTGCAGTAGCTCAGGAGGTAGAGATGCCACCTGGGAATCGGAAGGTTCCCGGTTCGAGGCTCCTTCGGACAGCATGTCGAAGTGTCCTTGAACAAGACACTCAACCCATAACTGACGAGTAGTTTGCGCCTTGTATGGCTGCTGCAGATGCCGTCGGTGTTTGAATGTGAGTGTGAAGTATTGTGTAAAAGCGCTTTGGGTAATCGATAGGCTATAAAATAGACTATAAAATGCTCTATAAATACAGTCCATTTGTGTATAATGGCACTGAGGGTATGCAGAGTATATCCATGTGTTGTCCATCTTTCTCACCGTGAGTGGATCAATGTTGTTAGCTTGGGACTCCAGATAGCCGCTGTCAGCCATCCCATCATCCTCCAGGGCTCCATCCTCCTCCACTGTGGCAACATTCCTCCTCTTAAACAGCTGGAACAAAAGCAAATAACATTCTCTATTAAAAAAAAAAAACACATTGTATAAATAAATATATATTAAAGCTAAATCTTCAAAAATCAACCACTGCTGAACAAGCCCCATACTGTAGTACTCCCTCCATCCTTGGTTCACCTGTTCATCCTTCTTCTGTTTGCGGAGCTGTAGGCCTTCCTCTTCCCTCCTCCTCCTCATCTCATCTGTGTTGAGAGACTTGTTCTTGTAGCTCTTGAGCCGTGCATTGTCCTTACCCTGACTCATTGTGTAGCCTAAAGATATAGGAATACATCACATGAGTTAATAATGTCAAGTCATATTTGGGTAAGGGTTGTGTGTACCTTGACTCATTGTGTAGCCTAAAGCTATAGAAATACATACCACATGAGCTAAAGTCATTTAATATTTGGTAATAGCATTGACAGTACAATAGGTAATAGTAATGTTACAGATATACCAAGGTGGGTTATGGGTAGCTAAATTATTTTGTTTACATTAGGCATAACATTATACCTTCACACAAATTAAATTAACTTAACTATCTTACGTAGAATATTGTAACCGGTTTTATATCGGCGCAACGTTAGATTATTTGGATTTTCAAGACAATCACAAGTTAACACTGCAGGCCAGGGTAACGTTAGCTAAATGGGGTAACGTTACCTTTCATCACAGTCGCATTGCATTGTAACGTTAGGGAGCAATGGGGGCATCTAAGGATACTACTACTAGGCTAGCTATAGCTTTGTCTCGTCTTAAGCTATTAAACGTTAACGTTAGTTGACACTCCAAGATTCCTAAACTACCAAAGTCGTAAATAGCTAACAACCCCGTCGATTCACTAAACAATACTGGGTGAATAAACTGCTGGTTTAGGATGGCAGGAAGGCTAGTGAGCTAGCACTACATGGCTAATGTCAGAGCCGTTGCCGAAAGCGCTATATGGCTAATAGCGGCTAGTTTACGCAAGCTGCATTATTAAGGTTAGCTCTGAAATGCAACGCTAACGCTGGCTCAAGACACCACACCCCGACGAATATTTCGCAAGCGATGCTGACATTGAGGAATTGACGAGATTAAGGAATATATATACCGACACCACGCAGAGACTACACAATTAATTTAATTGTCCTCTGACCTGTCAAATTGGGCTCTATATAATCCCCTTATTCGCTAGGCCACCGTTCTTGCTGCCGCCGGTATATGAATGCGCATGCGTGAGACTACGCACTCTATTCCGCGTTATTTCGAAACCCACATAGGTTACGCCAAAACCACGCCCTGTGCCCGCCTACGCAGCAGTCAAGCGCCGGGATTGGCCAGGCGCCCATGCTCATGTTGGGATCTTATTATAATACATCCATGGTTGGGATCCATGGTTGGGCTCCGTTACATGGAGGACACCATTCCTGTGAGAAGCAACACCAACAACTACAGCGAGTCTGCAGTGAGGATATTGAAAGACAAAATCTATCTTATTTGACTTTCTGACCACCCGCCTCAGTGCTTATTATGAGGCCAGAATAACAGATGCTGCCCTTGGCCATTGGGAAGGCTAACCCACTTTTGGTTTTATTGATTGTGTATGATTCAACTTTTTATCTATGATTTTCTATTATTGCATGTTTTTGTAGATTGTTGGGACTTCACTGGCCTGGAACAAACGGCTGGACTGGGGGGAATGAATAGCTGTGCCAAAAAAAGAAGAAGCTAGGCCTATGTGCTGTATGTAGCCTCTTGTATTTATATTTTTTACATTTTTCATTTGCAAGTTAAACTGTCATTGAAGCTTTGGCTAAAGCCCTGAATTTTACAATGATGTTTTGAAATAAATATGTTTAAAAATCGATTGTGTGTTAAAAGCTTGTGTTACGTTTTCATTAGCGTTAATATATTACAGTAGCGTTAATTTATTTTCAATGTCCGCTATCAAGAGCAATTTGGTTAATAAAAATCGCTGTAGGCCTACTGGGCGCAGTGTTTGTGGTGTGGAAAATGTGTTAAAAGCTTGTATTACATTTTCATTAGCGTTAATACACTAAGGAAGGTAGGCTATGTGATCATAATTAATTTCAATGTCCACTCTCAAGAGCAATTCAGTTGGTTCATGAAATCGTGTGGTGTTGGAGATTCGAGCTGTCAAAAGAAGACAAAAGTCTTGCTCCTGGCCAATCCCGGCGCTTGACTGCTGCGTAGGCGGGCACAGGGCGTGGTTTTGGCGTAACCTATGTGGGTTTCGAAATAACGCGTCGGGCGTTGGGAGGTGATGGGGGAGGGGCGCAGTGAGAACCTGGTGAGAACACACAAAACTGCTGCCTACCCACATTAGGGGTACGTTGATGTAGGATATTGTGTGTTGTGACTGATGCAATAACATTTAGTCAGCAACACACACACACACACACACACACACACACACACACAGGCATGCCTGTGTGTGTGTGTGTGTGTGTGTGTGTGTCCAATTATTATGACATCATCAGTGTGTGTGTGTGTGTGTGTGTGTGTGTGTGTGTGTGTGTGTGTGTGTGTGTGTGTGTGTGTGTGTGTGTGTGTGTGTGTGTGTGTGTGTGCCCCCCTATGACATCACTGATATCAGTCTTGGTCTTGTCACAAATGCCTCCTTGTGTGTGTGTGTGACATCACTGATCAGTCTTGTCACAATGCCTCCTTGTGTGTGTGTGTATGTGTGTGTGTGCCCAATTATGATATCACTGATGACATCATCAGTGTGTGTGCGTGTGTGTGTGTGTGTGTGTGTGTGTGTGTGTGTGTGTGTGTGTGTGTCCCTATCCCTCAGGTCACCCGCTCGGGTGCCCTTTACACACGATGAAGGTTTCACCCCGATCGCACGTAAAACGGCATAGCTGTGGCCGAACACAGAACTTGAAACAAACAGAGCCCACATACTCAGTTGTATACATATATATAGATAGATAAATCATGAAAATAAATGAAATGTAAAAATAAATCTTCTCAGGAGGCTAATTGCAACTCTTTCACTCATTCCTCATTTTGTAATCTTAGATTATTAGGTCAACATTCAATCATTGCATCATATAGGCTAGTTCTCTCTTGCAGCTTTCTAAGCAAAATGTTGTAGTCAGATAAAGGGGGTTGTAGGCCTACTTGGGTATTTTCTAACTCTAGAGATCTATACCTGGCCAAAAATCACTATAACTCTAGAGATCTATACCTGGCCAAAAATCACTATGAGAATGAATGGTCCCAGTTGGGGTTCTGGCTCAATGTGTGTAGTCAGGCAATTCTGTTCTGCGTGAAATAACCATGTGGCACAGTCAGTCACTCAGCCCCCTCTGCTGGATTGAGTTAACACCACGTGATAAATATAACACACCTATACTAAAATCTACATAGATTAATTGAAATGTGTCTTTTTCAGATCATCATAGTCTAAGATCTCTGGCAGTGTATAAATGCTATACCTGGAAATGAGGGAACCTGGCTTGTGGGGGAACACTGGAACAGCTAAACACTCGACTCTCACCCTGAATCAGCATTTTGCTTCACTTCAGTCCTGTAACAGTTTTGCAAACTGAATGCAACAGCAGCGTTTATACCTTCCATGTTTCTATCATTGTACCTCCAATGTGTCAGATGGGTTGTGCCATGACAGGCTGAGCACTGGCTTTATTACCTTCCCTCCCCTGAATACATTAACGAGACATGACAGGCTGAGCACTGGCTTCATTACCTTCCCTCCCCTGAATACATTAACGAGACATGACAGGCTGAGCACTGGCTTCATTACCTTCCCTCCCCTGAATACATTAAAGAGACATGACAGGCTGAGCACTGGCTTCATTACCTTCCCTCCCCTGAATACATTAAAGAGACAGCTCATTTGCTCTACATTTTAACAATAGTAAAACATGAATATAACTAATTGGAAAATTACAAACTGTCCTCCTTCATAATGTTCCAGTATACAAACAACTACATGATCAAGTTTTCTGATGATATAGCCATAATCTTAATCTCAATATTGACCAAAAATCTGATATTGGCATGTACAAACAAGAGCTGGAAGAGGATGTGAAGTGGTGTGAGGAGCACAACCTTATTTTAATTGTAAAACAACAACAACAACAACAACAACAACAACAACAACAACAACAACAACAACAACAACAACAACAACAACAACAAAGGAAATGGTCTTTGATCCCAGGTCTGTGGGGGATCACAGCCCAGTTCTCAAAGGGGAGAGAGTTGAGCAGGTGACATCATGTAAGTATTTAGGCATCCATTTGGATTTTCAGTTGAATTGGGCTCACCAAGTTGAGATTTTATGTTCTCGTATTAAGCAGCGTTTGCATGTTTTGAGAAGGCTTAGGGTCCATGGAGTAGATAAAAACATGATGTTGTGCTACAGGGCAGCCATTAAATTAATTATTCTCTACGGCATCACTACATGGTTTGGTAACCTGTCCGTTAAACTCAAATCACAACTCCAAAACCTCATCAGGAGGGCTGGTAAAATGATTGCCATGCAGCTCCCATCTTCTCTCCAGGAGATTTTTGAGGAGACAGTGAGGAAGCAGAGCCTCAAAATCACCTGTGACCCAAACCACATCCTTCATACAGAGTATGCTGAGGTGTTGCCGTCAGGCAGAAGGTACAGGTCACCAAACTGTAAGCTGAACAGGTATACATCTTATTTGTTTCACTGTCAATCAAACTACTTAACAGTAAGAGATGATGTAGAGCAGGCACATCCAAAGTCCGGCCCGGGGGCCTTTTGCTGCCCGCGGACTAATTTTAAACGGCCCGCGGCTCTCAAAATACTACTGTATACTATGTGGCCCTCCACACAGAATTGGTCATTCATTGATTAACCGTTAATCAAGGAAGTTCACTTTGCATTTCTTCCATTCACCTAACCATGACAGCACTACAGTTTGTAGACACCCCCCCATTCAAAAAGGTTTGGACACCCCTGATGTAGAGCATCTGTACAATACCTAAAATTACAGTTTATTGTGCAATATTTTTTTTGTATAGCATCGGTGCAATATTTAACTTTTCATTTGATCATCAAACCTATTTCTTGGGGGGAGGGGCAATACTTTTTTGTAAAGGACATTTAGCAATATTAGGTAATATTCTTGGTGTGTATGTTTTTGGTGGATAGGGATATATTGGTATTGAATGTATTGTAGTTTGATTGTACATGCACTGTATGTATGTGTGCTATGATACATATTGTATGTGCTCTCAAATGCCCAAGACAAATTTCTCCTTAGGGAGACAATAAAGGCTAATCTAATCTAATCTAATTCATCAATCACAGTTGTCCATTACAATGTGACGAGGGTGACATCACAGGGGAAAGAGACCAGCCAATAAGAGAAGGCCAGTTCAGTACCCTATTTTTCACCATTAGGTGTCAGGTTTCACCAAACATTTGGGTTTGGGTGTAGTTACACTGGTGCTTTTCTTTTGCTGTTTTGTTCTGCTATTTTACATTTAAGTCTATGACGAGTGTCTTTTGCTTTTCCACAGAAAAGGGGGCGGGGACATGTAGCCGGTCTGATGTAAAGGGTTTCAAAGAGGGCCACTGTTTCCATTTTGACTAAAACATTTACCACATCGTTTTTTGTGATCAATTTTTATTGAGTTTTTTGTGTGATACATAAACACAGGACAACACAACAAAGCACAAAAACTTGCATCCATACATAACTGGACCTCAAATCCCCCCTCCACCACAGACAGCAATTAACAGAGTTCCCACACATTTTCATTAGGGATGCACGATATATCGGCAATCATATCGGTCGATGTTAGTCATTTTTTAACATATCGGTCATATCGGTATCGGTCAGATGTTGCAATGTTAATATCGGTTATCATTATCAGCCAAATTCTTCACATTGATATGAAATAATGCACTAAATCTATGATTTATGGGCTTTTCCAAAGGCTTTGCAAATAAAGAAATGCATAACTTTTTCAAATTCAGTGTTAACATGTGCTTTTCAGTATGTACAAAATGTGATGATCATAAAAATGTGGTTTTATACAGATCATATCGACATCGGTAAATATCGGTTATCGGCCATAACAGCAATGTTAATATCGGTTATCGGCATCGACCAAAATCTTCATATTGGTGCATCCCTAATTTTCATGGATACAATTTATAAAATTTTCCATTACTTTTCAGGGATCAATAATTCCCTTGTGAAGCTGTGACGTATGACCTCCCGACAATACAACTTCCGGGTCCAAGCGCCAAGCCTCTCTGCGTTGTCAATATGCCGCAGTGCTGTGTCCCTCATTGTTGGAATAGATCCGAGACTAAGAAAACGATTCAACTGTCATTCTACTGCTTTCCTTGCGACGAGAAAGAGAAGAGGAAATGGCTGCAGTTAATAAGGAACGTTACAATTTGGAGAAAGTATGTAGAAAAACAAAGTTTGGTGCCAAGTGTAAAAAGATTATAAATAAAAAAAAGTTGTTAAGTTAAAAAATTATTCATAAAAATATATCTAAATAGATTCACGGGTTTCGCCATAGTTGTTTTGAATGAGGCGAATGAGGAGCGGTGCCGCTAGACCCTGGAGGTGACGCGGGTTGAAAGACTGTCGTCAGTTTTAACAACCGAATAGAATTTCCATTTACTGTAAGGCAGTGACTCTGAATCAATATCAGAAATGATTATTATAGACAAATAGACACAGCTTCTCCTTACATTGGTTTTTAGTGCTTTGGTGTCACTGCATCATGCACTTGCATGATGCAAGCTATTGAACTAAAACAGGAATTTTCCAATAAAATATTAATATAAAATGCAAGCACTAAAATCAACACAAGTTAGAGCTACGTTACGTCAATAGCTACAGAGAATACATTTGCCGTTATATGTTACATTACAGTGGAAGGTTATCCACGGGAAGATTACTGTAACAACTCCATTACACACAACACAATTTCATGACTTTTCATCAACTTTCAAGGATTTTGACAATTCCATGAGTTT
The DNA here is from genome assembly GCF_964638095.1 of Poromitra crassiceps. NCBI lineage: Eukaryota > Metazoa > Chordata > Actinopteri > Beryciformes > Melamphaidae > Poromitra > Poromitra crassiceps. The sequence goes on from NC_139624.1 coordinate 82,937,530, forward strand.
TACAGGCCTGGAAAAAAAGATTTTGAAATCCCACAACTTTTCCAGGTTTTCCATGGCCATGGGAACCCTGAGTTAAATGTTTCTCTCTTCAAGTCTCCTTTACAACCAAAACATTTACCACAGACTGAGCAATTCAATTGTTTAATTATCTCCTGTGTGGACTATCATGTGTCTCTTCAAGTATCCTTTACGACCAAAACCTTTACCACAGACTGAACAATTAAATTGATAATCTCCTGTGTGGACCACCATGTGTGTCTTCAAGTTTCCTTTCCGACCAAAAGCTTTACCACAGACGGAGCAATTAAATTGATAATATCCTGTGTGGACTTTCATGTGTGTCTTCAAGGTTACTTTATAACCAAAACATTTACCACAGACTGAGCAAATAAATGGTTTATCTCCTGTGTGGACTACCATGTGTATATTCAAGTCTTTCTTATAAGCAAAACCTTTACCACAGACTGAGCAATTAAATTGATAATCTCCTGTGTGGACTACCATGTGTGTCTTCAAGTGTCCTTTATGACCAAAACTTTTACCACAGAGTGAGCAATTAAATTGTTTATCTCCTGTGTGGACTATCATGTGTGACTTCAAGTTTGCTTTATGAGCAAAACCTTTACCACAGACTGAGCAATTAAACGGTTTATCTCCTGTGTGGACTATCATGTGTCTCTTCAAGTGTGCTTCATTAGCAAATATTTTACCACAAACTGGGCAGCTGAAGTGTTTCTTCCTTGGAACTTCACTGTTGATCTGTGAGCCTAAACCTGACTGAAGTTCACTAGTTTCCACCCATTCATTATAATTGTCTTCAGTCTCAGAAGAGTCTGAAGTCTTGTCATCACTAGTTGGTTGTGAATTACTAGCTTGATATAAGTATATCAAGTTCTTTGCTGGTTCTGATACTCCACAGTCCTCACCATCAGCTTCAGTTTTAATCTGTTCAGTTGAGCAGCTGGCTAGAGGCTCTGCCTCTCTGTTCTCCTCAGTTTGGCTTTGATGAAACTGTGACAACTGAGGTTTCTCTTCCTCCTCTTCACTCTTCACAGAGACAACAGAGAATGGGAACTTCATATCAGCCTCCTCCGGCTGTTGAAGCTGCTCTCCCTCGCTCCTGATCCAGAGTTCCTCCTGTTCCTCTTTAATGTCTGGGGGCTCTGGCTCCTCCTGAAGCTGCTCTCCCTCCCTCCTGATCCAGAGTTCCTCTTTAATGTGTGGGGGCTCTGGGTCCTCCTGAAGCTGTTCTCCCTCCTGACTGATCCATAGTTCCTCCTGTTCCTCTTTAATGTGTGGGGGCTCTGGGTCCTCCTGAAGCTGCTCTCTCTCCTGACTGCTCTGGTCCAGACTGGGGATCCACTCCTGCTGCTCAGGGGGAACCTCTTCTTCAATGACCAACAGCTGCTGGAGGTCTGGAGGCAAGGCGTCTCTGTGTAACCGCACAGCGTCCAGCAGTTTACGCTGTCGATCGATCTCCTCTTTTGAACGAGTAGCATCCTCCTCGTATTCTGCTATTGTTCTTTCAAACAGCCCAAATATGTCTCCAACAGCCTCAGTTAGGCGCTGCTTCACCACAGCTCTCAGCTTCTGGACTTTAGACAGTTTCATTTTACACAGTGACAGGAACTTTTCTGACAAACTTTATCATTCAAAGCTCAAATAGCTTCACAGCTAACGTTAGCTTCACAGCTAAACCATTCATCTGAGTCCAATAAGTCTTCTTCTTCCTCTGATCAACGGAGCCCCGGTTCCACTTCATATATCCGTGATAATATCATCCGCACATACGAGTCTTCTGTTTGTAAATTAAACTTCTCAAAGTATAAACGGGAAATAAGGTGCTACTGCTAACGTTACTCTCGTTATTATCTATCAAGAACGTTTGCATGGGAGCTTCAACACGTCACCACCACAATACCCAGAATGCCTTGCATCACCGAGGCGAGCAGTCGGGGGGGGGGGGGCGTTATTTCGAAACGTATGTTCGAAACCCACATAGGTTAAGCCAAAACCACGCCCTGGGCCCGCCTACGCAGCAGTCAAGCGCCGGGATTGGCCAGGAGCAAGTCTTTTGTCCTCTTTTGACAGCTCGAATCTCCCACACCACAAACACTGCACACGCAGCCCAGCGATTTCATGAACCAACTGAATTGAAAACGTAATACAAGCTTTTAACACATTTCCCACACCACAAACACTGCGCCCAGCCCAGCGATTTTATTAACCAAATTGCTCTTCACGTCAGTAATCATTAGGTGGACGTCTGGAGCGGTGGGGCCTCACAAACAAGATACAAACACGCAATAAGTACCAAATTCACAGAATCTGTAAATAACCGTTGTTATTATGAAATCTTCAGAAGAGAGAGAAAAACAAAACAAAGCAAAAAAGAATAAAATTGAATAAAATAAGATAAAATAAAATATTAGTGTTGACCAAAAAACCTATTTTCAAATTCTTTGTACTTCTGGTTAATTTTGGGGGAGATTGAGGCTCTAATTTCTTTATATTTGTCACAGTGTAACAGGAAGTGCAGCTCTGTCTCCACCTCTCCTTGGGAGCAGAGTGAACACAGCCTCTCCTCTCTGGGTAGCCAGGTCTGTCGGTGTCTGCCTGTTTCTATTGCCAGGCTATGATCACTGAGTCTGTACCTGGTCAATGTCTTCCTCAGTTTTGGGTCAATAATAGTGGTCAGGTAGTCTGCCACCGTGTAATCTCGATTTAGGGCCAAATAGCAATCTAATTTACTTTGGGTTTTTGTGGTATTCTTCCAATAGGTAAGTCTTCGTTTGGGGGTAAGTCTCAGGACCAGCTGGCTGAGGGGGCTCCTCTCTATGGTCTCTTCTTGGCTTTAAGGCTTGGTGATGGTAGGAGGAGGGGTCACTAGTTTTGAGGTGCTAGAATGTAATGGCTCTTTTTTAATGTCAATTAGAGGGAATTAGCCAAGTTCCGCTCTGCATGCATTATTTGGGGTTTTTCTTTGGACTTTTAGAATGTATTTACAAAGTTCAGTGCACGTGAAGAATCTCAATTTGGTGTTTGTCCCAATTAGAGAATTCCTGGTTTGCTAGTGGACCCCTCTCTCTCTCTCTCTCTCTCTCTCTCTCTCTCTCTCTCTCTCTCTCTCTCTCTATTCAATCCCCTTTATAGACCCTTTTCACAGCATCCGTTTTGAGGTGGTAAAGCAGGAAGTAAGGTGTGTAACCAATAACATTAATGAGGGCCCTGGCCCCTGGCACTGGAACGCCTAAACGGAACCATCATTATCTTATGGTTTGCTTTAGCACCTCAAAAATTGTATTGGGAAATGAGTCTATTGACACGGGAAACAGGGAAATTAGCAGCTTAATGCAGTAGCCTAAATGACATGAATGCATGACTCACCCCAAAAAGCCTTCTCTTGACCACGCGCTTGCGCACGTTGTGCACATGGTAAAAAGATGAGACCGTTGGGAATATCAACATGTTCCTCAGATATTATACAATTATTATGAAAATCTCTATACGGCTCTAAAATTACAATCATCAGTATATAAATGGGAGGTGGGGCTCTGTCTGTCTGTCTGTTTCTCTGTCTGTCTGTCCCACTGTGATGTCATAAATGACATCATCAGTGAATTATGTCATCAGTGATGTCATAGGCATTGTGACATCATCAGTGATGTCATAAATTCTCTCTCTCACACACACACACACACACACACACACACACATAATCAGTCAATGTGCAGACTCTACTTTTACTTTTACTTTTAGCATGTCAATTTTGTCAAATGTGTCAACAAGCATGAGGCATTGGTGATTGAGATGGGATGTCTGTGACTGTGAGTCAATTCACAAGTGTTTGTAGCCTAATGTAGCTAGCCTACCTAATACCTATTCTGATCTTCTTAAATATTGCCCCTGACAATTATATCAAAAATAAAATAAAAACAAAACTAATAGCCTACTCAAACTACTACAAACTAAACTAAAACGTGTGGAAACTAAACTATATACTTGAAATTGAAAAGAAAATTTAAAAACGAAATCTACAAAACTTGCTACTTACATGCCAATGGGTAAATTAAAAACAATTTCCCGGTCTGATAGTGATAGGCCAATTTCCAAAATGTAGCTCAGTTTTAGGCTAAAGTGCTGCACTCTAGTGGTCATGTGACATATTACATCAGAGTTCATTCATCTCTGTCTGTCTGTCTGTCTGTCTGTCTGTCTGTCTGTCTGTCTGTCTGTCTGCAAGCAACACAAAATGAACTCTGACATAATGTAGGCTAGCTAAGTGATTTTTTTTTTTTTGGTCATGACTTTTCAAAAGGGCAAAAATATTGCGCCAAGCCAACAACTCAAACATGCTCAAGAGCAAAGTTGTTCAAAGTCAAGCATTCAGGCACATTTGCAAGATACAAGATACAAGATGTTTATTGTCACACGGATGTACAAGTACACACAGTGAAATGCTTGAGCTGAGTTATGTTCCGTTACAGTCATCATTATCATCGTCATCAACATCGTCATCATCATTGTCATCGACATCGTCGTCATTGTCATTCACATAACATTATCATCATTGTTTCCTGTCATGCTTAACTAGTACATTAACATCAGAACATTGTCGTTATTGTCATCTATTCCGGTGCTTTTCGGGTCTGTGCCGTATATTGCGGATTCCCATAAATAATCTTTATATGTTATGTTAATTAGTAGTTACAAGTCTTTGTCTATATATTGTGGTTGGCCATAAATAAATCTGTACATGTTATCTTAGCAGCTGGTCATAATGGTGGGGTGGATCTGTTTATTGTTTAGTCTGGTGGCTTGGGGGATGAAGCTATTTCGTAGTCTGCTTGTCCGGGTTTTGGGGGTTCTGTATCTCCTACCAGATGGTTAGCCTGGGTAAACCCATGCCCCACGTGACCTGCTCTCAGACCTGTTCTCAGTCACTAGTGACTGGGAACTGAGAGAGCAGGTCACGTGGGGGCTGGGTTTACCTAGGCTACCAGATGGTAGCAGGGAGAACATGTTGTTGAGTGGGTGGGTTGGGTCCTTGATTATTTTCCTGGTTCTCTTGAGGCAGCGCTGAGTGTAGAGGTCTGCCAGATCCGGCAGCTCGCAGCCTGTTACATGCTGGGCCGCGCGCCTCACTCTCCTCAGCGCTTTCATGTCTTTTATGGTGCAGTTTCCAGGAGGTGAAGCAGCCGGTCAGTAGGCTTTCAATGGTGCCTCTGTAGAAGTCTTTGAGTATTGTGGGTCTCAGGCCGAACTTCTTTAGTCGTCTGAGACCGTGCAGCCGTTGTTGGGCCTTTTTGGCAACAGAGGTGGTGTGGCTGGACCATGTTAGGTCCTGGTGGATGTTGACACCCAGGTATTTAAAGCTGTCCACTCTTTCCACCTCTGTGCCGTAGATGGTGACCGGGCGGTGGGACCCCCCCCCCCCCACCTCCTGTAGTCTGTGAGTCCCACCCCCCCACCTCCTGTAGTCTGTGATGATCTCCTTGGTCTTGGCCACATTCAGGGAGAGGTGGTTGTCCTGGCACCATTGTTCCAGGACAGCCAGTTCTTTCCTGTAGGGCGTCTCGTCGCCGTTGGAGATCAGCCCCACCACTGCAGTGTCGTCCGCAAACTTCACGATGGTGTTTGAGGTTTGGGTTGCCACGCAGTCGTGGGTGTAGAGGTCATACCAGTAGGGGCTGGAGACACATCCCTGTGGCGCTCCAATGCTGATGGTCAGTGGGGAGGAGGTGCGGTCTTCTATTTTCACCACCTGTTTTCGGTCTGTGAGGAAGTCTGACACCCAGTCACATATGGCTGATTTTAAACCCTTTTAAACCATTTAAACCCTGCTGCCCCCTTTTGACCGCTCAACTGAAAAAGGCATATTATCAAACAGGCCAGTTGGGACAAATCTATGGGACAAAGTCCATAGTTTTAGAATTGTTTACATTACCTACAGCAGCAGTCACTGATATAGCAGTTTTATTATGTTTTTGTCCCCATCTCTATTCACCAAGTTCATCATTTGATGACAAAGGGCAGAGCTATCTTTATACATATTTGGGGAAACTCTCAACTTTGATACCCTGTATGTAGCCTACATGTGCTGAAAGGTCATAAATCATATGGGTCTTACACAACCAGCTGTTTGTATGAAAGAAAAAGCCCACCCTCCTTCTGGTGCTGCTCTACCTAAGAAAACACAACAAAAGGTATGCCAAACATTTTATCCTGTTACTTTTGGTACCACTTTATAGTTATTGTGTATAGATCAATGCACAGTGGTACATGTGGACTGTCTCAATGAAATTATACATTTTTAAACTCACTTGCATAAAATTAGAATTTCATCTAAATTCTAAGATGCATTTTCTTCAACAAACATATTAAGCATTTCCAAAACGGATGCACAAATAAGATAATGTGTGTGTGTATCTATATATATATATATATATATATATATATATATATATATATATATATATATATATATATATATATTTATATGGTGTTTGACAACACAAGCAGCCATGGTATTGGATATGTTTAACATTATGTATAGGTTTGAACACAAAATACAGGTACTGGTATGTAGTTCAATGTCATTGATTCTCAAGCAAAGAATGCCTTTCACAAGGTAGGTGGGGGGGCCACATCTATAGTGTGTTGTCCTTTTATGATATATTGCTCTGAGGCAGAAATGTATGCAAGATAAGAAATGCACGTGATGTGTTGGGTGGTCATAAAATGTTCTCTTACACAACCAGCTATTCTATAAGTGAAGTATCACTCAGAAGTATCATCCCCTCACAGTCTGTTTTGGTCTCCATATTGACTCGGCTCACATAGGGAGGGGCAAGGAAAGGTATGTCTTATTTGTCTTCATTGCCAGTCTTGATCATGTGGCACTTGTTATCTAAGTCATGCTGCCACTCGGCTTAATTACCAACAAGAAAACACAGCATGCGGTGATGGCACACGTGCCTTTTGGAATTGAGACATTGTAAAAACAAAAACAACAAAAAACATGATAAATCTTGTCATTTGTCTATTTCAGCCTAGAATTTGATTAAGATTCTGAAAATAGTTTACATTTCATATCTGAAGCATTTCAATCACAGTTTTTGAATAACAGAAAGGACTTCCTCATTCACATCAACACTGCAGTGGTTTATCCGGGACACAAACACAACTGCTAAATAATTTTTGATCATGTTTTTACCGTATTTGTTATGAGAAAGATGTTGGTTTATCAAGAAAAATGCATCATTTGGATCAATATTCCTTGTAGCAGACGTATAATGATAAAGTGATATGATATTACCTCCCCCTTCCACAGGGAGGTCAGAGGTCAGGGTCAGCTAAGCCACCCTGCTGTTGATCCCAACTTTCTGAGTCACTTTCACCATAACAACATTTGCAATTAATTTGTTTTTAATTAAACTGGGGATGTTACATGGACCGTCCCATAACCTGCTGTCTTAGGTTCATTCCCTGCAACAGTCTCTGTAGTTCCAACAATATCTGTGTGACTTGTCAACATTTCCTTGAGCAAGACATTAACCCCCTATACCTGCTCACTCACGATAAGCCACTGGCGCTATTTTAGACCAAATCTAACAAAACAGTATCTGATAATGAAGATGTGCCATAGCTATCAATTCTTTAGTGCCAATGCTTTACCAAAGTCAATGTTCTGTGGATAAATATGTACACAGTACTCATTTTTGAATAAGCTTAAGTTTTCCTTTATCATAGTTGACCACAATGGGAGAACACCATTCTGGACGTCTTGCTGTGATAGTGGTGTCTATTCTCCTCTTTGTAATAAGCTTGGTGTTCAATGCGCTGGCTGTTGTTGGAATTGGTAAGTTTGTTTTTTATTGTCTCTCTTTCGATATGCAGCATTTTGAACGAGTATTGTAGGATTACTGAGAAATCACAAATGGTATTTTAGCGGGTCACACAGCCCTCTCACTACAGTTCCGTCCATGTCTTCATTCATTGTTTTAATTTACCTGCCCACTGTGCCCAGGTCCCTATTCGACCACCACAGCCAACGCCTCCGCTCTGTTTGACACCCAGATCACACCCTCAGGATGGACCTTCCAAATCTGGGCTGTCATTTACACCTGGCTCATTTTGATGCTTGCATACATCCTCACTAATCTTTGCAGAAAGTTAGGGCCTACTTTTGATATTCTCTCTAATAGAAATCTTAACTTTGTCCAAAGACCAGACCTGGGTCAAATAGGATGCAAATACTTATTTAGTTTTTTGAAAACTGTCAGCTATCAAATTAATGCAATGAAATCAAAACTGAGTGGTTGTCTAAATTGACCCATGTCTGTGTAGTATATTTGTTACACTGCACAAACATAAAATCAATTGTTCTTGTTTTGCTTGTAGGAACGGCTATGGCTTTGTTTACTGCAGCCCCTCAGTGCTGCCTTATGGATTCTTTATTAGTTGGTGCATCAATATGTGTTTCAATATTGGCTGGCTGTTGCTATGGGACAGAGGGTAAGTGCTTTTAAAGGAAGGCTGTAAATGGGGCACATGGTTAAATGGTTTCTGTCACTAGATATATTTACATAATGTAAGCTGTAACATATATGGTACATACTGTAAGGTGACCATAGAAACTATTTACAACAACATGACGAAATATGTTTTTTTTTTCCTCTGCTGCCCCCCTCCCTACAGGATGATGATTGCTGCACTGGTTTTTCTGCTTGTGGTCATCTGTACAAACTATACCATGATATGCTACACCTGCCATGGACTCTATATTTATGGAGCGTGGCTCAAGAAATACCAGAAAATAGACTTATTGCTCCTCCGTGTGTTGGTTAGTATGACACCCATATAAACATCATTGACTAGTACATGATTATATGCTTCCAGGTACCAGCTTAGATTAATATATTTGACTAATTTGAGATAATGTTGTACTAGTGCGACAGATATATATATATATATATATACAACCAGGGGGATATTTAAACCATAAACTGACATATTATGTTTCAGGCTCTCTGTATGTGTGTGGGTGCATTCAACTTATACTCGTTAATATATTTGCAGGTTCAGAATGGTGTGTCCATATACGCAACATGGACAACGATTGCAACTCTAATTAACCTGACCATTGTACTGAGTTATGATGTAAGCATGTCTCCAACGGACGCTGCCACCATCTCACTCTCGATCTTGACTGTTGTGTTGATTGTGTGGTAAGTGCATGGAAAGAGACACACTAGAAAACGTTTGAGAGAAAGGCAACATGCCATAGCTCAGGCATCCATCCCCAGGAATTTCCAAAGCAATGTGTGTGTTTTTGATCTTTTGCAGGTTTATTCTGGAAAACTTCGTCCTTGACAAGCATGTGCGGTACATCCTCACCATCTACCCCGTTGTCATCTGGGCTCTGTCTGGAAACCTGGACAAAAACTATGATGCTGCAGCACCCAGCCGCAATGGCATCTTCATTGGTGAGGAATTGACAACAAAAACTTTTTGAGATTTTGATAATCTCATGAATACCACTAGTTCATGTCACTGATGCACTGAAGGATGGCAGAGGTACTGTAGAAAGTAAAATAAATGTATAACCTGAACAAAATCTTAATGTAAGATTGTAAGATCGTGGTTTTCCCTGGTATTTTGGAGGGCTTAGTTGCTGTGTGGCAGGGCAGGGGGGATCTGGGGTTAGGGGTAGAAAATGTTGTGTGGGTGGGGAGAATGGGTAGGTGTACCTGGATGGTGGGAGGGGGCGTGGTCCTGAAAGGGGCGGAGCTAGGGAAAAGGGGACGTAGCTATGGATAGGAAGGGCATAGAGAGTCGGGGTTCGAGGGGTGGGTAGCGGGAGTGGCTAGGTGTATCTGGGTGGTGGGGGGAGTGATAAGGAAAGGGGGCGGGGTTAGGGAAAAGGAGTCGAGGGGTGGGTAGGTAGGGGGAGTGGCTAGGGGGATGTATGGTTCTGATCCGACTCTCAGAATTTGCATATCATAGCAGACTGGAGTATTGGCCTTGGCCGGGCGGAGGTCTGTGCTCTCTGAGTGCACTCTAGTTATTACTATTTATCTGTGTACAAACATTTAGAAAAGCCAGAGCAGATAATAAATAAACAAAACCCCAAAAGCATAAAGACAAAACTTGCTAAAGTAGTTCACTGCATCACTGGGGACCAACATTGATTTGATTTTACATTGTTTTGGCTTAGATGGTGCCCAAAATGGCTTTGGCCTCTAAGCCGTATAACGGTAGGGGAAACCCTACAGATGTAAGATAATGCAAGATACAGTAGATGTATGCAAGATAGAAGAAGATGTAAGATCATGTAAGTGCTTGTACTACTTTTTGGTGACTTTTTGCTAAGTAAGTAGTTACTACAGTCGTTTTTTCCCAGTATTTCCACCTCTGCTGGATGAAGAAATGTTATAATGCTATAGTCTGTGTGTAAAACTGCATTTAGAAACACTCGATGAGCACAACCATCTGTTTAAAAGCTGTTCTTTCATCCCTTAGCTGTGCTGTTGGCTTTAGCCTGTGCGCTGTTTGTCATGCGGATTGTTTTGGTGGTTTGGAGGCACATCAAACAGCCACTTTATGAAGACGCCGACCCTGAGGCCATGTCACCAATGGAGATTGCTGAGAAGCAGAAAAAGATATTTCACTAAACATTTTGCTCAAGACAAGTGATACCTCATGTTCAAAATCCTAATATGTTATGGGAAATAGTGTTATTGTTGTTTTTGATGCAGTTGCTTTGTTAATAACTTGAAAGCGTTTGGTTTTGTATGTTTTTGAAACATCAAATGTGAATCACATGTGAATGCACTCCTGGTGTGACATTTGATCAGGAATATGCATTTCACCTTTGGCTGACTGATCTATGAACCTTTTATGGCTTTTTTCTGACAAATTGATTGCTAACAACAGCCCTCTCAAGGCACAGATAAGGAGACGGTTACAATACAGCAAGGCATGTATTTTGAAGAATCAAGACACGTAGTCATAATCCACCTTGTCATTGTTTTTATTTTTTTGTTTACATGTCCCTGGGTTTGTTTTTTGTCAAATGCCAACTTATATTGCAATACTGATGGTAGTTCTCTCATCTTGACATATTTTATCTGAAATAAATATACATCATCAAATGTTTAGAAAGTTTAGCAACAGGAAATCTTTGTTCACAATGTGTCCAGCTAGAGAGAGTGAGTACATATGGGAGGGCATGCATATTCAAATTAGTTTGATACTTCAAAAAGTATTTGAGGGGAAATGAATCTGTGCAGTAAGAACAAGCAAACTCTTCCAAAATATATATTACCGTATGTAGTTTTAGGTGCTGGATCACAGAAGTAACAGCAGTGTGGGTCAAAGTTGGGTCTGGGGACCTTCACAGCTCATTAAAGGAATTACAGGGGGTTCGTTCACAGCAAAATTAATAGTTTAATTTACATATTTAATTCACCAATGTGAGGCTCTTGCCCTAACAGCATACTGTCCCAAAACCTTATTCCAGCAGGGAACTTCAGATGGTTGGAAAAGGGTCTTGGCTATCTCAGGGTTCTATTCCCACCCAGCCTGTCAGACATCATGAAGGTGAACATGGAACCCCTACTGGAGAAATTCAAACTAGACATAGAAAGATGGCTAAAAAGGAGAATGTATTAAGGATGACTGTAGTCCCCAAGTTAAATTATATTTTGCAATCATTGCTTGTGCCAGTCCCAGTGAAGTAGCGTACTTCCACAGGTTTGATCAGCTGTGCAACCTCGTTCTATGGAATGGTAAGCAAGCTAGGATATGCTTAAGAAACTCCAAAACATGGTGGATCAGGGATAGCCTAGGTAAACCTAGCCCCCACGTGATCTGCTCTCAGAGTTCCCAGTCACTAGCAGGGTGAGCCTGAGAGCAGGTCACTGGGGGCTGGGTTTACCCAGGCTAGATCAGGGAGGCTTAGGGATACCAAACCTACTCTTATACCATTATGCCTTTTGCCTATATGCCACTTAGCATAGTGGCCCCTCCCTCCAGACCATGGTTCAGTGCAGAGGCACACACTTGCCCCGCCCTTCCCTTGGTTGCCTATCTTTCTGCCTCTCTGCCCCCAAGTGCTCAGTATCATCCTGTACTGAAAGTGTGGACCAGTAAATGTAATGTATGTCATTTGTGCATGAATGACATCACTGGTCCACAACTTAACTCAAATCAACTCTCAATAACTGCCAAACAAAATTAATGTCTGCAAAACTGTCTACAGTTTTCTGATATACTACTGATTTTGTAGTCTCGCTGGCCAGCCTCCCCTCCTTACCGTGAGATGAGTCTGGCGGCGCAGGTCTCCATAGTGGGATTGCGATGGGCGGCGCTTGGCGCCAGTGCCCTTGGAAAATAGTTTCCAACAATCCAACTTGCCATTTTCAGGGGAGCGTACCTGTTCCCCGCTCCTGCTAAAAAGGGTTATATGTTCCCCGGGTCTTATGTTCCCCGCTCCCGAAAAAGGGTCCTATGTTCCCCGGGTAGGGTGACCAGATGTCCCACTTTGTGTGGGACTGCACAGCATTTTCATGCCTTTTCCCATGTCCCACATATTGAGATGACGTCCCACATTTTCTACGCTCTAGTTTTCAAAAGCCAAACCACTGAGAGAGAGAGAGACAGAGACAGAGACACATTTTTAACTAAAAATAAATCTGCCTCCTTAAAATGTGAATATTTTCTGCCGTGTTTAGTCTTCTATGACAGACTATCTTTGGGTTGTGGACTGCTGGTCAGGATAAAAGAACACATTTGAGGATGTCATCTTGGGCTTTGGGGGCGAAATTATCACCCTTTTTCACCATTTGGTGACATTTTATAGACGATTAATTGATTAGTTTAAAATAATCGACAGATTAATCGATAATGAAAATAATCGTCGCCAGCATTAGCTAATGTGTCCCACATTTTCCAACACAAACATATTCTTTGTCCCACATTTGGTTTGCTGGGATCTGGTCACCCTATCCCCGGGTGGGCCGGGTCCTATGTTCCCCGCTCGTATGCAAGCCGGCGAGTAGTGCACCGCCGCACGCCTCCACAACCATCCTTCACTTCACTTCACCCCCAGCACCCAACACCCACTGCCCAGAGACAGCGCACCTTTTTCAGCGTGACTCCATACTACAGTGCACTGCCTTGGGTCTCTGGCTCTCTCTGGCTCATCTTGAAAATATGGGGTTCGGCTTGCAAAAGTTCCAGTTTCAGAGCTGCATTTAAATGAGAAATAAATACACAATTTAACTTTGAAACAACAGTATTTATTGTGTTTATTGCGTATTTTCAGGGGATATGGATGTTTCTGATGCGCTATGGCGCAGTAGGCTATGCCTCATGTTTTCCTGGCACAATGCCACGATAAGAAAGTTTTCCCTAGCAATTTGTAACATTTATACAGAGGCTAGAGAAGCATATGTCAGCCACGTAGTGATATAACACTTATTATTTCGCTTTATTTTTTCTTCGCCCATTATGCTTGCGAAGTAGCCTGTGGGAAGTAGCCTGTTGCAGAGGAAAGCGAAATTAAACAATTTATTTGAATGGCTTTACAGAACTTGTGCATGTCTGTGGGTTATGTTTAGGCTGAGGCGATTTGTGCTGCGTGAATGTTGCAAATATTGATCTCTCTCTCTCTCTGAAAAATGTAATATTATGGATAGCATGTTGCTGCTCCTGCTGTTGAATGTGTGCATATACAGTATCTGAGCCTATAGACTTGAGCTTTCCCTCATGCAGTCTGTCAATGAAGTCTCACAACCTCGAGATATTGTGGTTTGCACTCGCCGACTTTACGCGTACGAGCGGGGAACATAGGACCCGGGGAACATAGGACCCTTTTTCGGGAGCGGGGAACATAGGACCCGGGGAACATAGAACCCTGTTTAGCAGGAGCGGGGAACATAGAACCCGGGGAACAGAGAACCCGGGGAACATAGGCATGACCCCATTTTGAGCATGTAGCAACGAGCTAGCATGTAGGTTTCTGCCGTTAGCTTGCTAGTTAGTTAGCGTTGTTGTTTTCACTGAGGTGGCAGGGCACTATTTACAGCGACACACAGGGAGGAGGGAGCGCAAGCCGCTCTGATTGACAGGGTCGGAGCCAATGACAGAGCTTGTAATAAGCCGGGAGCGGACATCCGGCAGCGACTGCAACCGTCACTCCAATGGGGAGCAGCTGTAGAGCAGGGGAGGGCTTATCCCACTTGCCTGTTTCCGTGCAGCCAGACGACTCTCACAGAAGGGAGGGGAGGCTGGCCAGCGAGACTACTGATTTTGTAATGATAGAAAGCTGGTTGAAAATCGGCTGAGTGTTCCTTTAGGGCAGTTTGGAAGAAGACTGCAAAGATCCCTTCCTGAACACAACCTCTAGGGGTGTCAAACTAATTTTAGTTCACGGGCCACATGCGACCCCATTTCGTCTCGACTGGGCCAGACAAAGAAAATCAATGCATAATACCCTATAAATAACAACACTTCCAAATTTTCCAGTTTCTTTTAGTGTAAAGAATTATATGTACATTTTAAGAACACATTTTTGGTGATCTCAGCTACCACAGGCTTATCAAATCTGCTGTATCTAACTGTGCATCACAATTGACAGCAACTGTGCCATTCTCTATATAGGATAATAAAAAATAGTTTACCATTTAGTAAGGAATATAGAAAACATGAATAGGCTACTTAACATTTAACTTACCCCTGAAACTTGGTACCTGTTAACCTTCACAAGTGCATCAAATTGGATTGAAGGACTTCTCAGTACAATTTTCACATTTTACAAAGTCATTTTGTGGGCCCAGATTGGACCCTCTGGTAGGCCGGTTCTAGCCCCCGGGCCGTATGTTTGACATCCCTGCTCTAGCATATGGCAAACCCCAGCCTATGTTTTGGCAAATACTCTTTGTATTGGAAAGAATGGGTGCTGGTTGGGTGTTGGAGACATTGCTTGGTGACCTTTACATAGGGCAGGACCTCAAATCCTTTCAGTTACAAACAAGAATACTGGCACTATGTGTAAATTCATAGTTTGTTGAAATACATTTTTAAAGCCCCCAAAATGCAGACCCCCTCTTTAATGATCTCAACCTACAGTAGAGGTCACAAAGCATCTATTTACTACTCCATGCTTTTACAAAAACATAGCACAGCAGGCCCCTGAAAACTGTATGGGAAACACATTTTGGAATCACCTTCACAGAAAAAATACAGGTGTCAAAGCGCATGTCACGTGATATTCGTACAATTTAAGATTATTAACAGAATATATTGGACGCCCTCTACATTATATAGGGTAAAGCTGAAGGGTGACCCTGTGGATGCTGGAAGTGCCCTGATACCTTAACTCATGTCTTATGGCAGTGGTTCCCAACCTTAGGGTCGCGACCGAAATTTCTTAAAAATAAATAAATAAATAAATAAATAAATAAATAAATAAATATATATATATATATATATTTTACACCACACAATTTAAAACTAGCGAAGATGATTAGGGTCACTTGCGTTTTTTTGTTTGTTTGTTTCAGTTCTGAGTTAAAGTGAAAGTGATCATCTCTAAGATTTCAGTTTTGTTCTCTTGGGTGACACCTATGGTGATGAGTGGTAATTGCAGGTGAGAATCAGTCACTATCAGAATCAGAATCAGAATCAGAATCAGAATCAGAAAGACTTTAATGATCCCCGGGGGGAAATTGGGACAAGTTACAGTAGCTCACTCACAGAACACACATAGCATAAAATAAACAGTAGTAAATGCGATATTAAGCAAAATAAGCAGAAGAACACAACATAGCATAGAATAACAGTAGTAAATGCGATAGAAGCAAAAATAAGTAGAATATGTCTAAGTAAGCAAAATACGTAGAGTAAGTATACATTCCGTGCCAATTATCATTATTGCACCCTGGACTTATATTAAGTCGGCTTGCCCTATACGTTACACGGCTCAGCCAGGCACAGTTAACCTATCGGCTGGCTCAGTCTCAGGGAGACTGAGCGTCTCTGAGGTGCTCTTTTAAGAGAGGCATTAAATAGACCAATGGCCACAGGCAGGAATGATTTCCTGTGCCTCTCCGTATTGCATCTAGGTGGAATCAGTCTCTCACTGAACGTACTCCTGTGTTTGACTAGCACGCCGTGGAGTGGGTGCGAGTCATTGCTCATGATGGAGCGTAGCCTGGACAACGTTCTCTTCTCTGACACTGCAGTCAGAGAGCCCAGATCCAGCCCCACAATGTCCCTGGCCTTACGGATCAGTTTGTTGAGTCTGTTGGCATCCGCTGCCTTCAGCCTGCTGCCCCAGCACACAATAGCATACAGGAAGGCACTAGCCACTACCGACTCATAGAACATCCTCAGCATGGTCCGGCAGACGTTGAAGGACCTCAGCCATCTCAGAAAGTAGAGACGGCTTTGCCCCTTCTTGTAGAGTGCATCAGAGTTCTTAGCCCAGTCTAGTTTATTGTCAATGTACACTCCAAGGTACTTGTAATCCTCCACTATGTCGACACTGACCCCGTGGATTGAAACAGGGGTCACTGGAGCCTTGACCCTCCTCAGGTCCACCACCAGCTCCTTTGTCTTTGACACGTTGAGCTGCAGGTGGTTCTGCTCACACCATGTGACAAAGTTGGCCACCACATCCCGATACTCATTGTCGTCGCCATCTTTGATACATCGCACTATCGCAGAGTCGTCAGAGAACTTCTGAAGGTGGCAAGACTCTGTCTGGTAGGTGAAGTCCGTGGTGTAGATGGTGAAGAAGAAGGGAGAGAAGACCGTCCCCTGTGGTGCTCCCGTATTGCTGACCACACAGTTCTGCAGGCGCTGCATACTGTGGTCTGCCAGACAGGTAGTCCACAATCCAGGCCACCAGGGGGGCATCCACCCGCATCGCCGTCAGCTTCTCACCCAGTAGAGCCGGCCTGATGGTGTTGAAAGCACTGGAGAAGTCGAAGAACATGACTCTCACAGTGCTGGCCGGGTTGTCAAGGTGGGCGTAGGCGCGGTTGGTCAGGTAGATGACAGCGTCCTCCACTCCCAGTCGGGGCTGGTAGGCAAACTGGAGGGCGTCAAGGGATGGTTTGACCATAGGCCTGAGCTGCTCCAGGACGAGTTTCTCCAGGGTCTTCATGATGTGGGACGTCAAAGCTACCGGCCTGTAGTCGTTGGGGCCACTGGGTCTTGGCTTTTTAGGTACAGGAACGATACAGGACATTTTCCACATCACGCGGACCCTTTGGAGACTCAGGTCCCTATCGTTGCATCAGCCTATAAACAGCGCTGAGCGCCCAGCGCAGCGCAGATCAGTGGGCGTGGACCAGCCCACTCAATATATTGGTGTTGGCGCTACATGCAGCCTAAAGCATTACAACCACGCCTTTTAAGCGTAAAATTATGCACTATCTGCTCATTGGGTAAGTGCAGTAAACGAATCACATGCTTCACTTTTTAGCTCCAATTCCACAGAGCGATCCAGTCCGGCTTCATAAATCAATTGCAGGTTGTGTTCACATTACACATTATTTATATCTATATCTATTTCGGCTCATTTGGTTGCTATTTATTAGCAAAATGGATTAGCCCAATGCATGCTGGGAGATTTCACATGTGTGACTGTTGCAGGGACCCAGGCAGTGCAGTGAATGTTTGCCCAGAATGATCTCGTTTTCTCTCACCTTCACTGCACAGGTAGGATGATGCAACACCCTCTGAATGTCACGGGCTCAAAACTGTCATGTTAGAAAAAACGGTCATGTTGTTATACTATTGTGTTGTGTCTGTCTGAGCGAGGGAGTCAGAGAGAGCGATCTGTCTGAGGGAGGGAGTCAGAGAGAGAGAGAACCAGCGAACTTTTTTTCAAGTATTGTGCCTGTCAGACTGATGATGAGCAAGAGAGAGGGAGTGACACAGAGAAGGGCGACAGAGGAGAGGCAGAGGAGCGCTCCGTGCAATCGCTGCACTGAATAGGCCTGGTTTTCAAAAGCGCAAAGCGCTAAATTTACGCCAGGTAGGAAGATATCATTAGGCCGGTATTTAAGGCCGAAACGCTCATTCTCGCCAATTCTGGGACTGCGCCACGCCCAGTTCGCCTAAAGCGCATTTGGGGGCCTAAAGCCATGTTGATATTTTACAACAAATGTAAAAAATCGCCAATTAAAGTTTTTTTGTACTCCCGAGCAAAACAAGGAAGCCATTGAGAATTGACGAAGAAATGTGGATTTAGCTGTCAAGGAAGTAAGTTGGAGTGTTCATCTTCTGTATTGTAGCGACTCAGGGTTTGACATGTCTGTGGGGATTACGACATTACGTGAAGGCAGCATACTAGACGCTGTTAGTGCCACTTCCTGTCTCGAGGCAGGAGTCAGTCTGGATATGTGAGCGAGCTGACTGGTCGTGTTTGGAGCTAGCAGCGAGGCTACCGCTAGGAGCTGTGTGTGAAGCTAAGAATAAAAGCCTGTACCAACGACAAGTCTCCTGGTTCCTTGGGCGAATACCTGATTCGTTACATTGGCGTCGGAAGTGAAGCAGGAAATATTGCCTCCGATTCGGCCGAGAGGGGAGAGGGTGAGAAGGAACGGCAAAAGAGACTGTGTGTGGGACGGCTTTTGGGCTCGAGCGACCTAGCGGTAGTAGGTTAGCTACCAGGGGTGCTAACTGCTAACTGCTACAAGGACCACGTGCGATGGTGTGCGACGGAGAATGGCCGTCGCTGAACGGGGAGAAGGAGCTTATACTGGCTCCCCTTATACTGACGTTCAGCTCGATGCTGGCGGGCATGGAAGCCCGTGTGTTGAAAGAGGTTGGGCGGCTGTTGGAAGCTACGCCTGCCTGGGCAGAGGAGCTGATGCGGGCGCTGCGGGAGGTCATGCGGCGTGTGGACGTGTTGAGCGCGGAGGTGGCGCAGCATGGAGAACGGCCGGAGGAGCCGCAAGAGAGACTGTGTTGGACGTGCGGAGAACCTGGGCACCGAGCGAGGTGGTGTCGCAGCGGTCCCGGGGAACAGACCAGGTACGCGGAGCAACGGTACTGGGGACGGCAGGGAGCCAGCTGGGGATGCGGAGTGATTGGACACCTAGCCAGAGAGTGTTGAAAGGCTGTCGGGGACCGGAGGACAGCGGGAGAAGAGAGACGTGCAGGCGGCGGACAGGTGAGACTCTGTTGGACGTGCCGTTCGCCTGAGCACTTAGCCAGAGAGTGCATTGAGACTTTGGGGAATGGGGGAGACATGCAGCCGGAGCAACAGGCAGCGGGGCAGCGGAGCAGTGCAGAGCCGGTTATTCAGGGCAGGAGAGTGATGTTTGAGCCGGCCCAGGCTAGCTGCTCTGCATACCAGCCGGTAGAGGGAGATATCATCATCAGCGACGAGACAATCAGGAGAGCGGGGATCGTGCTGAACAGCCAGAGGGAAGTGAGAGACATCATCTGCAGCGCTGTTACAGTCGGGAGAGTGACGCTCGTGTCTCCGGGTGAGCGAGAGGGGTTACCGCCGGAGGAGCCGGCCCAACCTAGCCGCTACACACCCCCCACGGTTGCTGTGCAGAAAGCCGAGGTGGAGATGGATGCCGGTGGTGTTCGCCCTGCTGCCCTGAGCACGCCGCCCCCTGGGGGAGGGGGACGGGAGGACGATGACAGGGACATCTGGGCTGTCGACATGGGTGAGTGGGGACGCAGACAGATGGAGGATGCGGATATCGGTCCGGTGTACGCGTGGGTATCGGCCAGACGCCGGCCCCCTGTGGAGGAGATTCACCTGTGTCCCGGGGCCACGAAGGGACTGTGGAACATGTTTTCGGACCTGTGTCTGTCTCAGGGGATGGTGAAGAGAAAGGGGCACGGATTCACGGGGGTCCAGTGGCTTGTACCTAGTTGCCTGCGGGAATTGACGCTACAGTGGGCGCACAAGGGCCCTGGATCCAGTCATTATGGGCCCGAAGAGACACTCAGCCGCATCCGTAGAATTTACTACTGGGGCAAACACAAGGAGGACGTGCGGAGCTACTGCAGGGCGTGTGAAGGGCACAGAGGTAGGGACCAAAAAGAGTCACCCTGCAGGGGACTAACCCCACTGGGGGTTGAGCGGGACTAGAGTGCTTCAGGTGGGACAGAAGCTTTGAAAGGGGGGATGGAAATGGTGGTGGTAGAAATGAAGGTAAAAGGAAAAGAAATTATGTAAATGGAAGGGGTTATTGTTGAATTGGAATGTGGGTTGAATTTAAATGTTGGGGTTACTGTTAAATTGAAATGTGTGTAAATTGATGATGTGAAGTAACTAAATGATGGTGGTGGTGGAACGAGGAATTAAGTGGTGAAGTAAGAAAAGACTGTTTGTGGGGAAATAGAATTTGATGTGGTGATGGGAAAAAAAGATGTTGGGAAAAAATGCGTTATTGTTGTGTTTTGGTAGAGGGGGGATATGTGTGGGTTGTGGGTGTCAACGTGGGCGTTGACTAATGTTGGGTGAGGAGTATGTAGCGACTCAGGGTTTGACATGTCTGTGGGGATTACGACGTTACGTGAAGGCAGCATACTAGACGCTGTTAGTGCCACTTCCTGTCTCGAGGCAGGAGTCAGTCTGGATATGTGAGCGAGCTGACTGGTCGTGTGTGGAGCTAGCAGCGAGGCTACCGCTAGGAGCTGTGTGTGAAGCTAAGAATAAAAGCCTGTACCAACGACAAGTCTCCTGGTTCCTTGGGCGAATACCTGATTCGCTACAGTATATACGATCTTTGTGTGCAACACACAACCATGCACGTGACATAGGAGAACGCCAGTATTGGAGGGGGGCTTTCTGTTTTCCCCCGTCTTGGGCGTGGTTTCTGAATGATGACGCGTTACGCAGTGTCTCTATGCGACAGTGTGTAGTTCTGGATTAGTTTAGCTCGAGCTTTTTACTTCTAGGGCTCGCATTTACGCTACAAAACTCATGAAAGTGGTCCTCATGTGTGAAGATTATCCGACGGAACTCTGGTTCGCGTTTGATTAATCTTGCATTGCCCAGAGACCGTATTTGAAGCATTGCGGCAAAAACCCATTCAAAAATCCCATAGACAGAAACAGTGAAGAACCAGGAAGTCCGGGACTTCCGCGTTCTGACTACAAAAATACGTCATCCCTGCGGCTCTCTATGTTACAGGTAGCCAGTGCAGGGATGCTAATACTGGTGTATGTTAACTTTTCCTGGTTTTGGTTAAAATTCTTGCTGCTGAGAGTTGGACATGCTACTGTGTAGGCCAGTGTAGGCCTGTACATGCTGTTGAAATAATTGATTGCAAAGGATTACCCAATCAGCAGACATGATCAAAAGAAGAGTAATGTAAAAAGAGGAGCAATGCAAAAAGAAAAGGGGGAATAAAATAACCACTTAGAAAAAGGTAAATAGTAAATTGAAACAACTATTAATTGATTTCACGACGATTTTATATATTTCTACATTTATTTGTGTAATTATTTTGTTTACTGGCAGTTTATTACCAATCTGGTCTAGTGGTCTTACATTTAACCGAAAGGGGATCACTTGGGTGGTAAATAGTTAGCACTGAAAATATAATGCAATCCAGTAGTTGGCGGTAATGCAACAATTCTTTGGATGCCAACCGCCATTAAACACTGAAGAAGCAGAATGCAGTCTACCAATTTAGACGTAGAAGAAGAAGAACGCTGACGGGTGCGCGCGTGGCCGCGGGCTATTTGACTGTTGTTTAGCTAGGGTAAGCTAACGTTTTATCGCTCTATCCAGGTTATTACAATGCCTCGACCCCAACAGCTTTCCCGTCAACATTACTAGTTGACGCGATCTACATTTTACTGGGCTGTTTCAAATAAATGCTTAATGGTGTTAAACGCGAACAAGCTTGTTTTATAAGATATGCTAGCTTGTTGGCTAGCTAGCTAACTGTTTGTGTTTGTTAGCAAGCGGCGGACGCTGGCCGAAACAGCTGTCTCAAAGGGAGACGACATGGAGAAGAAATCCCCAACTCTGGTAAGTGACCCTGTTTAATGTAGTTATTGGTACTAAAATGTTAGTCTGTCAGTCTGACACATGCGTCACGCAACCGTATCTTCAACTTACCTAGCGTCAAGCAAGAGGGATCCTGCCTATTCTGAATGTTCTCGTCTGCTTCAAAGCATCTAGCGTTAGCGTTAACTAGTTACATTTTCTTCTAGCACTCGTTTTCAGCTTCACTTTGAACGCAACGCGCCCACCCAAAATCAGCTTGTTTAGCTGTTGTACTACCTGACCTTAGCCGTCTGGGGATTTTCATCTCAGTGTGCATTGCAATTCAGCATCCTGTTAAGGGTTACATTGGACGGAACATAATGGCACAGGCAGTTGATCCGACTTTATTTTTTGGTCAGCAATTTTGATTTTGGATAAACTACTTAGATCAATGGTTATGTTATTTGTCTGATCCCATATACACTCAACAATTGTGCCAAGATAGCCTGATATTGCTGTTTGACATACTTCAGACTACACCAAATGCATAAAAAGGGTCTGTCTGAAGGCATTTATTAGTTTCTGAACATGGGAAAATGGGATAAACCAGTAAAATACCACAAAACTACTGTATATTTTTAACCAAATCACATATTTAGGCTATCCTGTGTGATCTCCGATAACCAATGTAATTAATATTTTCTCAATTCCATCCACTGAGCCTCCCCTGAAACTGCCGGGAGCCCCCCTGGGGATACCCTGGTTAAACCATCTGGATCCGTAAACTCACATTCTGTTTAGTAAGTTTCATGGATGGTTCATGACCGGATGGTTTACCAGGCTACCCTGGGGAGGCCCGCCTCCCCTGACTTAGATTAATTAATTAATGTTACAGATTCCGTGCTTTTTTTTTTTTACCTTATGTGGTCCTGATCAGGGAGCGCTGAGGGATTATGTAGCATAACAACAACAATAATCATTATTACTTAGCAAAGTAACTGCTAAATAGATGCTTTCCACAAGACACAGGAATAACTCTTGCTATACCACTTGCCTGTTCACAGAGGAGACCAAAGGGGACGCTCCACTACTTCCACAACAAGGAAAGGTATACTGCGGTGTTCCCCTTGCAAAATCTTTTCTGTGTGCTCTGCTGAAGTTGGCTTTGTGCCTCACACAATTTGTCTGGGAAGGATGAAGTTTGTCAGCCAACATTTTGACCATTTTGACCTTGTGTTTCAGTTCATCTAAAAAATTCACAGGAAAGGCGACTCTTGAAGACATTGATAGGATGTTTGATGACATGGGTATGTATGAGATGAAGTTGCGTTGCTATGATTTAGCCCAGCGGTTTTCAAAGTGTGTGGCGCACCTCCCCTGTGGTGTGCGAGACAACTTGAGGGTAGTAAAAGTGTGCAGGCGAACAGAGCCGACACGTCGCTTGGCCAAACGCCCCACCAAAGAGCAACAGGTCAGCGAATTACATTCCCTCAAATAAGTCGTCAAACGAGTGTTATTTTGTGACAGGCAAATGTTTTTCACCAGTTTGACAAGGAAATGCGCAGACCCTCTGCCAACTAAAGTTATTCATGACGCCGTTTAATAAGGGATCTGGTTGCAAAAATATCAAACAAATCACATAAACGTATTAAGTATAGGGGACATCAGATCACAATATAAGCTTTGATAACTGATTATTGTAGTAGATGACATGATGCCTGTGCATCATCAATAAGCGATATCAGCATAGCAAGTAGGCTATTCATTGTTATAATAGGCTACAGTTGGTCAGTGCTCAAAAGCAGGCAGGAACAGGTTGGTCAAGTGAAAGTGGATCCCTGGATTTAGAACCAGAATGACGCTGTCAGGATTTAAGTGACCTGAATTCCTGCAAAAGAGTGAAAGTGAGTGATTAAAATTCATAAACAACTGACATCAGGCTCATTTAACGTGACAAGACTGATTCATCGATTGATAATCGATGAAATCTAATGATGTTTTTCTGCAAATTGCATCATTGGGAGGTTGATTCTGGCACTCAATATTAGAGGTGGGCAAAATATCGATTTTATATCAATATTGTGCTATGAGAGTAGATATTAGGGGTGTCACGATACACTCAGTTCACGATACGATACGTATCACGATACTGGGTTCACGATAACGATACGATACGATACGATTTTAACAATATTTTTTTAAATTTGAATAATGACAATATGTGACTGGAAAAGTAGTATTTTATTTGAAATGCACAAATACAAAACATGCTGTTGTGGGAAATTGTTATTACAATAACAACTAGAAAAAACATGAGATTGGAGATAAGGCTCATCTTGAAATAGAATGAGTTACACCGTCACTTAGATTTACTTTGAACTAAAAGGTTTCTCAGCAGTATAAATTCTCATTATGCATCTTCAGTTTTTCTTCAAACTCAAACAACAAGACTTCTTAATCTATTTTTTATGCATCTTCAGTTTTTCCTCTCAATTGAATGGTTTCTCTCCTGTATAACTTCTCATGTGTCTCTTCAGAGACTTGTTCAACTGAACTACTTTCCACACATTGAACTTCAACGAACAAAGACGTTTCTTAGTCTATTTTTTGAAAGAAAAAAAAAAAAAAAAAAAATTTTTTTTTTTTTTTTGCGATATGAGATTTCATCTCAACGATACATATCGTGACGTTTTACTATCGCGAAATTTCGTGGGACGATATATTGTGACACCCCTAGTAGATATTGTCTTAGATGTTGGATATGGTAATATGGTGATACAGCATAAATGTTGTCTTTTCCTGGTTTTAAAGGCTGCATTACAGTAAGTGAAGTGTAGGCTAGTGACATTTTAAAGTAGAATGTCATAACTCATTCACTTTTTCATGTATGCACCGAGACTTCACAAAATGTTTGGTCATGGAAATTTGTTTTGAAGTCATGGAAAAGTCATGGAAATGCATTGGTCAAAATGTGTATGAACCCTGAATCGGGTACTTGGGGGTGGGGGGGGTGGATAATTTATAATTTATGAAGTTGCTGTGATACCGTTTGGCAGCGCCGCTGCAATGCATGTTTGCAAAGACAGCCTATGTAATGGAGCGACTTCATGGAAACATATTTCAATCATGAGAGACCAGAGGGTAGAGTTAACAAGCAAGCTTTATTCAAGTATGGCATGGCGATACGATCTATGGCATGAAACGGCATGGCAACTAATTCTGATGGCATGGCAGCATGGCAACTAGTTCTTTGGCGTAATGACTCCGTGGTAAGATGCCTCTCTTCTTGAGGCATCTGCTCGGACTAGGATAGAGAATCCCCCCCCGTAGGGGATTCTTCAGGAGTCAAGACATTGGTGGTGGACTGGGGAGGTGGGTGGGGCGAAACACAGCTTCAGAGAATGGGATGCGATCAGCTCAGGTACAGCGACCAGAAGGATCAGGGAAAGAGGACGATGACACGCTGAGCATGGCTATAAATACTGCCACGTCATAGCCTCGGCATTGACGACATTACCGGCGTCATATTGGCAAGTGCGTCACACGGACATCATTTACACTTGTCGTCACACTAGGATATGATGTGAGGCTGTAACCTTGCTTGCAAGATGGATAACCTCGCGAGATCAAAAGAGATTCTCTCGACGTATCCATCTTGTCATGCACAGGCAGTTAAGATGATTGGTCGAACCATGCCGGCCCGACGAATCAGCGGCAGCCGTAGGCGGGCTCAGGCTCGTCTGGGCAAGTAGTGGGTACATGGTCTTTGTAGTTCTTTTCAGTTTTCACTCGTCAACATGGCTGCCGCCGCGGAAGTGACAGACAGTCTGAATGAAATTGAATGTAACGTTCCCAATTCTATGTATTAAATTCTAAAAAACGACCCTCAACATTTGGGAAGGCTAAGCCACACAACTAGTCGTTATAATCTAACTAAATGCTTCGAAGGTGACTTTACGACCGTGAGGACTCAATCAATGAATACCACGGAGATCAGGCACAGGCCCTTCGGCGATCTGATTGGTTGAAGTTAACACCCACGAGCGGTGATAGACAGATGGGTCATCCAATCACCTGCCAAGTAGCTTGGAAAAAGTGCCCGCATCCGTCAGCGGGTCTGGTTACTGCATTCCCAGATCGACTGGTTTAGTGAAACTATGTGGAGCTATACCGTCCATCTGGCAGCGTCAGGTTAGCGTGTCTGGTCTTCATCTTGAAACTAGGCCGAGACCACCATTACACAGTTGAAGACTTGTGCTCCACTAATGCTCCTCCCCTCCTCCTGCTTCTCTGATGGCACGTACAAACTACAAGATCCTCATCCGTCTCTGTTCCTTTCACAGTATACAACTGTCTGTCTTGTAATCAGGAGTCTTTGAGTCGTTTTGGTTTTCACACTGAGGGGATCACACATTACAAGATATTTGACCAGGAGGAGTTCCCGACAAGTCTGGTCTCCAAATCATGTTTTGTCACATAAACACACACAAAAAATGCGCTGGTTTGCAGGGAAGAACAAGCCAGAATGAGGTCTGCTCACTTTTTAGCTGGCTTTATTTCAAAACACACACGCGCTCACAACATAAATTCTTTCTCTGTCTTTGCTCCTCAGACCACTTGCCCGGTGCTCAGAGGGCATACAGTGCTGTCTAGATAACACGATTCAGGCTTATAATGATCAGGGATTCACAGAGGGCTGGAGGGCGCAGCTTCCTCTCCAGCCAGCACAGAGCAGTCAACAGGCACCAGCCGTGCCATCCTGCTTCATACAGTGACATTGTTTGGAGAAAAGAGGCTGTCCTCCTGATAAATTGTTATGTCGAGCAGCACAGCAAAACTCAAAACTGTATAAACAGGACAGAGGAAACTCTCCAGTGGAAATATTTTTTAGACACATTCATGGATGCATGATTCAGGGAGCTGCTATAGATGACAGCCTGTGTCTGCCTCCTCACCCCATGTCTTGCGCTTCTCTCATTGGCTGCAGCTGATTGAATGGCTTCTCCCACACACCCAGATATCAAGCAGGCTATATATCCATCGGACCTCTGTGACTCGTCGGTGAGTGCTCAGGGGAGCTCCCCGCTGCTCACGTCTGTCGACAGTTCACACTTAACAAGCAAGCGCCGAGCCAACGTGATTTGCTTCTGATCAGGGGGGTTTGTCGCCGAGCTCCAAAAACGGGCTTGGAGCGCCTAGTCTGAACTTGGCATGAACTGGGCATATGATGCGCTTGTTTAACACCACCTGCACGTCATGGTTGAGTGGAGTTGGGGGACGGTGACAGTGTAGGGAATGTAAAAAATATTTTTGTGTTGAATTTTGCCCCTACTGTCTAAAAAAATGGGGGCATTTACAAAATTTTGGGGGAAGTATCCGGGCAGCTGAAAGGTTACTCGAGGCTACTGACGTTCAGGGTTCGTACAGTCATGAAAAACCCGTAAAAGTAATGGAAAATTAAAATACAATTTCCAGGCCCTGGAAAAGTTCTATCACACGCAGGCACGCGCTCACTAATGTTACCTGAAAACTAGTTTGGTGGTGTCCTGCTAACTATACAGCTCCATAAACTCGGGGAGGCAGGCAGGCAGGGATAGCAACTTGTCTAATGGAGAAATAGGCTGCCTACATGTCATGGGCAACCGCAACAGACTAGGGGTGGGAATCACCAGATGCCCACGATACGATACTAAAACGATACTCACGATACGATAGTATTGCGATATTGCGATATGCTAGTATTGCGATATATTGAATATTGCGATATTTCGATATATTGTCTAACTCCTTTTCCTACCTTTTCCTTGACCTCACCGGAAGTAAAACATGCAGTGTTTTTTTGTTTTGTTTTGGCCCCACATAGGCTACATTATTAAGCTTATCTGGACTCAATACGCCACTGCAGGCACGGACTGCAACATCGGGTGCTTCGGGCAGATTTTTTTTTAATATCGATACTTGGCGTCCAAATTAGGGATGGGCGGGGGTACTAGGGGACTCAAGTACTCGTTCAAAACGTCAGTACTCGAGTAATGTTTCCGTTGTTCGGGTACTCGCTAGGGTTGTCAAAAATAATCGATTATAAGATGCATCGCGATGCGGACGTGCACGATTCTGCATCGATTCACAAATGTCAAAAATCGATTATTACATTTTTTTTTTATATATATATAATCAAATAAAATATAATGGAAGTACATGCAGTTGTTTATTTTAATTATGGATTATAATACAATGCAATTCCAAATGCACTTTTATTTTAAAAGTAGCCACACAGTGAGAAAAAAGAAAGTGAGAAAAAATAAATCATGTATTGCGGAAAAAAGTGATGCATCGATTTAAGATGCATCGAGATGCATCGATAATCGTACTCGAATCGAATCGTAGCCCTCTGAATCGTAATCGAATCGAATCGTGAGGCCAGTGAAGATTCACAGCCCTAGTACTCGCTGCACCCCCCACCCCTTTAAAAATGGTATGCACGCATCGTCATGTGGATCTGGCTATACAGGCAGCATGGCTGTGTTTCAGACAGGCATAACTGCACGGGCGTCAAGTCAGCCAAAAGGTAAAAGTATGTCATCTGCTTTAGAGCTTTCAAAATAAAATCCTTATTGTAACATTGGCATCAATATTATTTTTGAGTAATGCTTTACAGCCACAGTTTCACTCGTAATCTTAACATCACGAGTATTTTGATACAGGGTTTGCTGCTGTGTTCGTTGAAATACCTTTTTCTCATCCAACGTGCATCAATAAGCTATTTACTTTCGTTTAAGTAATATTATTTTGAAAGTTTTAACCGGAAGTTTCCCAGCTCATCACGAAAATTGACTGGCGGAGGAGAAGCGCTCCCGTTAACGACACAAGACAGACACATGCTTCTCCATAACGCACGCCCAATAAAACTAATTGAAAACGTGGCACTAGTTTACTGACTACACTGTCGTTGTCCCATAACCTTAGCCACAAGAAATGTGGAGAACGAATCACTTTATTGCTTTATGGCGATCACTATTTAGCTGCAGCTAACGTTATGGACACTGGTCAGTTTTCACTTTTTGGCAGAACACTGGACCTTGTAATCCGTGGATTTATGTTACTGTAACAGTGATCATAAAGCAGAATGGATTATACCGGACATGTAGGCCTATTGGAAATGAGCCTTTGCTTGTTTCACAAGTCTGCTCGAACGAAGCGCTAACCAATTCCATCCAACCACCAGAGATCTGAGGTAGGTTAACAGCTGCAGCTAATGTCACCTAATGGTCCCTGCCCTCTCCTCACAGAAATTGCTACAGGTAGTGTTTTTTCCATGCAAAAATGCAAACGTTAGGTGTGAACAGCCCCATACACAGCAGATTACCCCTGCTCCGTCATTACCATAGTACCGGTAATAGATATTCGAAATTAACTGCTTAACATAGCCAAACTTGGGTTAAGTGTGTGTTTCCACTTTTGGCCAGCGATAACAATGCTGTAATGAAAAATTAAGTCTGAACTGTGGATGTAATGTTAAGGCAACGCAACGTTGGGCGCTGAATGCGGCCAATTGTGACAAAAGTGTTTGTGTGTGACTCCGTCCGTGCAATGTGCATATACAATCAATGGCATCAAAAGCATTTTCACAAGTCGAAAAATAAATCCACAGTGAACCAGAACAGCTCCATCAAAATGCCAGTCAACAATCAGCATTCATGAGCTGTGTGTGAGAGAGAGAGAAATGCACTTTTTAATTCAATTACAATTTAAAATGGTCTTAGATTTTGAATATGGTGATATGGCATAAGTGGTGTCTTTTCTGGGTTTTAAAGGTTGCATTGCAGTTGTGGGGTGTAATTTTCGGGAACTTGTCAGACTGTTGGACAATATTTACGTGGGGTGGGGTGGGATGGGGGTCAGCTGTCTATATGTTCTCTGAGGGGAGGCTCACTCTCTCCCACACTTTGAAAACCGCTGATTTAGCCTCTTTGATCTAGGGATGTCGACGGTTAACCGTTAACCGGTTAACCGCCGACAACGTCATTGGTCGGTTAAGCATGTCGGCCAAACGGTTAATTTGCATATTAAATTGGCATACAACGTGTTGCCAATATGGTGTTTTTTTCCCTCCTTCGCGGTAAGCAACAATGTTAACGTAGCCTAAGTAGTTACTGTAGCAGCATTATATAGGAATTAAATTCTGCCACTGCCAGAACAACATTCATTTAGAGAAAGGCTTTTCCAAATGGAAAAGCAGTGTGCACTGTCCGCCTCTCCCCCCGCGTGCGAGATGTGCTCTGTGATAAACTCAGCTCCACACATGTGCCACACCCCCGCCTCCTCTCTGCTTTGACCAGACGGGAGAAGATGCCCTGCCCTGTGCAGACTGAGACTACAGCGAGCCAGTCAGTCATGCTCCTTCTGTGTTCCAGCCACTGTCATGAAACCATGAGGTTACTTTCAATGACGCGTTTCAAAACAAGCTGCGTCTTCCATATCGATTCACTGAGGAATCCACACTTTTACCGTAAATTGAGTTCTCTCCGGGTCTGTCTGTCTCTCAGGTGTAATAATCCCACAACGATTACAGCAAGAGTGAGAATGCTCTTCTAAACACATCGGCTATTAATATATAATTATTTCTCTGCATCTCATATTAGATCGGTAAAAAGTTTGGACAGCCTGCCTCATTTGTTCATCCTCCCGAGTCCCGCAATGCTGACAGCTGTCAGCGTGCGGACTTGCTGCACTCGTCGTCATGTCGTGCAGCCGGACACACAGAGAGCATAATAGCCACCTACAGCCCTCGTCGCAGATAAAGAGAGAGAGGGAGAAGCGTGGAGAAGCAAACTATTTTTTGCAGATCTCAAAAGCAGGTAAACCACTGTTGAATTAGTGAGAATGTCAGAAGGCAGCAGAGCAATAAGCGCTTCGTCAGTGCGCCCTGCAGCGTGAAGGCTTGGGGCGGTGTCTTGATGTGCTATTCAAAGTGGAAATTCGTTCAATTAGCAACACGTTTCGTTCTGAGCTTTTAAAATTAGTTTCTGCTGGTTTTATTAGACTATTTACGACACATGCAGTAAGATAATTCATTTAAGAATTGTGAGCGTGAGTATGGGTTTTTTCCCTCCGTATTTCCCCCTTCCGCAAATGCGTGCAGCTCCTATCATAGCCTATCCGAGGAATGTTTTTGTTTAGATGGCTGGAGGATTTAACTTGTCTTCTCGTTTTGTTAATATGTTTTTTTCTGTTTGTAGATGTAAAAATAAACGCTTTCTACTGAAAAAAAATCAAGCATTTGGTAGGCCTATGGTTTAATGGGGCACAGACAGTAAAATAGCGCATTTTAATCTTCTCGGTTAACCGACAGTTGTCGGCTAATGAGTGTCGGTTGTCCGTCAAGAAAAATTATGATTTTCGACATCCCTACTTTGATCCTGTCCTGATGTCATCATCTGTTAACATATGTTTGCATCCTTTCCAGATTCAGCCTCAGATGGTGGCATCACTGGCGTACACACGTTTCCACAGACCATCACCCTGAGTAAGGCTTCATCAGTCACAGAGGAAGGTCATGTACAGGTAGGTAATGTACAATCAGTAATGTGACTTTGCTGATAGGGATGTCCCGATCACATGATCGGAAATCGGGGCCGATCACGTGATTTTCAACTGATCCGGAATCGGGGGAAGAGATCGGATTTTTATGTATAAAAAGTCACAAAACAAATATGGCAATTCTCACATTTCAGTCATCCAAATAAACAATCTGTCATTTATTTTATCATTGCAATTTGTCATATTCATCGTAAACACGAGCCCTCTTGCACGCAGCAACACACGCAGTTTTAACTTTAGTAGTGGGGAGTGACGAGTAAGTAAGTAAAAGTTTATTTCTAAAGCACCCCTCCCAGCACGAATGCACAGAGTGCTGTACATAATATGTCAGTCAAAAACATTATAGGCCTACATGGCTCTAGGGCATAATAGTAACATAAAATGGTGGACTTACAGAGCAAAAGTAGGATAAAATCTTAAAAACAACATGCAAACATAAAACAAAGAAGACAGTGAGGTGATGATCGGCCTAAGACTGTTCAAACGCCTGCTTGAATAAGTGCGTTTTCAGGTGTCCCTTGAACAGGTTGACGGAGGCAGCCGATCTCAGGACGAGTGAGCATTGATAAGAAGCGAGAACTAATCCGTTGCAACAGCGCACAAGAGATTGGCCATTTTGGGGCACAACAAACCTCTCTGTGCTATTGTCCTGTTGTTTGTGGCGCCAAAATGGCCGCGGTTCTCTTTAGTCCGGGAGCCAAAGGCTGTTTTTTTGATGAACCTTGTTTCGTCGGATAAAGGTTTTTTCTCTGCTGATTCTTGTAGTTTGGGGGTACCTATTCAAAATACAGGAGGGTGCCCGGTGAGCACCCTTGAGCATTTTTATGCCTCCGCCGGCGATAGCCAGGCCGGAGGCATTATGGATCCGGGTTGGCCGTACGTCCGTCCGTACGACCGTCCGTCCGTACGAGGTTTGTTAACGCGATATCTGAGGAACGCCTTGACGGAATTTCATCAAATTTGCCTTAAACATCCACTTAGACTCAAGGATGATCTGATTAGATTTTGGTGGTTAAAGGTCAAAGGTCAAGGTCACTGTGACCTCTCGAACGCCATTTTCAAGCTTGTTAACTCGATGTCTCAGGAATGCCTTGACGGAATTTCATCAAATTTGTCTCAAACATCGACTTGGACTCAAGCATCAACTGATTAGATTTTGGTGGTCAAACTTCAAGGTCACTATGACCTCATGAACGCCATTCCCAAGTTCGTTAATGCAATATCTCAAGAACGGCTTGATAGAATTTCTTCTGATTTGGCTCAAACATCGACTTGGACGCAAGGATGAACTGAGTCCATTTTGGTTATCAAAGGTCAAGGTCACTGTGACCTCTCGAATGCCATTTTCAAGCTTGTTAACGCGATATCTCAGGAATGTCTTGATGGAATTTCTTCGAATTTGCATCAAACGTCCACTTGGACTCAAGGACATTTTGGTGGTCAAAGTTCAAGGTCACTGTGACCTCACACACCCAATTTTCAAGCTCTGTAACGCAACATCTCAGGAGCGCCTTGACGGAATTTCTTCCAATTTGCTATTTGGACTGTAGAATGAACTAATGGCGGAGGCACCACGTTGCGGTCGTTCTAGTTAGATATTAACCCCTTAAGTGCCAAAATCCCATAAAAATAGGGATTTATGAGATTTCATGCAAAATACTCAAATCAAATGCATCCAATTTGCTTTCTCCAATGTTTATTCATAAAGGAGCAACGAGGTCATGTATAATGTAGCCTATTTGATTACCCCCCCCCCCCCCCCCCAATAAAAACATGAAATTAGCAGAGGACTTTTAGTCTGATAAATCACTCCTAGGTGTTGAAGCGGTGCAGGTTTGCGCAAGTCAGGCCCTTCTCCCCCACTCCCCTCTCTCTGGCACTGTGTGTGTGCGTGCGTGTGTGTGTGCGCGCATGTGCGCGTATGCATGTTTCACCGGCTTTGAGCCGCGGCACTTTCTGTCTCCACTCTCAATATCTTGTACACCCGGGGGACAGGGGTCTACGTGCACTGTTCAAATCCTGTGCACACATCTCGGCAGGGAAGTTTCTAGGGAGTGGCCAGGGGTGGCACTGGTCACCCCTTAAATCTAATTGGCCACCCCAAAATCCTGAGGGTGCTGGCATCTATGGCCAACAATACTGTCTTTCAGAGGCTGTAGCGGGCTAATTGTTAAGCTAAGCTAGAGTGACGTTAGGCTAAATTTTGGTGAGGGAAAGCCTTTCTACATCCTTCCTAAATGCCGCAATCAGTGCCACCCTTGCTTGAGTCTGTGCCCCACCAAAGGAGCCAATATGGGAGCCTACTCCTACTCCTACTCCTACTATTTTTTTGCATGATTGCCGTCAGACAATTTAACGTTATAGGCTACCATAAGTTGCATGGCATTCACTACACACACACATGCATACATACAGTACATACACACACACACGACACGAGGGAGATGGGATGAGACCAGGATCATGCAGTTCTGCGTGAACGATTAGATTAATGATCGATACTCACATTTCTCAAACAAATTATTATATCAACCATGTCGGTTATAGTGTAAAAAAATATTCAGAAAAAGCTTAGACAATTTTCAGGACGATCAGCTGTTACTGGGAAACGAATCTACCAAAAGTGCATCACTCATGGAGCACAACCTCCTTCAGCAGCGCATGAGGTATGCCTGCTGGCAGGGAAAACATATAGGCCTACCGCACGTGAGTCTAATTGATTATTTGAGTTAATAATAATGTAGGCTATGAAGTAATCTACTTTACTTTTCATTTAAAAATATATTTAAACATATGCCTTGTGTTATTTCAGGATAGCAGTGTGGATAAAGAGAAGGATTAGTGTAGACAGAAGAGTTAAATTAACATATTCTGCCCGTTTTTCCAATAGGCTACTGTTTCATGTTAATTTTGGATGATTTAACATTGGCTGTAAGGTAATTTAACTGTTGCACGCTGCGCTGTGCAGCAGGCATGGGGAGGAGGAGGTAGGGACAAGAGGAGACGAGAAGATAATTTCGGCAGTTTGCTTCGATGTGCGCGAATGATTAGATTATGCACGCTGGAACGTTAAGCAATGTGTGTACACCTCGCCCATGAGAGAAGGACCGGCAAATGACTTGACACGTTTCACACTTGAGTCGCTCTGCCAGCATACCGGTCCTGTCACTACCTAGGAGGTAGTAAAAGATCAGCGATCGCGGGGGCGCGCTTGTGCCGGAAAACAATTTTCACACATGAAAGGCATAGACCACTTTCTGGTAATGTCCCGGTATAAAGCGCATGTGTGAAAACGGCTCATGTTATCTAACTTGTAAACAGAGCTGCACCCCGCCCCCATTTAGCAAGCATGCTCAAGAGTACCTGGCTTCAGACAGTGGAGGACCTCCACGCCTGATTCTATTGATGTGGCTCAATGGCCGAAACTCGAAACAATAGCAGACATTAGCCAGTGAAACGCTGCATGCAAATGAATACCAGCCGTGTCCAGAGATAAAAAATGTCTCTCTGTCAGTTTTTATCTTACAAAATATACCTACTGATTCTAAAACGACTCCATTTTATGTGGAATGGATAGTCCTCTTCTTTGTGTACTAATGGGGAGGGGGGAACCTTTTTCACAAAACAACCTTTCACCTCAAATTGATAAATTTCAACCTGGCGAGTTTGTAGTGGAAAAAAAACAGTCTGTCATATTTTTTATTTTGTTATTTTGTGCTGCACCATTGATAAGCTGTAAAAAGATTTTATTTTGTTTACTTAACCAATGCTGCACTAACTGAGTTGTGGTTGTGATACAATTAATTTTATTTGATTTATTTAACCTTTATTTAACCAGGTAGGTCAATTGAGAACCAGTTCTCATTTACAATGACGACATGGCCAAGAGGCAGCATAAAAGGCAAACAAAACAAATGGACATAAAAAAAACATAGAACATTGGTTGGTTAAAATAAAAACACTTAAACACTTAGAAGAAAGGGGGAAAAAAGCATCCAAGTTGTCCCAACTTGTTGTCCCAACTATTTCTGCAATGCATTGCAGAAATATATCGGATCGGGACTCGGTATCGGCAGATACTCAAAATCATATGACTCGGACTTGGGGGCAAAAAAAGGTGATCGGGACATCCCTATTTGCTGATATCATGAGTATCAATGTACTGTACATGTACATTCTTTATATGCATATTTAAAACATACACTTTACACCACATCTATGAGGGCCTGAAATTCACCTTTTAAAAACATACTTTCCTGGTTCGCTCGCACTTATGAAGGGGAGGAGAAGGCAGGTGAAGACACCCACCACCTCCGACGTACTCAGCTAGGGTTGCCAACTTCTTGAAATGGAAATAAGGAATGGTTGGGGGGCGGTCCGGGGGGCAGTCAGTAGTGTGGACTTATTATCAATCACATAACTGCAATTGCTTCAACTTCAACCA
Organism: Poromitra crassiceps; assembly: GCF_964638095.1. Lineage (NCBI taxonomy): Eukaryota > Metazoa > Chordata > Actinopteri > Beryciformes > Melamphaidae > Poromitra > Poromitra crassiceps. The sequence goes on from NC_139624.1 coordinate 82,973,556, forward strand.
TTTACCCATTATTATTAAGACAAGCAAACCTGAATTTGATCCGTTTTTGCATTTTTGCATGTAGCCTATTCCTAGATTATCATTCAAGAATTTTATTTGGGCGTCACAAAACAGAAGTTTCTTATACTTAATAGGCTAAAACAGCTGTATTTAAAAAACAAACAATAAACAGTAGTGCAAACGGTATTTTGATATAGCCTACAGCAGGGGTGCCCAAACTTTTTTGACCCAAGATCTACAGTACTTTTCAAGTAGCCAGCCTCCCGAGATCTACCAGTCCAGTTTCAACATCGCAAATGCACACACATCGTTTCCAGCCTGCAGTAACTAACCTCACAACACTTTCTCGTTGTCCCACAACCACTTGACATTAGGGCTGTGAATCTTCACTGGCCACATGATTCGATTCGATTACGATTCAGAGGGCTACGATTCGATTCGATTACGATTATCGATGCATCTTAAATCGATGCATCACTTTTTCCCCCAATGCATGATTTATTTTTTCTCACTTTACAATACAATTGCATTGTATTATGATTAGAGATGCTGCGATCGAGATTTTTCAATTCCGATCCGATTCCGATATTTTAGCCTCAAAACTGATCCGATTCCGATCAAATTTCGATACCCGATTCGATACCGATTTCGATCCGATACCGATACAGCACATATTTAAGCCTCTATGCTGTCTGATAGCTAGCAGGCAACAAACATTTTTAGGGTTAGGTATGTATGTGTGTGCTTTGGTAATATAGTATGTAAACGATTTAGTTCATCTACCGTAAATTTCGGACTATAAGCCGCGGCTTTTCCCCCGTTTTTTGGCCCTGCGGCTTATATAACGATGCGGCTTATCTATGGATTTTATCAGCTAACGGCCGCTCGGGGACCTCCAAAATCTATGGATGTTGGTATGAGGCAGAACGAGAGCAAGACAGACATTACGAGAGCGAGACCCTGATTGGATGATGTTGCAAAAAATGTGCCTCGCGACCTGATTGGAGCACTGTGCCACTACGCTCTCTCAGCCACTACGGTAAAACACCCTCCCTCCTCCCTCGCTCCGGGGGGAAAATGGCAGCGATTGAGCCTGAAAGACAGTCTGAATGAAATTGAATGTAACATTCCCAATTCTATGTATTACATTCTAAAAAACTAACGGCAACATTTTGGAAGGCTAAGCCACACAACTAGCTCGTTGTAATCTAACATCATGCTTCAAAAGATGGAGAACTGGCTGTGGTACGACGATGGCGGCGATTGAGCCTGAAAGCCATGTCTGAGACAGTAGCGAGACAGGAACAACAACAACAGCAGCAGCAGCAAAGGATCATGCACAAACCCGAGACGAAAGGGACTGTCCGTCAGGGCGCGGACGACTGTGTCAGCAACTCCCTCCCGACTACCAGGAGAAAATTACAAACTTCGGCGAATTCACACAAAGAAAGATCAAGGAATATTCCATCGGACCGGAGCAGATCATAAATATGGATGAAGTGCCTTTGACGTTCGACCTGCCTCTCACTAGGACTGTTAACAAGAAAGGTGAATCGTCCATCACGTTGAGAACCACAGGTCACGAGAGAACGAATTTCACTTGTGTTCTTGGCTGCACAGCATCTGGAGTAAAGCTCCCGCCGATGGTGATTTTTAAGCATCTCACAATGTGTGATTTTGTCTGGGGATTAGTGACCTGACTTTTGTTTTGTTTTGTTGAAATGTTAATAAATGGGAGCTTCCCCAAACAGCCATCTCTTTCCCGACAATCCCCTCTGTGCACGAACCCTTACATATGGTAATTAAACATCAAAACACCCACGGCTTATAGTCCGGTGCGGCTTATATATGTAACAAACAGGCAATTTTGCTGCTGCGGCTTATACTCAGGTGCGCCTTATAGTGCGGAAATTACGGTAATTAATTTGATGTAAAACTAAAACATAAAAATCAAATACACACTTATTTTGTAATGGGTGAACACTGGACACAAATAATTATTGTTTCCTCACACAGGACACATACACACACAGCCCTGTCCCCCTGTCTCTCTCACACACACAGCCCTGTCCGTTTCTCACACACACACACACACACACACACACACACACACACACACACACACACACACACACACACACACACACACACACACAGTTTGTGCATACATTTCCACTGCCAGATTGGAGGAGTCTTTTGTCATTTTCTAATGTTACTTCTCTTCAGTGCAATACGTTTTGATAACGACCTGCTGTACAGCGCCGTTCGCGCAGTCAACTCCGTGTCGTTAACGTTAGTTTAGAGGGGAAAGATAGCTGCTGTTAGCTAGCTAATTAGCCATGTTAGCTGCCTCAGTGGGTAACGTTAGCCTATAGAGAGTATTTATCTGACGTTTATGTTAGCTAGACCTCAAACCTGCGGGTGGAAATGGTTTATGCGATGCGATGTATGTTGAAGCAAGACAACGTTTTAATGTACCTTGAATTGGACAAATTACGACGGGTCGTGCTCACGCAGATCTAAGCCCTGGCCATCCTAGGCTCAACGCGAGACTCATCAGTCATTCGGTTGAGTCTCACAAAGTTACAAACAAAGTTTGTGCATACATTTCCACTGCCAGATTGGAGGAGTCTTTTGTCATTTTCTAATGTTACTTCAGTGCAATACGTTTTGATAACGACCTGCTGTACAGCGCCGTTCGCTCAGTCAACTAACGTGTAGTTAACGTTAGTTAGAGGATAAAGATAGCTGGTGTTAGCTAGCTAATTAGCCATGTTAGCTGCCTCAGTGGGTAACGTTAGCCTATAGAGAGTATTTATCTGACGTTTATGTTAGCTACTCAAACCTGCGGGTGGAAATGGTGTATGCGATGCGATGTATGTTGAAGCAAGACAACGTTTTGGCCCTGGCCATCCTAGGCTCAACGCGGCCTCTGTGTGCTGCTGCTGCTGCTGCTGCATGCTGGATAGAAATCCTGGAGCGGAGTCATGGAATAGAGTGCTTATATCGGAGCCTTGGATCGGTCATTTTCGCTGGAATCCGATCCGATCCGATCCATGTTTTTTGGCTGATATCGCGCCGATATCCGATCACATGATCGGATCGCAGCATCTCTAATTATGATCCATAATTAAAATAAACAACTGCATGTACTTCCATTATATTTTATTTTATTATTAATTCCCCCCCCCGCCCCCCTCAATGCCATGCGATCTACCACACTACCTTCGCGATCGACCGGTCGATCGCGATCGACGTATTGGGCACCCCTGGCCTACAGGGTAATGCAACTTCGCATACTCATTAAATTTTCTTTTAACAGTGCAAACAGCAACGTTACATATTCTTTTGAATAGAACAAACCTGGTATTATGAAAGATTAAATCATTAGTGCAAAAACATTTTAGATTTCAGATGAAATCTTCTGAACACAACAAAATGGCATGTTACAATAGATACAATGTATAGCTTACTCAATGTGCTGTCGTCAGTTTGGTTGAATCTAGCAATGCTGACAGCGCTTCTCATCGTGACTCACAACAATCAATGAGAAGCGCATTCTAGGGTAGTTGGACGTAACAGGACACCACACAGACTGAGGGGCAGAGCAGCTGCAGTGGCTATGGAGATTCTCGCTCAATAAAAATAGCCTGTCACTCTTTGCACTGCATTGTTTCTCCAATACGGGACAAAGCGCGTCCCGTATCAGTTCAATACGGAACACGTCTTTTTGTTTACAAATACGGGACAATTCCGTATTTTAAGGGACGGTTGGCAACCCTATACTCAGCTGCACTAGACGCTGCGCCTCGGCCTCGCTGGATCCAGTCATATAGCAATGTTCCGCACCATCGGCTTAACATAGACATTCGGCCCCCGCAAACGTGGGCAAATAGGCGGGAATTGCTGAAAATATGCGCAATCCCGTGCCGGATTTCAGGCCCTGCCTATATAGCAGTTACTGTACATTTTTGCTAATGTCTAAAATGTACCCTTTTGGCCCTGCCTGTTTCTAACTTTCTTTCTTTTGTGTGTGTATGTGAGTACTATGAGATCAAGGCAAACCGGAGTCCAATTCCTTGTATGTGTACCGTAAATTCCGGACTATAAGCCGCACCTTTTTTCCCGTTTTTTCGCCTTTTTTGGCCCCTGCGGCTTATATAACGGTGCGGCTTATCTATGGATTTTTTCAAAAAAAAAAAAAAAAATCTCTTTTTTAGCACTCTTTCTAACTATAAATCCACTTCTGTTTTAATTTCCTCTCTTGCCCTCTTTTCACCACACTGTATGACACTGTATGACACTGTGTGCACTGTAAATAACAACACAGGTGGTGTTGTGTTATGTTGTTTTGTTGAAATGTTAATAAATGGGAGCATTACATATGGTAATTAAACATTAAAACACAATAAAAAAAAAAAAAAAAACATTAAAACACCCGCGGCTTATAGTCCGGTGCGGCTTATATAAGAAAAAAATAGTCAACTTTGAAGGTGCGGCTTATACACCGGTGCGCCTTATAGTCCGGAATTTACGGTACATACTTGACCAATAAAGCTGATTCTGTTTCTAAATCGTAGATGGTAATGCTCCTTTTAGGTATATCAACGGTTAACCGCCGAGAACGTCTCTGACCGGTTAAAGTGTAACTAACCCCCAAAACACTTTTTTTCAGCTTTTAACCAATATATATGACTTTGGGGGTGGTGTGTGAAGAATTCTGGTCAAAATTTCCACATTTGAGAGCAAACTGTTGCCATTCTACCCATTTGTATCATTTTTCAGCAGCATAACTGGCATAAGTGCCCTCTATGGGTGGAACACTGCTTTTTTTTGTGCCCTCAAATGAATGGGATATTTGGTACATCCTGACATCACGGTGGGTTTAGCACGCGCCCCACTCATGTGAAAATTTGTTTTTTTCCCCATTGATTATTACTGTAGTTCACGCGGCGCAAGCCCTTTAAGAGCAATGCATTCATGGGTAATGCCTATTGTGGCTAATGTTAGCCGCTACTTAGTTATGTTACATGGCAATAAAACGGCACTAAATTACCAAATTGATAGAACTTTTAACCATTTCGAGTAACACTGTTTCCATACGGATCACCAGCGTTAGTTTTTTGTTTATAACGTGGCTATATTCATAACGTTTTATATCTCGGATGCGTTATTTCGAATCCCACATAGGTTACGCCAAACCACACACAGGTTACGCTAAAACGCACATAGGTTACGCTTCGAATCCCACATAGGTTACGCTAAAACCACCACCGCAAAGCATGGGTTTCAGGACAAAACAGTCTCGAGCCACTATCGTCATCTTTAGAGCACAATATTCCTGGAATGCAAGTTTAACTAAACAGTTACATGTCCTCTGCATTCTACATAAAATTAAAATATTACGGGTTGTTTTATTTTGTATGTTAGATACTTATTGGCCAAGATATGTTACTTTATGGGGGAGGAATTCTGCCAGGTAAGGAGAGGAGTGTGGGCGGCCATATTGCCTGCGGGGTTTTCAGATTGAGTGGAGAGCCGTTTTGCAGGAAATCTGGGGGGGGTTAGTCCCCCTTTAAGCATGTTGGTCAAACGGTTAATTTGCATATATATAATATGGAGGTAGATTGTTTCTGCAGTACCACGTTCTCTCATACACACACACGCACGCAAGCTGGATCACAAGCCTCAAACACTGGCTATTATACAGCGTTAGACAAGACAAACTACCTGCCGTCAGGTGAATGTTTCCTCACTTCAAAGCACATGTGTCTAAAGATTAGGGCTGCCCTCGACCAAAGATTATCCTGGTCGACCAGAAATCGACCACAGCTCCGACCAATCGATTGATGGTTATGGTTATGTAACGTTAGCACACATGGCATGGTTAATTACGGTAGTTGGCAGAAAGGATAGCTAGACAGCTTTTGCGATTTATTCCAGTAACATCTTATAACAGCCTGTCTAACATTACCGGAGTTGGGAGTGTATCTCTGTCCAGTCTCACTGGCTTCGCTGTCAGCAACGTAAGCAAAATACTTCCACATTTCGCTTCGTGCATTTGCTTTCTCAACAAGCGTTGGGCGGCTTGCAAGACTCAAGCCGCTGCCATTTTCGCTGTCTGTGTCCCTGTTGGGCTGGACTGAAGGACTCTGGCCAGAGTGCGAGCAGAGAGGGGAGGGGGGGCGGCACGCCCACACATGAAGCAGCCATACCGCTCTCATGACAACCTAGGAACTGGTGAAATGTCCGCGATGACGGGGTCGCGCTTATACCGGAAAACAACTTTCACACATGAAGGCATTGGACCGCTTTCCGGTCATTTACCGGTAAAAAGCGCATGTGTGAAAACGGCTCCTGTGTGCTTCTGGAAAAGGTCCGTGTTGCAACTTGCTTCCGCGGCACGTTACTTCGTTCCGGATCGATTTAATTTTTATGAAATTGAATTTCTCCTATGAAATTATTAACACCAGCGATTGTTCGACCCACGTGAATCTCGTCGACCAAGAGCACGTCGACCAAACAATCGACCAATCGACCTGGAGGGGGCAGCCCTACTAAAGATTTTGTAGTAATGTTGACCAGCTCTTACCTGCTCAGCTGTTGAGCCCCCCATGGTTGAGCCCCAGTCGTCCATGGCTAACCTTAGTTATGTTACATTTTGCTTTGTCCTCATTACCGTATTGCGTCCGTGCCATGCAAGGTCCATTTGACATAGTTTGCACTGCAGCTAACACACTTTTTTACTAGGGCTGTGGCGATTCACTTATCTCCCGATTCGATACTATCACGATTCTTGGGTGCCGATTCGATTTATATTGCGATTCTTAAGTATTGCGATTCTACGATTATTGCGATTCGATATTACGATTTATTGCGATTTTTGTTTATTTTTTTCTTTTCTTTTTTCAGTTTGTTTGCTTTTTTACACTAGATTAGAACATGGGAAAAGTTGAATCATACACTAGAGACTGTATATTATATATCATGAGTAGGGCTGGGCGATATAGTTAAAAACAGGGGTGGACTGGGATCATAATTCAGGCCGGGCATTAGATACCAAGCAGGCCAGGCCGATATGGGCCAACGCGCGTGAAATTTGGGCCATTTGAAGCCAGATTTGGGCCGTTTGAAGTCCAATTTTACAATGAGATGCACCCACTTTAACCCTGAAGTGTAATTATTACTTCAGACTAACTAATAAAGTAATAAAACCACTAGTAAACCAGTAGGCGGCGCCTGGCCTGCTGTTCAGTGAGTGGCCTGACTGCAAGCACCCAAATTTTTTTTTTTTTTTTTTTTTTTTTTTTTTTTTTTTTTAAATTTGCGATTATCGATTCTGGAATAAAAGATCGATCCAAAAAATTGTGACATTAAAAATCGCGATACTTAGGTGAATCGATTTTTTCCCCCACCCCTATTTTTTACTTTTACAAAATGTGAAGTGCTCCCATACTTTAGATCAAGTCTAGTTGAAAAGTTTTCGACATCTTGCCATGTTAGTGCCATGGTGCTGCCGCACTCGTCTCCATGGAGACAACACGTGACGTAGTCAGTCCGCCACCGCAACACAGGAAGTAGGCAACTATGCGCAACAGACAGATGCAAGTCACAACATAGTAGATAAACGTTTATATAATTATACAGCTCTGTGACCCAACAAATCGATAATGCAATTCATTGCTAACAAATTGAATAATACATTTTTATCAATTTGATCGATTAGTTGGTGCAGCCCTAAACACAATGTCCCATATGTCCCTTTAAGCCTTTACATGGTTCTGCGTCAAATCCAGCGGTGAATGCGCTGAGGGGTGCGCTGCGGCTGGCGAGCCTGTCAGCGCAAAACGTCCGCCTTGTATTTTTTTTTTTGGGAAATTGACCCAGGGGCCACACTGAGTGAGGAGACCGGGGTAATGTGTGTTCATAATCTTTTCCACCAGTTGCCCACCCCTGACATAGATGTTGATGATGATAATGATGATGATGACGTTAACGATATGTAACGGAACACTACACAGCTCAAGGATTTCACACGTGTTTACTTGTACATCGAGTGACAATAAACATCTTGTATCTTGTAATTTTCACTTCAGTCATCTTTATCCAGAAGTGTTAAGTCTTGTAAATTATACTTGTGTAGTCTTGTTGTTGATTCACTGCTGTTTATGCTGTTAATGACAGTAGTTCTTCTACAGTACACCTTGCTTTTTACTGCTGTGAATTGCTTTAAGCTGTCCTGTATGTCTATATGTCCCATACATGAGGTGTTTCTTTACTCTTTAGGTTCCTACAGAAGATACCCTACAACCAGCAATGAAGTCAGCGATTCCAAAACTTGACATGGGTAAGAAACACCTACATGCATGATACTGAAAATGTACTTGGGCTTTAATGGAAAGATGTATTTATAAATCCATATTAAAGTACTGTACTTGTTACCTTTTATAAATCCATATTAAAGTACTGTACTTGTTACCTTTTAAGTACTGTACTTGTTACCTTGCCATGTCTTGAGTGCAGCTGTATTTTGCCGGTTGATGAATAATGTTTTTCCTCATGGTAGATGTAGATGGCCCATTTAAAGTGCATTCACCAATGAAGACATCCAGCCCCATTGGGCAAGACTATGAAAAAGACAGAACGGTGTCACCAATTCCTTTTGTCTGTGAAGATGATGTACAGGAAGAGCCTCACAAGACGGTGCCTCTTCCCATCCAGAACCCCTGGTTACAGTCACCCCTTCCGCTCATGTATGTATTTGTTTCATATTTATTGGCTGTTTATCAAAGGAGGTGACGTCAGCTCGTATTGAAGAAGTGCTTTGGTCTACTTAAAGGATAATTTAGTTTTTTTCAACCTGTACCCTATTTTCCACACTGTAGTATGTGTCTAAGCATCTCATCGTGACATAATTTTTTCAAATTGGTAGAGTACTCACCGAGATAGCAATGTGGTCAAACAACTACAATGTAACCCAGTGGGGCAATTGCGCGCCGCATCGTCAATACACGTTCGCTAATAAAACTGCTTGTTTTGCCGGCTGGGAGGCTCCCAACTGTCAATAGTGTCTGGCAACATGGAAATTACTATCTATTTAGCTGATTGATAGATAGTTTCCCATTCGGTCCCTCTGGTTTTGGCTGCTTCTTCCAGTTCACTTTTGGGACATGGAAGAATTGTCTCCAGCACAGTGCTGTTGATGAGAGAGGGGAAATCCTCTGTGGTGACACAGTGTGAGCATCACTGTCTTGCTGGTGGCCCCTCTGTCTGCTCCTCTCTCTTCTCAATAATCCAGGTTTATTGAGGGTTTATTTATTGAGGAGTCTCGTAGCATGTGGAAAGAAACTATCCCGCAAACGGTTTGTGCGTGCTTTCGGGACCCTGTATCTTCTCCCTGAGGGCAACAGGGAGAACAGGCTGTTGTGCGGGTGGTTCATGTCCTTGATGATCTTCCGGGACCTTCTGAGGCACCGCTGATAGTACAGTTCTTGCAGTTTTGGCAGCTCACATCCTGTCACGTGCTGGGCCACAAGCTACAGGTGAGCAGACGTCCCTCAGTTGATGACGGTCTTGTTATTCTTTTTCTGTTCACATGTTACGGACACTGGTGCTAGTTAAATACCCCTAGACGAGCTTTGTGATGATTATTGATAAAACTGAGCACACCGTCCATGACACCCCAGTGTGATGGGCAAATCACACAGAAGTAAGGAGTATTACAGTTAAGGTCGGAAGTTTACATACACTTGGGTTGAAGTCATAAAACAAATTTTTGTCAGATTTTTTCTAAATTTTTCTCCTCAATTGTACTTGGCCAATCTCCCCCCCTGCTGTCCCGGTTGCTGCTCCACCCTCTGCCGACCCGGGGAAAGCCGAGACTAGCACCATGCTTCCTCCGACACATGCGCAGTTGCCAGCCGCTTCTTTTCACCTGACGGGGAGCTTCACCGGCAGGACTTACTTAGCACGTGGGAGGATCACGCTATTCCCACCCGTTCCCTTCCACCCCGACCAGACTAACCAGAGGAGGCGCTAGTGCAGCGTAGTGCTGCACGATTAATCTAATCGCAATCGCAATCGCCATGTCAGCACGTGCGATTACATAACCGCAAAAGTGTGCGATTATTATTATTTTTTCACGTCTTTTTGAGTGTGTGTGTGTGTGTCCTCTAACGTTACACGCGACGCAGCAAACACACGTTTCTCTGCCATCACACTGGGCATCAACACTAGCGGGAGACTTCTCCCATGCACTCCCGCAAATAAGTAATGTTATGCGCAGCAAAGTTACATCTTACCGAGAGGGAGAGAGAGAACATCCATGATCGCTAACAGCTAGCTATGCTAACTAGTTTGCCGTTCAGAAACGCATGTAAACAGCCGTGTGATTAGTCAGAACGTCAGTAAAATAAGGAGAGAGCTGCAGGTGCTTATGCAGAACTAGTGCACGATTAAGTGCACAGTGGGTAATGACCCGCTGTGATGAAGAATATAACGAGATTAACAAGGTTGATAGCAGCAAAACACTGTCGCAGCTGCCAGCAGCAGCACCTCCAGGCTTCAACTAGCGTAACAACTAGCGTTAGCCTGTCACATGACGCCTTCATGGTCCCTCGATAAAGTCTGCAGAAATATGCACGTTACCTCTCTCTCAAGAAGCGTCACGTGAGTGTGGCGTTTAAGGCCATCTGTCGCTACAAAATAAATAAACGGGGTGTATCATTGTATTACTCGACAGACATGTAACTAACTTTGCCAGTCTGAGCCATCTTCTATGTGCTGTAACACAGTGCAGTTTCTATTTTTCTGGTGTTTCTTTTTTACATGTTTGGGACAGGCAAATGTCTCAAAATGTTTTATTATTTTGTAAAGATAATTTTATTTCAAATTGTTTTATTTATTTAGTTTTAATATATTTTACATTGTAACATATTTCATGTATTTTAGTCTGTGATACGTGAAACCGTGGTATTTTTGTCCAAGGTTATCATACCGTCAAAAACTCATGCCGGCACATCCCTAGATATCTCTTGTTTATTATATCGCAATCACAATCGCAATCGCAATATTGTCCACCATAATCGCTAATCGCACCTTTCCCCCAAATCGTGCAGCACTAGTGCAGCGACCAGGACACATACCCCCAATCTGGCTTCTCACCCGCAGACACCAGCCAATTGTGCCTGTATGGACGCTCGACCGAGCCGGCGGTAATACGTGGGTGTGAACCTGCGACCCTCGTGTTGGTAGGCAGGGAATCTACCGCTACACTACCTGGAAACTCCATAAAATTCATTTTTTAATTACCCAACAATTGTCTACAGACAGATTACTTCACGTATAATTCACGACGGTGAACAACACAGTGCAACCTACAAATGTTGCAAATTCAGTAATCTCGCCCTTGCTCACTGATGACATCACTCACTGATTGCCCATTTCCACCGCTGGTATCAACGCGGCCCCGCCCAGCTCGTCTCGCTTTTTTGTCTCATTCCACCGATCAAAAACAGGGACAGCCTGGGTTGTATTGGGGTCGAGTCGTGCTACTTTTCGTACTTGCCTCGTCGAGGTTCTATTCTGTGAACCCGGGTTCATACGGTGACGTGAAAACATTGTAGACGACTGATTGGCCAGGCAGAATCGTGTTTACTCTGTCTATCCTACTGACTGTCAATGCAAAGCTGCATACCAGTTTAGTGGGGTTTACCTTCTCTTCTGTTATGCTTTTCCATCAGTCTTTTGTAGGGATGCACCGATCGATCGGCACGTGACCGGAAATGGCCGATTTTCACGTGATCGGCCTCGATCGGTGATCTGCGCCGGTCACTCTAAATAGCCGATTCTGTGAGCCGATTTTCACATGATGTGCGCGCACCCCAAAGCACCGAGACAGGCACCCAGCCACCACACCACACACGCCAGCATACCTTCCTCGTTGTGGAATTTTTTCACCGTCAGTGAAGTAGACAAAGCTCGCAGTTTGTCACACATGCTAGTCGAAAATAAGCCGTGGAGACAGAAGTGCGGCCGAGTCCCGCTCGGCTGGAGTCCAGTCTGAGCGGCTCGCTTCACCTCACTGGCCCCTCTCTCTCTGCTCTCTCTCCCCCGGGAAGCAGTGCTGCAGCAACCCGCCACCGCGCACAGCCGGCTTGGCGAGGTGAACGCGAGCATTGTGTCCAGTATGATAACCATTCCCCGACCTGCATTCTCCATTCCACATCAGCGCTGCTGCCTCAGCCTGTCAGTCATGTTGTAACGTGGATACAGGAGAGATTATTTGTTTCGTATTGCAAATAGAACGCAAGACTCACAAGTGTGCAAGGTTTTCTGTGCGTGACGATATTTTTTCGGATGGCAGATAAAAATACGCATACCAAACTTCGGACTGTGTGTAAACTCCGCCTGATATTCAGACTGAAGATCGTTACTGTAACTCATAAACTCATTTCCCCTCTACTCAAGAGGACTGGTCTGGAGCCAGGCTATAAACTCCTTGTTCATGGATCATTTTGATGTTCTGTTGCACCTGTTTTCTTTTGGAAAAGTAAATGCATGATAGCTGTGGGATATAGGCTATTGGATTTAATTTAATTTTTGTATTCATTGTATTTGCACAAAAAAGCTCTGTCCAGTAGCCTAACCTGGAACACTTTTATTTTGAGATGTGTTTGAGTGAGATGGTCCTACTTCATGCAAATGATAAGAATTGTTCTATGTATCTTAATTTTCAAACAAAGTTACAAAAACGTTTGTGTAAGCTGTCAATTGTTGTTCTTAGAAAGAAAATCAGAATCGGCAAAAATCGGTATCGGCAAGTCAGACTATTCAAAAATCGGAAATCGGAATCGGCCAAGAAAATGGCAATCGGTGCATCTCTAGTCTTTTGTGTTGCTGCCTTCGCCTCTGGTGAAATAAAATCGTGGCGGTGGTTTCAATTGTCCAAAAGTCCGCTGCTCATGAAGCGCTTGTAGTTGAGTGCTGCGTCGGCTCCGCTAGGCCGCAGGCGGGGCTCTGGTGAAGCCGCGGTCTTGTCTGGTGAGGCCGCCGGGGTACAGGCTTCACTCTAGCGCAACCCCCGTCCCTCGCGCCCGTCCCTCGCGCAGCGCATGTGAGTTTTGACTAACAACAAAGTGATATCCATTCTCCTGGCCGATTGTCACATTTGCCCATGTACACTGTAGGTCATTTAGAGGCACCAGTATTTCATAAACAGTTTAAAAGTTCTGTGTATGGATTTAATTGTAACGTTATGTTATAGCCTACTTCGGAATATGGGCGGAGGGCAGATATGCGGTCGCTATGCCGACCAGGTGTGGGCGGGGGCAGATGACCAGCGGTGGAAGCAAAACGTCCATCGGGTTGAAACAAGTAGAGCCGAGTGGTGACGGGCTGTGCAGGGCTGTAAAATGTGGTGGAAATGTGCCATTAGACCAGTGGTTTTCAAACTTTGTGGCCAAGTCACACCAAATGGCAAGCCAAAATCTCAAGGTACACCTGTATTCATATTAGGGATGTGCGCGACTAGTCGTTTAATCGTTTAGCCGCCTACTCATTTATTAACCGTTTAGTATTTTATTAGTCGGTTAAACGCTGCATCTTGTTCTTCACGCCTCTGCCTCGGCTTCTTTGTAAACAGGCGAGCAGCCAGGGAGAGAATTGCTCCTCCTCCACACTCGCAAAACAATTACGTCTCGACTCGACAGAGAAGATGCAACGAGCGTTCGAGGGGGCAGAATATGTGGCCATAACTTCAGACGGGTGGACGTCCATAACCACCGAGTCATACATGACTATAACATGTCATTATCTGGACGAAGGACATCTCCGCAGCTGTGTGCTTCAGACGTGCACCCTGGAGGAAAGACACACCGCTGAAACTTGGCTGCCCAGCTGCGAGGTGCGATGAGTGAGTGGGGACTGGATAACAAAGTCGTCGCCTGTGTGCATGATAATAAATAAAAACGCTTCCAGCATAACCTAGCGTCAAGCGCCCCGACAACAACAACACACACACTTCTGTTTCCTGTCTTCAACATAAGAGCCTACAGTGCATTGGCTGTCTAGAACGTAAACATAAATTATATAGACCCCTTATACAGCTTGTCAACATTGAGCTCCGCGCGCATCGTGTAGGCAAAAAGCTGTCAGCCCAGCATTGACAGACAGTGAGAACTGTGTAAAAGCCCCGCTGTCAGGACTGCTCCTAACACAGTTATATTTTAGTTTTAAAATGCAGTTCTCGGCTTACTACCACAGCTTATCGCCTAGTGATAAGCAATGTTATGCATCAAAATTAACGTTGTTTAATGGGATAGTCTTACAGACCCATACGCACTGGCGCTGTCAATTGGCCAAGCCTAGTGGCCGGCAATACATATTGTGCATTCCTTTATAACTGGGGATAGCGTAGATAATTATTCTGTAACTTGCAAAGATATATTGTTATGTTGATAATGCACACAACTCAATAATGACATTATGTAACGTTACTTGGTCGTTAACTAACCGAGCGATGTGGCTGAGCAGCCTACAGTTTCAGGCAGCTTACCTGATTATGAAGAGCACTACAAAGTCGGGCATTTTTAATGATGTCCTCGTTCCAATCAGTTCACTCAATAATGACATTATTTAACGTTACTTGGTTGTTAACTAACCGAGCGATGTGGCTGTTACTAGCAGCCTACAGCTACAGTTTACCTGATATGAAATGAGCGAGCACTGCAAAGTCGGGCATTTTTAACGATTTCCTCTTTCGGCTTGCAACCAAAGACACCTACGGTTAGCATTAAAAGCAGTATGAGTTGACGGGATTCGGTAAAACTTTAGTCCTTGCTTTGTTGATAGTGTAACAGACTGTTCAGTGTTGTGTTGTGTTCTATTGCGTGTGTGCGAGGCTGTGTATGTTCCCTCGAGTTGCGTAGAACAGGATATGTGGGGAAAATCTTGTTATAACGTTACAGCCTGGCTCTATCGTTTATTATTTTATTAACCAAGTGTGAATAGGCGGACCCGAATACTCTGCTACAATAGCTTTCCGATTCTGGCATCGCACTGCACAACACGAAGACATATCTAGCTCGAATAGTTTTCGGGCCACTGGAAAACTACTTGACAGGGCTGCGCGGAGTCTGTCTTTCTGCCTCCGTCTTGCGCATCTGACGCTGCTTGTTGTCATTGTGACGTAGGCGTATAAGGGGTCTATAGCACCTTCATAAAAATAGCTTACACAATCATGCAAGACACGCTGGAACTCCGTCCTACAACATTAATCATAATAAATGCCATGCATTGCATTGGCAAACGTATCAGAAATGTATTTCTCTTTAATTTGTTCACCTTTATTCAATCAGTTGTTACATCAATATAATTTAAATTAACAGCTTGTACTGAATGTTTGGGCTAAAATAGCTCCTAAATACACAAAACATTTGCATTTTAAACTTTTAAACTTTTTATTTAATATGTATATTAAATTGCGAGTTTTCTTGCTTATAGACTAGTCGACTAGTCGCAAATAAAATTAATCAAAATTCCCATCCCTAATTCATATCCATGGAAAATAGTGTGTAAATGCTTTTTATTTACTTAAAATAATTCAAGAATGCATTTGAAACTTTGTAAAATTACATCAAAGCAGCGACATAACATTTAATCAATCCAATTAATTGTTGAAGCAGAATATCAGAGCAATTTACCTTCTGTTATAAACCTCAGAACTTCAGTTTCTTATCTGACCTGTTCTCCCCACCTAATACATTTCCATCCACACGTTACTCTGACATCTGTGCTGTCTGTCTGTCTGACCAACTGATGACACAATTCTCCCTCTGTCTTCAATGGGGGGGAAGGAGGGGGGTCAGTGCTCCCTCCCATCAGCAAAAAAGAGACCCCATGCAAGAGAAAACAGGGAAAGTGCCAAAGTGAAAGTACAACGATTGCCCCCCCCCCGAATTCATTTGAAATGCACCCTGACAACGTGTTATACTGTTGTTGTTGTGTTGAAATGGACCACGTTACCTGGAAGAGTTCATGTTTGCTTCCCTGACTATGAACATGTGTGGCTGTGCGCCTCCACTGTGTCTCTGCGCGTCCACTCGGGTCTGCTTGACTTCAAGCCCTGCACAGTGCATGCAACCTCGCTAGAAATAGGAATAATCCATTCATCTGTAGAGCACGCGGGTGTCATCGATTGAAAATAATTTTTTTATAAAGCATTTTGGGCATTTTTATGCCTCTGCCGGCAATAGCCAGGCCGGAGGCGTTATGGATTCGGGTTGTCCGTCCGATGTTCATTAATGCAATATCTGATAGGGCTGGCACGGATCAGAAAACCCACAGTTCGGATCGTGTGACGGATTTTGAGCCATGGATCATGGATTTTTCGGATCAGCAAAAAAAAAAAAAAAAAATCTCGTTTAATTTTGTCCATCTGATGGATATTTCTTACATTCGCGTATGGACCGTTTGGACATTTTTTTTCTAAATGGTCCGAAATTAAGGCTAGGTATTTTTTTGTGGGTATTTTACAAAAATCATCCATATCCATCATCTTTCTACCATCCAAAGACCTTGTTTTGAAATTACACCTAAATTTACCATTGGTCCATCAGATGGACCCATTAACTTCCATTATAAACACTTTATTGGTACTCCCAGCAAATTTTTTCTAAATTAATTTATTTTAGAGATGCACAGATTGCGATTTTGTTGGCCGATTCCGATTTTCCGATTTTTGAATAGTCTGACTTGCCGATACCGATTTTTGCCGATTCCGATTTTCTTTCTAAGAACAATAATTGACGGGTTATTTTTTGACTTTTTTTTTTTTTGACTTTGCTTTAACACGTTCACTGCCAATGACGTGTTGATACGTCAAAAAAAATCCAACGGTTGACTGCCAATGACGTGTTGATACGTCAAAAAAAAATAAAAAAAAAATTTGACGGTGGGACGTTGATCTAACCCTTTTACATCTCTTATATAAATATTGGAGCCACCGAACGTGTACAACCCATTCCACCGACCCACTAAGTGGCGACAGTGCTCTCCAGACTAGAGGAAGCCAAGCAAAAAGCAGTGTGAGGAAGCCATTCTCATGAAAATGGATTGGCGAAAACGCTTTCGCTTTCGCGCTTGGGAGCTGGCGGTGGGGGATTGCAAATTTGCATAATAGATTATGGGTGCAACACACTTTGAAACACCTTTGAAACACCAGCAGCAACTCCTGGCTGCTGCTTGCTAACCTGCAGTCACTTGACACTAGGGCTGGGTATCGAGTTTCGATACTTACTTGGCACCGAAATGGAAACATCGATACTAAGGGGTATCGAAGCCTCCCTTGTCAATCGATACCAATTTTCGATACCAAAACAAAACAGCGTCATTGAGCCTATAAGCATGCGACATGCTTGCACGCCGCGCTCTAATACGGCTGGTGATTGGCTGTCATGTAGAGGCATGCAGGAAACGTTACGCCCACTTTAGCCGGTGTGTTTGTTGTGACTGTGAGCCAGGCGTGCGGTGCGGATATAGTATACAAGAAGTTAGCCACTCAAGCTACTCCTATCCTGGAGTACCATATGGCGAAGATGATGAAAAGCAGGAAAAGAAACAGAAACAACACGGACTGGTTTCCACAGATAAGAGAAATAATTGAGAGGTGGGTCAGCTTACCGCAAGTTAGCGGTTATCAGATCCCTCAGTCTGACAAATCCATGCATCTGGCTGTGAGTTGTAGCTAGCAGATCGTTTAATTAATTGCCGCCGTAACGTTATGCGCAAGCGGGCATTGTGTATTTTTAGCAACTCGTTAACAAACGCTGATGTCATGATAGTTTGTTGAATGTAAATGCGATTCATTTATATTGATTGGCTAGTCAGTGAATGCGTGAAGTGGAGCTGTCTCGTCAGATTTGACAAGAATGACGTTCTGTTGCAGCAGTGAGCATTAAACACTGATCTGCAACACTAGCGTTAATGTTTAATTAATTAGCATTAACGTTATGTGCAAACGTTATCGCCCATTATGTATTTTTAGCAACTCGTTAACAAACGCTGATGTCATGATAGTTTGTTGAATATAAATGGGATTCACTTTGTGCCATTGGCTATATTGATAGGCTAGTCAATGCTCAACTAGTCTTCCATGCATGAAGTGGATCCATCTCATCAGTTTGGACAAGAATAGAGTTCTGTTGCATCAGTGAGCATTAAACCCTGATTTGCAACTCTCTGTTTTGCACTGAAAACTTCCACTGATTTATTTGTTTTACATTTCTTTCCTTTGTAGTACTTCCAATATTTTTTGTAGGGACGGCAATACGTTTAGAGAACTTAAAGTTATGTTAAATACAGTAGGTTTTATTTTTTTCTGCTGTAAAACTTAAGATGGGGGGAAAACTAAAGATTTGTAAAATAATTTCAATGTGTAATGCTGTTTTATTTTTGTTAAAATGGATTTTTCTAAAAATTGGTATCGAAAAAAGTATCGATATCGAAAAATTTTGAACGATACCCAGCCCTACTTGACACGGGTACAGACAGGGCGAGTCTGGAAACATAATGTTGGAGCTACTTAACGTTAAGCTACTCTGTGGCCCCACGTGTTGTTATGCCTCCGCCGGCGATAGCCAGGCCGGAGGCATTATGGATCCGGGTTGTCCGTCCGTACGGCTGTCCGTCCGTCCGTCCGTACGATGTTTGTTAACGCGATATCTGAGGAACGCCTGGACGGAATTTCATCAAATTTGCCTCAAACATCGACTTAGACTCAAGGATGATCTGATTAGATTTTGGTGGTCAAAGGTCAAAGGTCAAGGTCACTGTGACCTCTCGAACGCCATTTTCAAGCTTGTTAACGCGATATCTGAGGAACGCCTGGACGGAATTTCATCAAATTTGCCTCAAACATCGACTTAGACTCAAGGATGATCTGATTAGATTTTGGTGGTCAAAGGTCAAAGGTCAAGGTCACCGTGACCTCTCGAACGCCATTTTCAAGCTTGTTAACGCGATATCTGAGGAACGCCTGGATGGAATTTCATCAAATTTGCCTCAAACATCGACTTAGACTCAAGGATGATCTGATTAGATTTTGGTGGTCAAAGGTCAAAGGTCAAGGTCACTGTGACCTCTCGAACGCCATTTTCAAGCTTGTTAACGCGATATCTCAGGAATGCCTTGGCGGAATTTAATCAAACTTGTCTCAAACATCGACTTGGACTCAAGGATGAACTGATTAGATTTTGGTGGTCAAAGGTCAAAGGTCAAGGTGAGCTCTCCAACGCCATTTTCAAGCTTGTTAACGCGATATCTGAGGAACGCCTGGATGGAATTTCATCAAATTTGCCTCAAACATAGACTTAGACTCAAGGATGATCTGATTAGATTTTGGTGGTCAAAGGTCAAAGGTCAAGGTCACTGTGACCTCTCGAACGCCATTTTCAAGCTTGTTAACGCGATATCTCAGGAATGCCTTGGCGGAATTTAATCAAACTTGTCTCAAACATCGACTTGGACTCAAGGATGAACTGATTAGATTTTGGTGGTCAAAGGTCAAAGGTCAAGGTGAGCTCTCCAACGCCATTTTCAAGCTTGTTAACGCGATATCTCAGGAATGCCTTGACGGAATTTAATCAAACTTGTCTCAAACATCGACTTGGACTCAAGGATGAACTGATTACATTTTGGTGGTCAAAGTTCAAGGTCACTGTGACCTCTCACACACCCAATTTCCAAGCTCTGTAACGCAACATCACAGGAGCGCCTTGACGGAATCTCTTCCAATTTGCCTCAAATGGCGACTTGGACTCCAGAATGAACTAATGGCGGAGGCATAAGTCCGCGTTGCGGTCGTTCTAGTTTTGTTATGTGTCCTAAAGACAACATTTCACCGTCCGGTAGGGCTGTAAATCTTCACTGGCCTCACGATTCGATTCCGATTCAGAGGGCTACGATTCGATTCGATTACGATTATCGACGCATCTCGATGCATCTTCAATCGATGCATCACTTTTTTTTCCCAATACATGATTTATTTTTTCTCACTTTTTTCTCACTGTGTGGCTACTTTTAAAATAAAAGTGCATTTGGAATTGTATTATGATCCAAATAAACAACTGCATGTACCGTACTTGACATTATATTTTATTCAATTTTTTTTTTTTTTTTTAATAATCGTTTTTTGACATTTGTGAATCGATGCAGAATCGTGCAAGTCCGCATCGCGATGCATCTCATAATCGATTATTTTTGACACCCCTAGTTTGAAGTCGATCCGACCAACGGTTCTCCAGGTACGCAGAGAGAGAGACAGACGGGCGCTATCGTCATTATAGTATAGATTTGCCTCAAACGTCCACTTGGATTGACGGATGAACTGATTACATTTTGGTGGTCAAAAGTCAACGTCACTGTGACCTCACGAATGCCATTTTCAAGCTTGGTAACGCCATATATCTCAGTAACACCTTGACCAAATTTCTTCACATTTGGCTCAAATGTCAAAGTCTGGACAGACTTGCATGTCGACTGCTGACTTGTTGGCGGAGGCATATATTCTTGGTGTGGTCATTGTAGTTGCGTGTAATTTCGAGATTTATTCAGTTAGAATAATGACATAATTTTATATGTTTTATAATAAATCTATAGCTGTCTGAGTCCCCTTATAGTTGATAGCACCAGGCAGCTCAATTTTAGCCTAGGTAAACCCAGCCCCCACGTGACCTGCTCTCTCAGTTCCCAGTCACTAGCGTCTAGCGAACGGGCCATTCAAATCGATTTCTGGGGCGATTGAAAGACCCGCGCAGACCCGCAGCCAATGAGTGACGGTGTGACTGCCAACATCAGTCCTGCCGTGATCGGCCAATCAGAGAGTGCGTCTTTGTCAATGACGTGTAACAGCTGCTGCGGCTTAAGCACTGGTAGCCGTTAGCATTTGGCCTCTCTAAAGCATAGCTCCCGAGCTAGCTACTAGCTATATGGCTAGCTATATGGCTATGCAACTACGTTGAGGAAATGAAAACAGCTGTTAATGTTAATGTGGGAATCATGGTGGAACCGAATAAAAATGTTTTTGTTTGATACTCTATTCTGTTGTATTGTCATGTGAGAATGAAAACAGCTATAGTAATAGTACTTCAAAACAGTGGTTCTCAAAATGTTTCCACATAAGGATCCTTAAAGGAGGACTTACCCCCTAGATATGTATTAGAACAGTGATTTGAAAATACCTATGGAAAAAACCAAGAAATGACATATGCTCTTGTCTATACTAGACTCTTTGGCTGTGTTCAAGTCAAGATTCTTTTTCGGAAATCGACGCCATTACAGTTTGCCTACTGCCTCAAAAATGATTTATTTGAGAGGGGCCATATCTTTATAAATATCAACAACTAGCCAACGCTGTTGGTCTGTATGGAAACAGAAAATCTGAAAATGGTAGAAAGTTATATCAATTTGGTAATTCAGTGGCGAACTAGAAATTTAATTATTTTTCTGCATGTATCTCTATGGCAGGGTGTCAAATTACGTTACGAGAGCAAAGTGACATGGGCTCGTTACAGCAGCACACCGCACAATAGGAGAAACCCCCCGCTCTGGGGTAACACAATGCGAGATTTCTCCACGTCATTCCCTCGTACAACTAGCGATAAACCCCGCAATGAAATCCGTTTTTAATTTGCGTTTTGGGGCTTTTCGTGATTCTTGTTGAAAGTTATAGCACCTATGATTTTTCCTCTCAGGGCGCAGGCAGAGCAGGACAGAGCTCTTCTCCTCCTCGGAGCACACACACACAGACAGAGCCAGTTGCTCTGCTCTGCTGACTTTCATTTCCTGAGAAGTTGGCGTTGCTTGTACACAGTGATGATATTATATTAGCCGATATGTTTAGAGAAGCTTTGTCACGTTGTCACGTCGTAGTATAGCGTTATACCTTACATTCCCGCTAAACTGCGACGAGATTTGTTTGCTGAAATGTCAGACTGTTGAAAGCCCCCGCCTCTCACTGCTGCTGTGTGCTGCTGCTGCTGCGGGTGCATGAGCGAGCAGACTCTCCCGTTTGACTGGCCGAGAGAAAGTGCTTCCAAGTCGGACTGATAGCCGCGGAAATGTCAGACTGTGCACAGAGAGCCCAGCTGCTGCTGCGCGCGCATGAGGTTCAGTACGACTCTCTCCCGCCTGCCTGGGCTGGAGACAGTGCTTACAACTCGGACTGATAATATAAACATCATCATTCGAGCTTATCCAGGTAAGATATTAATAAAGTAGTGACACATTCAGCGGGAAACTAACTATAATTAAGACATGTGCCAACTTTGACGACGTTTGGTTCAGTATTTTAAGAGCAAATTTCAATAGGAATAGGCTTGGAGTTCTGAGGAGCCGAAAGGGTACAGGGGGGGTAGGGCAGAGTCCTGCGCGGGTCTGATTTTCAAGACCCGGTTCCGCCCGGCCCCGCGACGTGCAGTACCGACCCCGCTCCGCGAACCCGCACATATGATCAATCAGTACCGCAACCCACCCCACCCCGCAGACATGAGACCCGCCCCCCGACCCGGAACCGCATATATATAATAACCGTTAATCTGCACTGCAAACATTTTGTAGTGAACCAAACGAAACTGCCACAGTTTCACACGAGAGGCGAACAGCAGTCTTTCTGGCCGAGACTCGTCAGCTGATGTACGTTAATTAGCTTTTAGCAGCTGCTAGCTCACTAACCAGCTGGATAGCTCTGCTATCAGACACACAGACAGTTACAGCAAGCAAAGTGACTTACCAGCTATTTCCAATATGTCCGGTATAATCCATACTGCCTTTATGATTGCTGTTGGAGGAACGTAAATCCACGTTGGGATGAGACCTCTCCACTTTCACGCTATCCATCCATGACATGTTCTTGCCTGTTGCTATGAAAACAGCCAGTGTGTATGTTTGACTGGAAGCTAACGTTAGCCTACTATATTATCTGTCCGACTCGTATTGTCTCC
Source organism: Poromitra crassiceps (assembly GCF_964638095.1). Taxonomy (NCBI): domain Eukaryota; kingdom Metazoa; phylum Chordata; class Actinopteri; order Beryciformes; family Melamphaidae; genus Poromitra; species Poromitra crassiceps. The sequence goes on from NC_139624.1 coordinate 82,996,553, forward strand.
AATCAATCACCTTGACCGCAGCTGAGTTTTGAATGTTTTGTGCAGTCCATATAGCGTCACACATTGCACAGTATGCGCATACTAGAAATGATGCCGGTTATGTCAACAAACTGCGAAAACGTGCGTCAGAAACTTTTCTCCTGTTCGAGTCAGACCAGCTGCCAGACACCCCCCCTGCCAGACCCCCCCCCCCCCCCCTGCCAGACACACCCCCTGCCTCCATCTGAGTGCAACAGAAAAACATACAAGGCTCATACGTTGTCGTTGTTCCACCCGCCGCCCGTCCGCATTTATTAATTTTTACCCGCCGCCCGACCCACCAATTTACAGAAGTGTATTTTTTACCCGCCCCCCGCGTTTTTTTGCGGGTACCCGGCGGGGCCCCGCGGAACCCCGACCCGGTGCAGGACTCTGGGGTAGGGGAGTAATTATCTTGAAATCCCATAGTCTTTGGGAACACTGTGACGTCAGTGTGTTCCTAATATCCCATTCATTTGAGAGAAAAAAAAGCAGTCTTCGACCCTTAGAGGGCGCTTATGCCAGATATGCTGCTGAAAAATGATACAAATGGTCAAATGGCAACAGTTTGGTGTCAAATGTGGAAATTTTGACCAGAATTCTTCACACATCACCCCCAAAGTCATATATATTGGTTAAAAGCTGAAAAAAAGTGTTTTGGAGGTAAGTTCTCCTTTAAACTGAATAATGTGATGCTAGGTCTGTTGATCAAAATAACACCTATATCGAAATCGGATTTTAGCGGACCATACAAGCCGGGGCTTCAGAGCTGATCACCTGGACACATTTTACGGCGAAATTATCTGATAAACTTGTCTGTGCAGCTCTGTGGTGATCAGCTAATGTCTTCATAGCATTGTGATTATGATTTAATGCATTATGGAAGATAAACGCTGGAAGGCTGGGTAGCATTAGCTAACGTCATCCAGGCTACAGTAACATTAGGCTATTATAGTTATGAAACGCTGATTCAAACGTTACAATAATAAGACACAATAGGAGCCAGTTACCCTACTGTAGCTAGAGAGTAATTTCAGACCACCAGATATCACCATATTTATGTTATTAAATGCTGTAACGTTAACGGTAATTCTCATGTGTATGGTTTATTTATAAGCATTCATTGATTGAAGCAGAGTGCTGGTCGGTTAAGTTTCTCTGTAGTCATGTCCTCTGCTCCAATCTTCGTTCGTAGTTTCTTCTGTCTCTCGTCCAGCAGCTGCAGATGTCATCATTATCCACGTTATTGATGATTATTTATAAAAAAATCTCATTGTGTAAATATTTTGTGAACGCACCAATAGTTAGAGAAGGAAACCTCTCTTTGCATTTTATTTTGTTTTTTTAACACATTCACTGCCAGCCTTTTTTTTTTTTTTACTGTAGGTAGGTTCTGCCAGAGGGTTTTTTTGAGGATTCTGGCTCATTTTACAAGAGCCGAGGATTATTTTCTGCTTGGAGTTTGTGAACACAAAGTTCACAAAAGTACTAATAGAATGTGTGGTTTCTCTGTCTAAAAGAGTTAGTTTGTAGAGTTAGTAGTTATGTAGATATTAGCCGTTGAGTACAGCATGGTTTCAGCGTCTGAGAGTGAAAGCTGAGATAATCGCAGTTTTGTGAAATTCAATCAAACAGGCAGAACAGTCACTTTAACCATTTATTTTTGGCATCAGTGAGAGATCAGACATCTAAACAATATAGTTCTGAACGCCCTCTCCTTCAAACTCCTCCCTCCGTGGGCGTGTCTGGTGGCTTTCAGCCTGCGTTTGTCACAAGCGAGTGTTCTGCTGCTGCTGCTGCGAGTTTGAGCAGCCTCCCTCCCTGGCAGCGAGTGTGGATAGGGCTCACTTGTTTCTTGGGTTTGAGAGCTTTGATGAAGCTTTGTGCGATTCTAGGCTTTATGCTGCGTGTTTCAAACTGTGTTTTCCACCCAGTCTATTTTTGGAATCCCCCACCGCCAGCTCCCAGCGCGATAATGCGCGAAAGTGAAAGCGTTTTCGCCAATCCATTTTACAGTAGAGAATGGTTTCCTGCGCGTTACCCTACAGTTTTGGCTCTGCTTTTCCTAGTGTGGAGAGCACTGTCGCCACTTAGTGGGTCCGTGGAATGGGTTGTACACGTTCGCTGACTCCAATATTTTTATAGGAGACGGGGGGAGCGTTGATCCACGCCCGACCGTCAAATTTTTTTTTTTTTTTTAAGACGAGATATCTCGTCTTTGGCAGTCAACGGTTGGATTCTGTAAGACGAGATATCTCGTCATTGGCAGTGAACGTGTTAATAAAAGTAGGCTACTTGTGATATCTCACCTGGCTTTGATTCATCATTGCAAATTTAGCCCAATTTGTAGAAAATGCAGATGTGAACAGCTAGGTTTAATGACAAATATGGAATATCACCCAAGGAAATACCACGGTTTAATGCCAACAGATAAACCATACAGATTTGTTGTAATTGTGAACACAAATAAGGCAGCAAAGACATGGTTTTCAAGTATAACACAATGTACAACTTTTATTCAAAGACAGGATTGAAAAATATAGGTCACTTGTATTCACTTCAGACAAGACACTACGTTAAAGTCTGAAATTTACCTAGATTTGCTATAAGAATTGACATTTCAGCTTGTCACCTGATGTCATTATTAACTCATTGAGTGCCAGCCACTTTTGGAGAACGGACGCTCCCAGTGCCAGAGTTTCAGAGCGTTTTCAGTGATTTCTCGGGGCCCACAGAATATTGTGTGATATTACTATGTAAACACTGAACACGCACAAAGAACGATGAGACTCTCTTCTATCATCTGCAAAACAAAAAGTTTATTGATCCCATTTTCCGTTCTTTAGTTAACACATTAAGTGCCAGAGACGGACTAATTCGTCTTACATAATCCAGCGCTTAAGTGCCAAGGACGGACTAACTCGTCTTACATAAAGATTTTTTTTTTTTGACAGTGGGACATCAATCAACCCCTTTTACATCTTCGAGATAAGTATTTGCAGCAAGAGCATGTGTGTAATCTATTTTACCGACCACTAAGTGGCGACAGAGACCGAGAGAAGTCACAGCCACGGGACCCAAAAGCCACAAAAGCAGCCGCCTCGCCCGGACACACACACACAGAACGGACAGAGATCCCTTCCCCCCAGAGCCGCGCAGCAACGCGCGAACACACACACACACACACACACACACACACACACACACACACACACACACACACACACACACACACACACACCGCGGAAGCAAGCCATTCAAGGAAATGGCGACGCGATTTTACAGTAATCCATATCCATTTCAGACTCGTCTTGCCCGACAGGCAAGCAGGCAGGCAGGCACGCAGACAGACAGGCAGGCAGCACAACGCGCTTCTGACACGCCCGCTGAAGCCAGGAGGAAGGAGGAGAAGACACACGGAGGGAGGAGTTTGAATGAGAGGGGTGTTTCCTGTTGTTATGGAGGAAATTACTGTTCAAAACTATTGTTTAGAATGTCTGACGGTCTTACTGATGCCAAAAATGAATGGTTAAAGTGACTGTTTCACAAAAAGCCATTTATCTCTGAATAAATTTCCAGACGCTGAAACCATGCTGTACTCAACGGCTAATATCTACATAACTACTAACTCTGCAAACTAACTCTTTTAGACAGAGAAAGCACACATTCTATTAGTTATTTTTAGATGATTGATGTTCATGAATTCTTAACAGAAAATAATCCTCGGCTGTTCTAAAATGAGCCAGAATCGTCAAAAACACCCCTGGCACAACTTACCTACAGGAATGAAAACATGGCTGGCACCCAATGTGTTAAGAGCCGGAGAAGATAGCTTGATTTAACCAAAAACAGCAATTTTTTTCTAGAAGCTGAGATAATGAGCCTTTTGTGAAATTAAACATTTCAAGCACATCACTGACTCTGAATCTAATATTTTCTAATGTAGTCACACCTCAAAAATAATTTCCTTCAATAAAACAGTGAAGGCCAGGGAATTTTGTTTGGCAGAATAATATTTTTTAGCTGCAACCAGCAGCGCTGGCCCCTGCGTGCGCTGCTGGTTGCAACTTCTTGCTGGTCTTGATTTGCTGTTGTGTGCTGCTCTGCGTGCCCCCCCCCCCCCCCCGCCTCAACTGCACACTCCTCCTCCATATGGGAGTGTCTCTGGTGGCTCTCTGCTGAGTTTGCTGTGCACAGTGAAGGGTGCGCGACATCCAGCTTTTTTACAGCGTTCCGCGTGTGTTTGTCACCGGCAACCATGCTTCCAGTTGAGAATAATAACAACTCCACGGCTGATCATGCGGATATGCTGTCGCAACGGACACGGAGCGGCTCAATTGTGGGAGCAGATTGGCTGCTGCAGGCACAGCTACCGTAACGTTATGCTTCATGCATATCGATGCATACGGATGCGATGCGATTTCCGTTTCCCCAACGACTTCTTCTTTGTTTTTTCCTTGCCTTTCTGTTATCTGGAGAGCACTGTCGCCACCTAAGGGTTCTGTAAAATAGGTTAGACACATTCAATAGCTCCCATATTGTAAGAGGCGATGTAAGAGGCTTAGATCGACATCCCCCCGTCAAAAAACGCAATTGACGACTTTAGTCGTCTTTGGCACTCTACGTCACTATTTGAATTGACGACTAAAGTCGTCATTGGCACTCAATGAGTTAATGGACAGTACAGTAGTAAAGATTTTGAAAATTTTGATTAATCAATCCAAGTCAGAAACAACATGTGCTGTGAGCCTTTTAGAATTCAAAAACCTTACTTCCAACAATTAACTAGCCTGCACTAACTACTGCACAGTAACGTGTACAAATATTGAATGCAACAGTCTCATTCTGGAGCGAACCCCTCAGCTGAATTCACGTTGGAATATGATATCAAGGCTCGATAGATTTGATTGTACTCATACAGCAGTGTGGAGCTTAACATCTAGCTAGGTTGCATCTGGAATATGATCTGGATTATGTATAATATACAGTATAACACTACGCTCACTATGTCATGACATTCACGTTAACGCTATAGCCTCCAAAAATCTACTGTAGCTAGCTAGCGTTAAATAGGTTTATCTGTAACCACCCTGAAATGTGAGGGCATTAACGTTAATATTTCAATTAAGTCAAACACACCTTACCGTTATGACTGCGGCCGTTTTTGATTAACATTAGCGTTAAGTCCATGATCAAATCTAGCATTTCGGTATATTCAGTGTGTGTGTGTGTGTGTGTGTGTGTGTGAAAAGGATGTTAGCATGCTAGCATTATTAGCACAGAATGTATACAGTCCATGCCCAGCATGAATCGAGAGAGCCCAATCGGGGTCAGCTCAAGTCATATCATGACGTCTCAGATCTGGCCCAAGTATCACTATCCAACTAATTTCACTCACCACTGAAATATCCATGAGGATAGCTAAATGGTTGCAATCAATCACATATTTCTCAGCCTGGGCTATTTTTTATCCAAAATTCGAGTGATGAGCACTTGCATGTGGACACTGGACAATCTGCGCTGATTAACAAACTGTTTATTCGTGGAGGTACGTGACTACAGGAGATGAATTGCAGGGGAATCCTGCAATTGTCTCACTTGCATATCTTGTTGCCAGATTGTTTTGAAAGAGAGAAAATACACTGCGAGGCGTAAACTATACATTTGAGTTGGGAGTTGCATGTTGTAGCATGTGTTTCGGGGTTCTGCTTACACAGATTGTAAACTGTTACACACACTGTGATGTGCGATCCACAAAAGTTCGGTAAAGTTGGAAATATATTGACAGATTCGCATTTCCCGGATCAAGAGCTCATAAACGAAGCGTGTACTGCACACACGACTCTTTCCCATCTTATGGTAGACAACGAACTACAACCTCATTTTCACCTAAATGAGCGATCCTCCGATCTGGACAAATAACATTGGTCTCTATGCTGCGGGCGGTGAGGCGAGTGCTTAGGGATGTCAGACTTGACGGCAACGTTTTAAATAAACAAGTTTCTGCCATAATCCTATATGGTATACTATATCCGTGTTTCATAGCTTGTTTGTGTGTGCAGGAGCACTGGTAAACAAATGTTGGTGACACTTGTTCAACGAGTTCAAATCCCACACGGGGAGGTGTTATATTTTTTGAAAATGTAGCATAAAATTGTTAATCTGGACATAATTATAGCTTTATGTATAAAGTTGCTGAATATACACTGTTTACATAGCAGAATAACTGAACATGCCCATTCATGGTAACGGTCATATTTCGACGTCAGCTTGACGTTCCCGCGTAGACGTCTAAATCATCCCCAAATCACCATGTGATATGGCCTAGTCCTGAACGTCACTGGAACACGTCATCACAACGTTATCATGACGTAATTTTGCTTGCTGGGTGGTACAACGTTAGGCCTTCAAGTCCTGAGGCGAACAGCGCCGGAGGATCCAGCATAACAAGCACGCCTGTTTCCTCATCAGGTTGGCAGCAGCTGACCAGTTGCCCTTCTCCACAATACCTGCGGCTGATGTGGGGCATGGCACTCTGGTCTGTTTGGATTGGAAGGGTATTGAATTAATACCTGAAAGAATAAACAGAGTGGACGTCAGTACAGTAGACACATGTAACAGTATAGATCCCCGTTAACATTTTACGGCGAAATGATCTGATAAACTGGCTGCGCATAACATTACTTATTTGCGGGAGTGCACGGGGGAAGTGTAGATTAATCGTGCAGCACTAGTACATTAGGTTACAAGTACATACCTCAGTCAGACTCTGGCAAATCCAAATGACTAATAATATAAAACGTATTAGTTACTGTATGTTACATGTGGCTAACGTTAGCTAGCTTCTGACATGTTTTTCTAGAATTCATTAGATCGTTAAATGCTCCCGTAATCTAGCTAACGTTATCTCGCTAACCCACTACAGCCGATGAGGAAAAGTCAGTCATTTATCGAATGTATTGAATTAATACCTGAAAGAATAAACAGAGAGGATGTCAGTACAGTAGACACATGTAACAGTATAGATCCCCGTTATGAGGTCTGTTGATCAAAATATCACCTCACGCTATATCGAAATCGCGTTTTAGTGGACGGGCAGCGAGCATCCAAACTGGGGTTCATAGCTGGTCTGCGGCTAGCTAGCTAGCAACGTAGCCATTGATTAAAGCAGCGTTACATTTATGATCTTTTAGTGATGTTGGTAGACACACGTAACAGTATAGATCCCCGTTATGAGGTCTGTCAAAAGATCACCAAACGCTATATCGAAATCGGGTCTGAGTGGACGGGCAGCGACCATACAAAGGACAGCTTGTACAAGCTGGGGCTTCTCATCACCTGGACACATTTTACGGCGAAATTATCTGATAAACTGGCTGCGCATAACATTACTTATTTGCGGGAGTGCACAGGGGAAGTGTAGATTAATCGTGCAGCACTAGTACATTAGGTTACAAGTACATACCTCAGTCAGACTCTGGCAAATCCGACATGATTTGCTATCCTGTTGGTGTAGTTTCACACCAACCCTCTCCAGGCGTAGAAATACCCCCTTCTCGAGTGGTTTGCAGCTGCCCAACTTGCCTTTAGAACGAAGGTTTCTCTTACACAACCTGCAAAAATCGTTAACATTGCTAGTAGCCTGTAGCCATCGCGCTCCGGTTGTGGTTGCTAGCAGTAGCCTAGTGAGTTAGCTCGGTGAGTTAGCTAGGTGGAGTTAGCTCGAGCGCTAACAACAAAGGTCGCAGAGTGATGACGCCATCTGTTGCACTGCGCATGTGCTCTGTGCACCAAGCTGATTGGATGACGGTTGGCTGGTGGAGTGGTCTATCGAGGGGGGCCCAACACTCCCTAGAAATCGGTTTGAATGGCTCGATCTCCAGACCATAGTGACTGAGAACAGGTCTGAGAGCAGGTCACGTGGGGGATGGGTTTACCCAGGCTAGCTCAATTTAACCTGTTTGTCACAAAATCCCACGGCACACCTGGACTTACCTCATGGCACATGCGGCACACAATTTGGGAACCACTGTGAGATGATTGTCACTGATGATGTCACAATGTCTATGACATCAGTGATCATGTCACAATGTCTGACATCATCAGTGACATCACAATTGCTCAAGTGTGTAACCAAAAAGGTGACCAAAATTGCAGAACCCACTTACTCCCTTTTAGGATTATGCCTTTCAAGTTGTCTGAAATAACTTGCGTATAGATTTTTGCTGTTGGGCTTTGGAAAATGTATGTAAAAGTCAACATTGAGATTGCAATCAGTGTGTTTTCACTAGTTAAAGCCCCAATCAGTAACTTTTCCCCCTTAATATAACAGCTTTTTAGTCATTGAGGATGGTAGAGTGACTTGTAACAGGGAGAATGTCACTCCAGTGGCCTCTCCTGGGACTAAGCAGTTTGGTGCCTGCGTCCCGGTGGCAAGATGCGTGTATGCGCTGTACAGCGGGAGCGTTGTGTTCCTGGAAACAAGGAAGTAACTCGATGCGGATTTGCTACGAAAATGACGTTTCACGTAACTATGGATTATTATTTCATCACGTGGTGACTACCCGATGTCACAACATGTACATAGAGCTTTCTGGCGCTGTGTTTTGTTGACTTTGAACGGCGATATCGGTATCGATACTATTGCACCCAGAGGGTGCAGTTTCTCCAATAGCGAAACTTGGAAAAGTTGCTGAATGGGGCTTTAACCCCCACAGCACATGCTTCTTTAATATTTCTCCTAATATGTCTCCTTTCCTCTAGGAGTGGTGTTGTAGAGTTTGAGTCTCCACTGAACAAGTTTGTTTCAAGAAAATCCAAGACTTCTACTCACACAAAGGAGGCATTGCCATGGTGAGGCTTTTTAAAACTGAAATCAACACAATAGTTCATTCTCAGGAGTGGATAATGTTCATGCTCCAAGGTATTCATTTGCTCTACATTTGGTCTACACAGGGATTTCTATAAGCGTCGGCTGCCAGCAATTTTGCCGTTTATTAAAACTTTTCCAGCCGACTACTCCCCCCCCCCCCCCAATTAAAGTCACCGTCACTTTAAATATTGAAAACAAGCAGCATCCCCTCCTCTCCTGAAACTCCAGATGAACTCGCTGACAACATCATCACACTGACTGAGACATGTTCCAATGTTTTGATTTTGTGCGACATGCTGTTTGACTTGACATGTTCGTGATATAATGTTGACTGGATAGTCCTCATTTTGAACGGAACGAGGTACAGTACTCCCAAGGTTCGAAATGCATTTGATTGACAAAACAGCAATTATATAACTGCACGTTTGTGATTCAATAGCACTAATTAGTAACGCAACTGTAAACGAGAACGTCTCAACCCATTTGGAAAGCACTCAGAATTGACTACGCCTGGTGGGGGGGGGGTGTTTTAACTGTTTTTGTTGGGACTATATCCTCTGTGCATTTTTTTATGAAACATGACACCGTTTCAGCATATTCTTCCAGGCCTCCTGTGTTGAATTCCCCCCATATCACTTGGTCGAAACAGTCTCTCATGATGTCATCTGATTGGTCTGACCAGCGGTGGGTGGTTCGGTAGGCTGGGGGGTGTTGTTTGAGCTTTTGTTTGTACCTTGGGACAAGCCAGATAGAGGCGTGGTCCGATTTGCCGAATGGGGGGCGGGGTGTTGCTTTGTAGCAACTACGGATGTTTGTGTAGCACTGATCCAATGTGTTTTTTCCTCGTGTGTTGAAATGTATGTTCTGGTGGAGGGTGGGCATTCTTTTTTCAGGTTTGCTCTGTTAAAGTCCCCTGCCACTATCAGCGCCGTTTCTGGCTGTCTTGCCTTCTGTGCGCTGATCGCGTGGTCCAGCTCCCTGAGTGCGTTATTTGTGTTTGCTTGAGGTGGGATATACACAGCTGTGAGGGTGACTGTGGTAAATTCCCTCTGACTGTAGTGAGGTACGCACTGAAGCATCACATACTCCAGGTCTGTTGAGCAATACGTCCCGATATTAGTGCTGTTGGTACTCCAGTTCTTATTAATCATCAAACAAACACCGCCTCCTCTCGTCTTACCGGAACGTTTTGCGTCTCTGTCTCCCCTGTGCACGCTGAACCCAGGTATTGTGATGGCGTGGTCTGCTGTCTCAGGTGAGAGCCAGGTTTCAGTCAGACACATAACGTTGCAGCTCGCTATGTCCTTTTGAAATTATGCTCGTGCTCTTAGTTCGCACATTTTGTTTTCTAGTGACCGCACGGTAGCCAGAAGAACGCTAGGCAAAGGTGGTCTGTTTGCGCGTCTCCTTAGGCGGGCGTTTAATCCTCCTCGCCTCCCTCTTCTCCGTTGCTGTTGTTTGAGTTCAGGGAATTTGGTGAGGTCCGGAGCCAACCAGTCCAGTCCTGGTTGGGGTGATTTCGTGCATTTCTGATGTTTATTAGCGCGTCCCTGTTGTATCTGTACGTGGTGGCGCTGGTGAGACTCCTGTTGTTGATGTCCTCCATTTTTGGCGCGCAGCAAGTGCAAACAATAGTCCCCGCTGCTGTGCTCTTTTTTCCGCAAAATGCAAATACGCTACTATGTGCACTATATAAAAGACATTGATATATACAATGGATATTTACAAAGCGAATAGACGCAACGAAATTATAAACGAAACGAAATTACTCTAAGAAAAAAGCCTATATCCTACGAAGTTTACGGAGCTCTGCAGCTGGTCGCCCTCTCTCCCGGCGCCCCTCAGTGTGCATATTTTACAGGAAGTAGTTTGATAGATACTGTACATAATAATATGATATCAGCAGTTTAATTTGTTGTAATGTATGTGTGTGTGTGTGTGTGTGTGTGTGTGTGTGCTGGCTGGCTGGCTACTATTTCCACCTAGCTCGCCAGTGTATGACCTAGTGGAAAACACTATCTACAGCTACATCAGAGAGACTGACTCAGCCACAGAGAAAACACCCAACAAATGTCAAACACCTGCCCTGGAGGCCCTCCAAAAAACAACAAAGTAAGAATTGACTAAGGCTTTATATACATGCTTATTTTATTTATTTTGTGCTTTCACTAAGGTGACATGAAAGATATAAAATACACATTTCTGTTCCATGTAATAAAACAAAACAAAATAAAAAGTTCAGGGTTCCCACCGTCATGAAACTCCTGGAAAAGTTATGTTTTCGAAAAGTTTTGGGATTTCAGACCTGCCAAACTGCACACATTTTTGTAGCAGGCACGCATTTTGACATCATATCCAAGTTCACGAGTCCAGCCCCAGAGCAGGGAACCGGCTCGCACTTCCCCCCGGACAGCCGCTTCTCGGCCAATGGAAGACAAGCTCCCGCTGGCCAGGAGGACATGCCTGATGTAGTTTGACAGTTATCGAGAGTTGATTTGAGTAAAGTTGTGGACCAGTGATGTCACCTTTTCATACTTTAGAATGTTTAATTTTCCTGGGATATAGCAGAACTTCAGTCATTTGTATATAATTTTGCATATTGCTTATTACCAGGCAGGGGCGTACAGACCCAGCAGTGGCTGCAGTTAGACAAGAGCCTCAACACTCGGCTCATGGGGAAAGTTCAAACAGGCAGCTGCCATTGGAGAAGGGCATCAATGTGGGGGAAAACATGACTACATTTCTACAGAAGCTTCAACAGCCCAAACATCCACGGTGAGTTGAAATAACAACACCACTGATTAATTTGCCATTTAGAGCCCGACCGATATATTGACCCGCCGATATTATCGGCCGATAGCGGCTTACCACAGATATATTGGTATCGGCGTGCACGTTTGCCGATAGACGCCGATATGACCACTTTTTTTACAGACCATATAATGCTGCTGAAGCAATGCTTTGAGTGTCTAATAGCGTCGTTTGTCCAGCAGAGCGCGCCGACTTACTTTGTGGGATGAATCTGATCAGAGCGTGAAACGCAAGCGGAGACAGAAGCAGCAGGCTGTCAGACAGATGTGTTAATGTTGTGGACTAGTGTTCATATCTTCACGGTAAGAACGTTAGTTTGTGAAATATGTAGACTACTGGAAAGTTAATAAACAATGACCCCATCATTTCCCCTTTCAATAATGTTGCCCCTTTGCCTGACAACCGCCATGTCACTCAGTTATCACAAAGCCTAATGTTGTAGTTTGTTAGCACCATACAGCAGCAGATGCTCATGAGTTAAGGCTGAATTATACTCGACCGAGCTCATTGGGGGTGGGGCCCCGCGAGTCTCCGTGCGGACCCCGCGCTGGGGTTGATGCCATTATACTCAGAAAGTGATCAGCATGTATTGTACAATGGTATAATAGTGAGAACAGCCCGTGGAAAAGTCGCAATGAAACGCTATTATGTGCAGTACTGAGTGCGCTTTCACTCTCAAACGACCGCACATCAGCACATGAAGGAATCACCAAACTTGTTTTTACTGAATAGCCGTTTAACTTCTCAGCCCTGATTGCCTACTCTGTGATGCTTTTAATCTCTCTCAATAATGCTCTCAACACAACACATTTAGGGTGAAATGACTAAAAACGAACAGTTGCAAATCAAAGTTTATAGCCTACCACATGGGTCAAGAAATGTGGTGAAAACACAGCTCAGTGTTCAGGGCTCAGTGGCTTGAAAGCGGACATGTTTGGAGAGAAGCCGCGCGCTGCTCGCGCTGTTAGAAAAAAAATCATGCACAAGGCGAGCGCCCGACGGAGCTAGCGAATAACCACGGCCAACAAATTTACGTCATTTGACGCGCCCGGCCTGCGCTCCACCCACGCGCCCTTCACGGCAGGGTGAGCATAATTCAAGCTTTAGCTTCCCCTAACCTAACAAAGCATCACCAGAGCAAATGTTTGCAGCTCATCAGACAACATTGGACTGGATTGAGTCTGTTTTTTACGCTATCTAATGCTATCTTAACTTACCTAATAGGCATGGGTCGGTTTTTTTTTTTTTTTTTTTTTTGTGTACCCCATAAATGACTAATGCGACTGCAGTTGGTGGCGATAATGCACCTCTAAGCTGGTATGCCAACCAGCACTAACACTGAATAAAAATAAGCAGAACCATTTAACTGTAACAACACAGTTTTTATTTCTCATAACTATTCAGCCTAACTTTTCTTCAAACATCAACATAATAAATAAAATAAGACTCTTGCCTATTAGTGCAACTTGAGAAGAGGCTAATACGAAAAATAGTGCAATCAGAATGGATTGGCACTATTTTTTTTATTATTTCGTTTTTTGTTTTTTGTTTTTTCGGGTCACACGTGATCAAACCGGTTTGGACTCGTACACCGAACCGAACCGGTAAAACCGGAAATAGATAACGTCCCCATTATTTTATCTCCGTGAAAACGAGCATATCATAATTTATTTTATTTTTTTTATTTAACCTTTATTTATACAGGGTGTGCCCTTGAGAGCATGCTCTCATTTTCAAGGGAGCCCTGATTACAATATGCACACATACAGTACAGCAGTTACATGAATACAAACAAGAATAGATAAAAGAACAAAATATAAAAGAAGAAATATACAATTATATAAAACATCATAGAAAACAAGAGCATCTGTTGCATAGGGTACCCTCAATGAGCACTCTAAAAGACTCCAAGGGGACTAAGTGGTCTAGTTTTAAAAAGCTCTGGAGTAAGTTCCATTTGTTAGGGGCATAAAAGGAGAATGCAGTCTTTCCTAGCTCAGTCCTTACGCGGGGTACAGATAGACTGATGAGTGATTGAGACCGTGTATGATAGCATGTGTTGTTCAGACTAATGAGTGAAGACAAATAAGAGGGAAGCTTCCCGAGCAAGGCTTTATAAATAAATAGAAGGCAGTGTTGTTCCCTTCGAGCCGACAGGGAGGACCAGCCTACCTTCTCATATAAAATACAACGATGTGTAAGAAATGTATCACCTGTTATAAAACGCAGGGCACTGTGATACACCGCATCAAGCGGCCTCAAAACAGAAGCTGCAGCATGCATATACACGACATCACCATAATCAAAAACAGACATAATTAATGATTGAACAATGGACTTCCTAGTACAGAGTGAGAGGCAGGATTTATTCCTGTATAGAAAACCAATTTTTCCTCTTAACTTCTTAGCGAGATGTTCAACGTGGTTCTGAAAGGACAATTTGGAATCCAGCCAAATACCAAGATATTTATATGAGTCAACAGTTTCAATTTGCACACCATGGAGTGTGCGAATACAGAAACTGTTGATGCCATCAGTGGACCGAGAGAACATCATTGATTTGGTCTTGTCTGAGTTTAAGACAAGTTTATGGATCAGAAGAGACCTTTCAAAGTTAATAAAAGCAGTCTGCAATTTTGCATTGGCTTGTGCTGGGGTGTGACCAAAACAATATAGAATTGTATCGTCGGCATAAAAATGGACGTTACAATCTACAGAGGGGAGTACAATATAATTGATATAAAGAGTAAACAATACTGGACCTGAAATAGATGTCCCCCGAATGTAGCGTTAGCCATTAAATTCCTTGTCAGCTTAGTGGATGTGTGTGTTTTCACATGCACGCTGATGATGGCTTTTAGCCAAAAATACTTTTGTTTTTGTCCACAAAAAATAAGGAGATTATCCTCAAACCGAACAATTCCAGTCATTGCATTTACAAAGTTACCACCGCAAGTTACCATGCACGTTACCATGCAATGCTGGTACCATGTAATGCTGGAAAGTAGATATATAATGTCCCCATTATTTACTCTCCATGAAAACGAGCATATCATAATGTCACCCGAATGTAGCGTTAGCTATTAAATTCCTTGTCAGCTTGGTGGATGTGTGTGTTTTCATGCACGCTGATGATGGCTTCTAGCCAAAAACACGTTAGTTTTTGTCCACAATAAATAAGGAGATTATCCTCAAACAGAACAATTCCAGTCATTGCATTTACAAAGTTACCACCGTCGGCCCTGAACCTGTATAGCAAATAACACGGCTGACGCTGCTGTTCTCAATCTCTCGATTCGGCAGCAACCATGAGTTGTAACCGTTAACGTTATAACATTAGATGACGCATGAGTAGTGCTCGGTTTGTTTTGAGCATGTATTCACACAAAACTGTTTTGTTCAGTACACCCTCAAACCGAACAATTCCAGTCATTGCATTTACAAGGTTTTCCACTGTCGCCCCTGAACCTGTATAGAAAATAACACGGCTGTCAGCTGATTTGGTGTAAAACGCTTGGACTATTATTATCAATCTCGGTCTTGATTCGGCAGCAACCATAACTTGTGACCGTTAACGTTATACAGTAACATTAACAGCCAAATATTGCTGAAGATGACAAGGGGGAGAAGGATTTTTTTTTCTTTTTTAGTCCAATCCATTGAAATACAGGCCCTAAATATGAATAGGAAAATTAATTAGTGAAGATTAAGCTATTTTGAATAGGACGAATCAGCGTGACCTCACTTGCCACCCAGAAATGCGGAACCCCGCAGCATTTAATAGTATGAGTTGTGCCAAACAACGTTAATATCTCAAACTATACATGACATCGCTTATATTTTGACATTCTGAGTGAGAGCAGAAGTAGCTTGAGATGAGTAGAGTTTGATGTATAATATATGCATGTCGTGTTAAAGTTGTGTGAACTGTTGCAGTTTTTTACAAAAAATGTAAACAGAGTTAGCTGGCTAGAGTCAGACACTCAAGCCTCGCATCACTTGGACTCCATAGGGTTCCATTGCTGTTGCCACCCTGTGACGCGGTTTGTTTACCAAAATGCTGCTCGGCTGATCCCTCGTATAGACTATAGAATAGAACACATACACTGCAAATTAGTTTAGTTCCAACTCAAATATAATACAGGGCTTAAAATTAACTTTGCAAACTGGTGGGGGATTCCCCCCTTATGTTCTTCAGATAGGGGGGATTTATAGACTTTGGAGAGGATTTTTTTCAGCCAATACGATAACCGGTAAATATCTGCTTCTCCTGTCCGATAACATACAATAATAATTTCACATTTTTGTCTTTAGGCTACTTAAAGGAGAATTTCTGGTTTTTTCAACCTGGACCCTATTTTCCACACTGTACTGTATGTGTCTAAGGGACTCATCGTGACATATTTTTTTCAAATTGGTCGAGTACTCACCGAGATAGCCTTGTTTACAGCTCGAGCAATGTGCTCAAACAACTACACAGTGTAACTACACAGGGCAATCCCGCACCGCATCGTCAATACACGTTGCGGGATTACTCCTACTTTATAAATTGAAAATATGTGGGAATTTCCAAAAAGATGCGCCAATCTCGCAATCCCGCACCGAATTTTAAGCCCTGTAATATATAATTCAGTTAGTATGACGCTTTTATTTATTTATTTATTACAGATGGCTGAGGGTGGAAGAAGCAAGGTGTTTAAACTAAATATTGTAATTTTAAACTAAAATATCCTGCTTCCAATACATATCTTTGTCACGTGTGATAACCATATTTTTAGGGGTCATTACTGCAAAAAGAATTGTTTAGGTATATATTACGCATATGTAAAGAATATCGGCCGATATATCGGTATCGGAAATTTTTTATTCCATAAAATCGGTATCGGTTTGAAAAATCCCATATCGGTCGGGCTCTACTGCCATGTCTCTGTGATGAAAAATGACCCTACTTGTAACAGCGCTTTACATAATATTACCCTTTGTGTATTTCTGAATTGCCTAAGCTTAGCACTCAACATAGAGCGGTGAATAATCCATTCATCACTCTTCTTTCAAGCCCCATGAAGTCACTGCTTCATCTGGTAAAAGAACCTCCTCCTTGTGAGCCAGAAGATGACTTCCTGATTCTGGATGATGACCCTCCTTTTAGTCTTTCCCTTCACAGCAAGTATATATCCAGACAGAGACAGAGCAAAACTTCCAGCACTGATGAAAAAATATCAGTTGACAAGGGGACAAAGGACAGCCAACCAGAAAAGGCAGGGCCTAGCAAGATGCCATCTAAAGGAAGCAAAGCTGTGGACAAGGCAGAGGAACAAACTAAAGACCGTGCCACCAGTGAATCTGTTAAAAGAAAATCGAGTCTGAAAAAGGAAAAGAAAGCTCCAAAGTGTTCTGAGGTGAAGACTTCAGAGTCTGTAAAAAACAGTAAAGAAAATGGCAAGAAGAGCAGTGTAAAGTTGTTAAAGGTGACCTTAGAAAGGAGTCCGTTATCTGATGCAATAAAAGAGACTCTGTCTGTGGAAACTCTAAAGGAGCAAAACGGTGATGACCATGGAGGTGCTGTAGGCTCATATTCTTCAGGACAACAAGCAGAGCAGAATTTTGGTCCAGGTAAGGTCCTGCTAACATTTAAATCTCTTTCTATGTGTTACTGTTAACACTGAAACATTTGTAATTATAATAATTTTGATCAATATTTGTGAACATAAACAAATACAGTATATAAGGTAGAAGGTAGAAACCAGAAGATTCACGGCCTTCATGAGCTCAGCTCCATTGGCAGTGAAATGCAGAGTGACTTTATGTAATCATACATTATATCATATTAGCTTATTTTAACAACATTGGGCCAAATAAAGTGCTCATATCCACAAAAAAAATCTGTTCATTCACATTGGAAATCTGGCTATCAGAGAAGGTAATGAATGTTCAAAGTCTCAAAAGCAGATGTCAGTGGTATTCTTAATCTCAAATGATAAAGGTATTTTTTTATTGTCTCCTAGCCAAAGAAATCATAGAACCAGAAGTGAAAAGAAAAGTGATATCGAAGGATACAGCAAATGGAAAGGCTAAGCAGACCAAACCCGCAAGTACTGGTGAGGGAAGATCATCTGAGTGGTTGCAGAGCTGCATTCTGAGAATAGACAAAGAGGTTACCACCCCACCTGTGGCCAAGAAGTCAAAGAAGGACCACAAAAAGCCCAAAGCAACGGGCGAAGAGGTTACCACCCCACCTGTGGCCAAGAAGTCAAAGAAGGACCACAAAAAGCCCAAAGCAACGGGCGAAGAGGTTACCACCCCACCTGTGGCCAAGAGGTCAAAGAAGGACCACAAAAAGCCCAAAGCAACAGGCGAAGAGGTTACCACCCCACCTGTGGCCAAGAAGTCAAAGAAGGACCACAAAAAGCCCAAAGCAACGGGCGAAGAGGTTACCACCCCACCTGTGGCCAAGAGGTCAAAGAAGGACCACAAAAAGCCCAAAGCAACGGGTCAAGAGGTTACAATCCCACCCTCAAGTAATGGTGAGGGAAGCTCATCTGAAGCTCACCAGCGGAGTGGGAAAAGGAAAAGGAACAAGCCTGGAGAGTGGTGGCAGATCTCCCCTCTGAGAACAGACGAAGAGGTTACCACCCCACCAGTGGCCAAGAAGTCAAACGAGGACCACAAAAAGCCCAAAGCAACAGGTGAAGAGGTTACCACCCCACCAGTGGCCAAGAAGTCAAACGAGGACCACAAAAAGCCCAAAGCAACAGGTGAAGAGGTTACAATCCCACCCTCAAGTAATGGTGAGGGAAGCTCATCTGAAGCTCACCAGCGGAGTGGGAAAAGGAAAAGGAACAAGCCTGGAGAGTGGTGGCAGATCTCCCCTCTGAGAACAGACGAAGAGGTTACCACCCCACCAGTGGCCAAGAAGTCAAACGAGGACCACAAAAAGCCCAAAGCAACAGGCGAAGAGGTTACCCCCCCACCTGTTGCCAAGAAGTCAAATAAGGACCACAAAAAGCCCAAAGCAACAGGCGAAGAGGTTACCACCCCACCTGTGGCCAAGAAGTCAAAGAAGGACCACAAAAAGCCCAAAGCAACAGGCGAAGAGGTTAACACCCCACCTGTGGCCAAGAAGTCAAAGGAGGACCACAAAAAGCCCAAAGCAACAGGCAAAGAGGTTAACACCCCACCTGTGGCCAAGAAGTCAAAGGAGGACCACAAAAAGCCCAAAGCAACAGGCGAAGAGGTTAACACCCCACCTGTGGCAGAGAAGGTTAGGAAGAAAGGAGATTTGGAGGAAAGACATCAGAATCAGTCTGTCCAGTCACCCATTGAGATCGCAATGCAAAAATCTGGGAAAAAGAAGGCCAGACTGACCAAAAAGAGAACTAATAGGAAAGAAATGCCACAAAAGTCTACACCGGCAGACAACGATTTGATTGAGGATCAGGAGGAGCAGCAACAGCTTCCAGATCAGGATGTGGACCCTGGACTGCTCAGCACTGTGGTCCTTCAGCACAGAGAGCACAGCATCGCCACAGGTAAGGTCAGGGTTTCTTTCCATAGATGGGCTCAGAGTTAATCTTTTATAAAATGGTTTAATTCATTTTCAAGTTATACGTTTGTATACGAGATGCTCTTGGTGGTGGGGGAAATGACAAAAAATGCTCACCAGAGGCAACTTACAGGTGTTTGCGTCCTCGCTTCAGCAGGTCCAAGGACTTGTTTGGGAGAAGGTAAGTAAAAGAAAGAAAGATGGAACGTTTTCGCCGACGTGTTTCAGCCGAGTGGCCTTTGTCAGGGCAGAGTCTGATTGCACAGGTGTGCTGTCAAGAAATAGGAATAGGTGTTTCCGGTTGAAAAAGTAGAATGCAGGATTTTGTTTTTGGCTGGGTGCTGAATGTGTTCCTCCTCCCACAGGCAGGATGGAAAAGATTGGCATAGGTGGGAGCAAATGCCGCCCCATGGCTGTGCTTTTCTGTTGTTTGTAATAATTGTCTTGAAATAGAAAGTTAGAAACACATTATTACTGAAGACCGAGCGGGTGAGGTCAACAACAAAAGCGGTGGGCGGGGAGGTTTCTTCGCTGCCCCCTGAGGAATGTTCCATGCTATGAAGGTCCTCTGTGTTTGTTCAATATTGGTGTACAGTAGGGCTGTCCCGGTGAGTCGACGTAATCGATCACGTCGACTACGTAATTACGTCGACGCACGCTACGTGCCTCGACGCGTCACAATCGTCACAAAACACAAAAGATTGCAGCGATGGCCGGAGAAAGTAGTAGACGCATGGCTGTCTTGGCTGATCCACAAACTATGGCAACAACCATAGGCGATGCAGCTAAAACTATATATATATATACATATAATATATATGTATATTAGCATTAACATGGAACGTGTTTCTGATAGTGGTAGTCACTTACCATTGACTTAGCGTAGTTTCTAAACCATCACTGTCATGTTGAAAGTAATTTCTGCACCGCAGCAAACAACATTACACCATTTAACGGTGTTATTCGGCCGTTTAATGTTAACGTACATGTTTCCGTTTGCTTTCACGGCTAAAGGCCACAACAGACTTGTCCGTCCGCCTCGATTTGGAGCCGTCTCGCCGTCTGCCGGCGCCAGCAAGCCCTACATGCTAGGACGTCACTACACCCTCCCTCCTCCTGTGGAAGCTCCGTGGGAAAATGGTGGCGATTGAGTGCCAGGCAGTCTGAATGAAATTGAATGTAACGTTCCCAATTCTATGTACCGGTATTAAATTCTAAAAAACGACCATCAACATTTGGGAAGGCTAAGCCACACAACTAGTTCGTTATAATCTAACGTCATGCTTCGAAGCCGACTTTACGACGATGAGGACGGTAAGGACTCAATCACATCAGGTCTCCGCTGACTACCTCGGAGATCTCTGTTACAGGCCCAAGGCAACGGCCAATCACAACTCTCGTGCAGCTGACGTCACGCACGTATCGTTGCCACTGAGTTACATTTTGGAGCAGCCCCCGTCAGCCGACGCCGCCCCCTCCCCGCATGACGGCGTCCACCCGCCGTCATACGGGGAGGGCAGGGCGAGGCTCTGACGGACGAGTCTGTTGTGGCCTTAACATGTAGAAAATTGATTAAACTAACATTACAGACCATTGTTAGTCTTTTGCTGCTCACGTTAATTTACTGCATGCATCATTTAACACTAACAGTGCTATTCAGCTGTTTACATTCTTCTGTTTGCATTCACGGCCATGTAAGATGAGATCAAAACTAACGTTACAGACCATTGTTACAGTCTCTGACTGTTAGTCTGTAAATCGTTTGTATTAT
Organism: Poromitra crassiceps; assembly: GCF_964638095.1. Classification (NCBI taxonomy): domain Eukaryota; kingdom Metazoa; phylum Chordata; class Actinopteri; order Beryciformes; family Melamphaidae; genus Poromitra; species Poromitra crassiceps. The sequence goes on from NC_139624.1 coordinate 83,017,568, forward strand.
TTATTTCCTTACCCCCACACTGATGCAAACATACATTTGGCTGAGTTAGCTGCACAATGCACATTACTCCAGTGATTAAATAAATCCATGTCCTGTAAAAATACTGATCCTCCTCAGTTTAGGGAAAGGGTTCACACATACAGTGATGAATCATGATGATGATAAATTTAATCTATGTGTCAGGTGGTCCAGTATTTTCGTGATGAGAGCAGGCAACTGACAAATAGGCAGGCACTATCTATTATAATAATAAGATTAATATTAATAATAATAATAATTAATATGATCATATCAATGATATGGTCATATGAATTATGAGATGGTTAAATAAAATACTGAAATTGAGAAGTTTTTGGTTATTTGTTTTGGGTAAATTTATTGTTATATAATAAAAAAATTAAATACAAAATAATCGTTGGATTAATCGACTAATCGAAAAAATAATTGTTAGATTAATCGATAAGAAAATAATCGTTTGGGACAGCCCTAGTGTACAGAGATTCTACTTAAAATGTGGCCAGGAAGTCAACCGTTTTGAGGGAGTCTATTTAAGTAATGGGACCAGGGGTTCGATAAAGTAATCTATATATTGGGAGGCTGGTTCTGTGAGGGAGCCATTAGCTGAGATGATTGGCCTGCTGGGGGGTTGTCCTTGGGTGCCTTGTGCACCTTACGCAGAAGGTAGAAGGCAGTGGTGGTGGGATGTTCACAATGTAAAAATTCAAACTTATTTACGGAGATCCATCCCTCTTCTTTAGCCTGACTGAGGAACCTGTGGAAATCTGTTTTCATGGATGTGAGAGGACTCGCTGTGAGTTTCTGGTAGTAGCTGGCGGTGTGCCTCTGATATTTTCTCTTTGTCCAGCACCACAATTGCACCGCCTTATGATGATGCTATCGTTGTTGGCAAGATCATCTGGTAGAACACATCCTTTATATGTTTTTATGAAAAGCGCTATACAAATAAAGATTAATTATTGGGGCGAGGGGGGGGGGGGGGGTGTTTTAGTGAATAGATTTTCAATTTCATAATCAACCTTTTTGGTGAAAGTGAGTAGTGTGGCGGCATTACATAACAGGCTGAAGGTGGATTTACGTTTAAAAAGTGTCACTGTTGGTGTGGATCTAACACTGGTGGGTCTAGTCTCCTGCAGGCCTGAGAGGCATACCACAGGATTACAAACGTATTATTTTTCAACCGGAAGCACCTACCCCTATTTCTTGACAGCACACCTATGCAATCAGACTGCCCTGACAAAGGCCACTCAGCTGGAATGCGTCGGCGAAAATGTTTTTTTCTACCTTTCCTGCTTTTACGAACTTTCTCCCAAACAAGTGTGCCTTGGACCTGCTGAAGGGACCACGCAAACACCAGTAAGTGGCCTCTGGTGCCTCTTTTTTGTCGTTCCCCCACCCCCACCAAGAGCATGTTTACATTTTTGACACACTGAGCACACCAGCTTTTTTGTTTTGTTTTATCTTTTTAGCTAGGTACAAATATTCTCACTGTTATAAACACAGATCCACAGATATATTTATAAAGATGCAATAGCAATGTTTACATCATATTAAAATCCTCAATGTGTGATATTTCACAGGGGAAATGATTTTTGACACAGTATACGATCACAGCAGTCTACCAGAGAAACGGAGGAGGAAGCCTGTCGGTAGCTGGTGGAACCCTAAAGAAACCTCTGAGGATGTGGAGAGAATCTCCTCACAACCTAAAAACTACAATCCCAAGAGCCACAAAACTCACAAGGGAAGGGGAATGCAGCTTAAACGACGGAAATCCACTGCACTCGGAACCCCCAGAAACGGCAATATGGTTGTCTTGCCAACGCCACAGGGGGGAGCTCCTGAGCCCCTACTGACACAGAAAACATTTCCATCTCCAAAGACTATCAAGCGCTCTTTGGCCACATTTAAGGGCATTTTCAGCTCAGGCGCAGAGACCACTGCTGTGGCCAGCGGCTCATCTGACACATGCCAGAGGATCATGCCTAAGAAATTGTTTCCTGACCAGGAGGTGCAGTCTGGTCCAAGGAGCAATGTCACTGCTGAGGAGCCTGTACAAGATCCCGCCACTGACCACATCGAGCTCAACGAGACGGACGGTGCAGAATCTAGGATGGGGCCTTCCAACCATGAGATCATACAGGATAGCACGTAAGAAACTAAATGGTGCCACTCTGAAGGCCCGCTCATATCTAGAACTATAAAAAGATTTAAATCTTAAAGTCGAAATGAACCCAACGGAGCCCAAGTGTGGTGTGGGTCGGTGTCCGTTTTAGACTGAAAACATAACTTGTCTGAGATGACAGGTTGAGAGGTGGGTCATAGTAGCATGTCGATGATTTTATTTGACAATTCTGGGGACTGGATTGGGCTTTGGCAAATCCTGGCGTGTTCCGCCCCCCAAATCGAGTGGGATACAGCGTGTTGTGGCACTCTCCTCGGGAAGAGCCTGGTGACACGAGGTTAGTGGCTGAGTGGAGCTCGGCGCGCCGCAGGCAGCCAGCTGCCTTTGTGTTGCGGAGCGGAGAGTGCAGCCCATCGGCCTGGAATCTCCGAGGGGCTACCTCTGACAACCAGGCTCTGAGGCGCACGCCAGTTATTGCGGTAAATGCAATATTCCTGGAATGCGAGTTTAAGAGCCAGTTACATTTCTTTGCATTCTTAGACATTACCGTTTGCTTTATTTTGTATGTTTCATACAATTGGCCAAGTTAGTAGTTAGTTAATGGGATAGAAATTCTGCCAGATTACAGGCACTAGGAGCCATTTTCTCCTTCATTAGGAAGAGAAAATGATCCTGAAATGATTGACAGCTGCCATGTCGTGATATGATTGGTTGAAATGGGGTAGAAATTTGATAGTACTATGTGATGTCAGCAAACTGTAGATTACTGTTATGAATGAAATCTTGAAAAATTAACTTTTGATGTGAAAAAGTGTGAAAAACGAAATAAATTAGATTTTTGTCCTTTTTTTGGCATACATTATTAAATAGGTGCACTGAATACCTAGGTATTTGAACTAAAATAAAATAAGTCATTTTTGGGTTCAGCTCGACTTTAAGTAGCATGGAACATTTATGTTCCCAATACAACGGTAACTATAAAAACATCTAAAACGATAACTATTTTTGGTTCGATCTCAGAGTGTTTTGTTTTTGGGACTGCTGAGACAAGGTTAAAACATTTTCAGCCAAAGTTCTAAGAAGGGGAGCAGAGAATTTGGCAGCTCACTGCAGCGAAGGCTTTGTTTGCCTTTGCTCAAATAGGTCGTCTTGCAGAAGAGACATCAAATTGTTTTACTCAAAACTTGTCTTCAGAGCAAGACAGCTTCTGTAACAGAACAGTTGATGCTCCTGGCTCCTTTCTCCTTTGCAGCAATTCCTGAATTCAAATCCTACAACTCTAATGCGCTGTTTACACAGCAACGCTCCCTGCATAAAATGGCAAACTTTTTTAGTGTTGGTGCCTTCCTTTTACACGGTGACGGCATTATTGGTGCCTGAAAACGCAAAAAAGTGAAAACAGGTCCCAGAGTGGAATTCTTGATAACGCTGCCCCTTACTGTTGCTGTGTAAAGTGGAGAAACGCAATTCAAGTGATGACACAGCCCCCCTTCGCCATGGAAGACAATGGTAGGCAATAGGAGCATTGAACTAGCCCAATACTATACAGCCTCATGGCACAGGCACAATGAGTCGCATTGACATTCAACAAACGTGATAACGATTTGCTAAAAACACATAATGCCCGCTACTAATGTTGCACGTAGCCTATTAATCACTGTCTACTAATGTTGCACGTAGCCTATTAATCACTGTCTACTAATGTTGCACGTAGCCTATTAATCACTGTCTACTAATGTTGCACGTAGCCTATTAATCACTGTCTACTAATGTTGCACGTAGCCTATTAATCACTGTCTCCCACATTGAATAATTGAAGACAACTCACCGCAATGCATTTCCTCAAGTGAAGTGTGCTGCAAAGAAAACAGGTCTTTTTTATGTTGCTTTACTGGGTTTTTATATTTTATAACTGGGTAAATAAAAACCAGGGCTGTCGACACTACGTGTTAAAATTGTCTTTTGTCTGTGTTCTATATGTCTTCTGTGTATTTCGGATCACTTGATGCTTTTGCGGCTTCAGTCTGCACGCAAATCATTATCACAAACGCTGTGTATGAATGCGAAATAAAAGGTGAGAATGCAACGCTAGTTTGCCGTTTTATGCAGAGACGGTCGTCGTCTAAACATGGCCTCCCGAGAAGCGAGTCAGGAATAATTATTTATTTTGGTATGAAAAGTCGTGCGGCCAAATAAAACTATATTGTTTATGTGTAAATGCTTGAGCAAGAATATATCATTACTGTTTATCTTTATAGTTATCGTTCTAGAAATGAGCCTTTTAACCTTTTTAATTTTTTTAATTAATTGTTTTAATTTTTTTGCTTGCTTTTTGGCAGATTGAATGACCTCAGAAGTGGGCCATCCTCCATGATTGAGCAGGACAATTATGAGGAAAATGAGGATTGCCGTATGTTTTAATATTCTGCGTATTCATGAACCATGCCCTAGCCTAAAAATATAAAAGATTTGCTTTGAGTAAAGTTTGATACATTTGTAGACAGTGTATTCTCTGACCCATCCTAATACATTTCATATGTGTAATAATGTAATTCTTCTATCTTTACTATTTGTCTGTTCAGCTCTTCCATCCTCCAGAAACAACCATGTGCTGTGGGAATCAGACATGTGTGGTCTTCCTCTGAGACCGCTGGTTTTGCAGCCTGAGGATAAGGCCAGCATGATTGAGTGGGTTGATGGTCGGTGGCTTGCAGACGGTAAGAAAAACGTAACTTAACTCACATACCAAAACAAAAGAGTACTCTATAGAGCAGTGGTTCTGGTTCTCAAACTTTTTCACGTTAAGGACCCTTAAACTGGCACAAGTTAGCTTTAGCTGCACTTTAAGACTGACTCCCCCTCCCTGTTTTTAAAGTTGAGCTGAACCCAAAAATGATTTTTTTGTTCATTTTAGTTCAAATACTTGGGTATCCAGTGCACCTATTTATTAATGTATGAAAAATAATAATCACAAAAATCAAATTTCTTTAGATTTTCACACTTTTTCACATCAAAAGTTCATTTTTCAAGATTTCATTCATAACAGTAATCTACAGTTTGCTGACGTCACATAGTACTGTCAAATCTCTACCCCATTTCATCCAATTTTGATTTGATTTGATTTGATCATCTTTATTTTGAACTTGCAGATAAAACAAAAAAATAAAAACATATCAATGAAAGCCATGATATAAAAATTAATCAACTAAATAAAATAAAAATAACAATTAAAAAGAAAATGCAATCATTGATCAACATGTTCAAAAAGGAGTAGGAAGAAGTAAAGACTTATATACTCCTACCCCCTTCTTATAACATCAATATCCAAGTATAAATGTATATCATAATTTCTATGATTTCTTAACTATATCACTATCTGTATATAACATTATATAATCCATAAAATATAAATATATTTTCTATCTATCTACCTATCTACTATATATCTATAAATAATACTTATTAATAATACACTCATAACTATACCCATACAATACCGTGTATGAATTTGGCATCATATAGACAATCTACTCTGATCACTAAATTACTTAAATAAAATATAAAATAAAAAATAAAAATATAATCAACATAACCCTTCCTCAACTCTATACCCCCTAAGTATGTTTCTTTTATACACCCTTTTAAACTGTACCATGTTGGTGCTTTGTTTGAGTTCCAACTCCAGACGATTCCATAAATTTACCCCACAGATTGAGATGCACTGACTTTTCAAGGTAGTGTGAATAAGTAGTTTCTTTAAATTGAGCTCCCCTCTTAAATTGTAACCTCCCTCTCTGTCAGAGAACATCTTCTGTATATTCCCCGGCAGTTCATTGTTTCTGGCTTTAAACATGATTTGAGCTGTTTTGAAATTTACCATATCCATTAACTTCAGTGTATTTAAGTGTAAAAAAAGAGAGTTTGTATGTTCCCGATATGCTACATTGTTGACAATCCTTATTGCTCTCTTTTGTAGTATTACCAATGGTTGTAAATTACTCTTGTATGTATTACCCCAGATCTCCACACAATAGTTAAGATACGGCACAATCAGTGAACAATACAAAGTGAACAATGCTCTTTGATTTAGAGTGTGTCTTGTTTTTCCCAGTATCGAAACGCTTCTTGCCAGCTTGGCTCTTATATATGAAATATGGGGTTTCCAGCTGATTTTGTGGTCTAGCATCACACCAAGAAATTTTATTTTGTCTACTCTTTCTATTTTTATATTATCTATCATCACATTTAGTTGTGTGTCTATTTTTTTATTTCCAAAAAACATGATCTTTGTTTTGTTCAAATTTAATGACAGTTTGTTTCTATCAAACCACTGTTTCAATTTATTCATTTCTGAAGTGATCACCTTCAAAAGCAGCTGCAGATTATCCCCAGAACAGAAAATATTAGTGTCGTCGGCAAACAAAACAAATTTCAAAATATTTGACACCCTGCAGATATCATTTATATAAGTATGAATAGTTTGGGGCCCAAAATTGAGCCCTGAGGGACCCCACACATGATGTCCAATAGAGTTGACTTGTACTCACCTAACTTTACAAACTGCTGCCTGCCCATCAAGTAGCTTCTCATCCAATTTAGCCCTACCCCTCTAATACCATACCTTTCCAATTTATCTAATAATATCTCACGATTAATAGTATCAAAGGCTTTCTTTAAATCTATAAATATTCCTATTGCATATTTTTTATTATCTATACAATTAGTGATCTCTTCAATTAATTCCATTAACTCATTCAGGGCCAGTTTAGGACTGCCAATATTTAGCACAGGCCAAAGATTTTCATAATTGTTGGTCATCTTTCAAGACCCACAGTAAATTATCTATTAGCACCAGAGTGATTTGCAATACCTCAAAATGAAGATGTACGTCTCTGGGTTCACCAGGAAAAAAAAAGTGAGCTTTTAGCATGTTCTGTACTCTACTTATAGCCATTTATATACACCCTGTTTTCCCCCAGAAGGTCTCCCAGAGAAAATAAACAGGAGAAAAGGCAATTTTTGTAAAAGGGCACAATCTCAGGCATAACTCACTCTCAATTCTTTTATTTTGAACTGTATTGACATCAGACATGTAAATATTATTCGTTAGGACACAAATGACAAAATATATATATATATATATATATATACACATGAAGTGCTTTTTTTTTACATTCAACAATACAGTTTACTCGGTGTGAGTGTGCAGACAGACAGACAGACAGACAGACAGACACACACACACACACACACACACACACACACACGATCCCCCTTTTAGATTTCTAACCCCACATAGGATAAGCAATAACCACGCCCTGTGGCGCTGGGATTGGCCAGGAGCAACACTGGAGGGCACGCAGCCCAGCGATTTCATGAACCAACTGAAGAGCTCTTGAGAAGGACAGCGGGCTGCTGTGACTGCCTTCTGCCCGCTGCTGCCTAGCTGTTCCTGTGTTTATTTTGATTTGTTCTGGTACACCCGTCCTCGTCCATGTCTCCCTGTCATATCCTCTCGCTATTTGATCGTTCCCGTTTTCCCCTCGGCTATTCAACACGTCCTCACCGCCCTCGCAAACTGATCGATCATTTCCTCATTCCTCCGATGATCAAACACATCTCTTGATTACTTTCTCCCGTTTTCTCCTGGCTGGCACAGAGGAAGGCGACTCCAGCTCGTGCAGCGCGCCGAGGGCGTTTCAATGGTGTTTCTCCTGTCTGCACAAGGAAGCGTTTCTGCTTTTCCTCTTGCTCAATTTCAAAACAACAGCTGCGGTATGTGTTTGATCGCGTGCTGTCGGCTACCCTTTGAAGGCAGGGACCTGTGTCTGTGTCACAGGCTGAGCAAGTGTTTGCTGCAGGCGCTGCACCAATAAAAACAAAAACACGTCAAACACGTCATTGGCGGGGAGGGCTATTTCTGATAACACGTCAAAGACGTCATTGGCGGTGAATGAGTTAATGCTAAAGATGTACTTCTTTTTTCTCTGAAGCCATATTGACTGTCAGTCAGCGGTTTCTGTTCCTCAATGAATGTGTCCAGTCTTGTATTGAATAATTTTTCTAAAATCTTAGAAAACTGAGGAAGCAGTGAAACAGGCCTGTAATTTGTAAAGTGGTGTCTATCCCCAGTTTTATATAACGGTATAATTTTTGCTATTTTCATTTTACTTGGGAATTTGCCAGTTTGGAAGGACAAGTTGCAGATGTGAGTTAGTGGTTTTGAAATTCCATCAATGACTTTCTTGACTATTGTCATATCGATGTCATTACAGTCAGTCGAGATTTTGTTCTTGAATTTGCTTACAGTGTCCATAACTTCTTTTTCTTCTACCGCTGTAAGAAATAGTGAACTTGGATTCATATCGAAGTTGTGGAATTCAACACCTTCCCTTGTTGTATCTGACTTGATTTGGTTAGCCAAATCAAGCCAAAGAATTTATTAAAACCACTAGCCACATCCTCCATATTATTTAAGGTCTTATCATTATCTATAAAGTGTGAAGGGTAACTAGAGCCTCTAAATCCGTTTCTAATAATACTATTCAATACACTCCATAAACCTTTAATATTGTTCTTATTATTATCCAGTAATTTATTATAATAATCTTTCTTACATGTTCTCATAATATTAGTTAACTTATTTTTATATTTTTTATATTTATTTTCAGTCTCTATATTTCTATGCTTTATGAAATCTCTGTATAGTGTATTTTTCTTTTTGCAAGCATTTTGTAGTCCCTTAGTTAACCATGGACTATCATTGTATTTTTGCTTTCTATTGTATTTTTTAATAGGACAATATTTATCATATAATAATTGGAATATATTTAAAAATTAGTCATATGCTAAATCTATTTCAATCATGAGAGGCCAGTTGGTAGGATTTAACAAACTTTATTTAGCAATCGGCATGCATGGCAAATACTTTGGCGCATGACTCCATTAGCCAGTGGCGCTGCTCTTGAGGCAAGAGGAGGGCATCTGCTTAGGCTAGGAGATCCCCCCCCCCGTGGGGGATCAGGAGTCACGACTCGTTGGTGGCGGACTGGGGAGGTGGGTGGGGCAAAACAACGCTCCGGAGGACGGCTCAAGGGAGATGGACTGCCGTGAAGCTGCTGCTGTTATGATCGGCCAGAGAGAGAGAGGTGACGTAGAACCCTTGCTATATATATGAGAATTAACTGACGTCATATCTGACGTCATTACGGACGTCATACTAAGACTTTGACTGACCACGTCATACTAGAACTTGACTGACGTCAGGGGTGATCGGATTAGATTATGCACGAATGGCCTTCTGCTTGAAATATGGTCTAGAGACCTCACTTCAATCATGAGAGGCCAGTTGGTAGGATTTAACAAACTTTATTTAGCAATCGGCATGCATGGCAAATACTTTGGCGCATGACTCCATTAGCCAGTGGCGCTGCTCTTGAGGCAAGAGGAGGGCATCTGCTTAGGCTAGGAGATCCCCCAAAAGGAAGATCTGATTACCGGAGGTTAATTGAGATCTGCGGGCACCGGTAGTTGATTGTACTTTTCTGGCCTTCGACCTTTTTAACGACTTATGGCTACTTGTGGCTGGCGCTTCCCAACTCGGTCGGGCCTTCGATCTTGACCCCCCTACTTGCGTTGCGGCTGGCGCTTCCCAGCTCGGTCGGGCCTTGCGCGCCGCACGACTTGGCCTTCTGACTGACCCTGACTCTCTCTCTCGACTCTCTCTCCCCCAAAAATGATCCGGGAGATTTACCGCGCCTACTGGGCGCTAGAGCTGCAACTATCGATTATTTTAGTAATCGAGTATTCTACCGAATAATCCATAGATTAATCGAGTAATCGGATAAGAACCCTTTTTTGTGTTTTCAAAGGCTTATCGTAACTATACACCAAAAAATAAGATAAATCTCTTCAAATAAACAACTACATTAGTTTCTTTCTTAGAAAAAACAACATTTTTATTTTTAAATTGCATAGAACTGGCAGTGTCATCTTTTCAACCTGACGTTTGAGTTCTTCCAGTGTACAGCAACCGTTAAATAATATGAATGAATGGCTTACTAGCTAGTTTACATCGTTCATTTACCTTACAGCTGCATGAGGCAACTTCACACATTGCTGCTTCCAAATGGCAGCGGGAGATAACTGAAACATTTGAACTATAAGACCCAGAAATCCTGTAATGTGATGTCAGTAAACTGTGCACAAGCACGCTGGTCGCTGTATGATAGCTTCACAACAAAGGAAAATGGAAGAGTACACACATTAGTGGTTTATATTGGAACACTTTCAAACTTGCATGCAAAAAGGGGGAAACCACAACCAAGTTAAATTGTAGAAAACTGTATTTATTAACTCAAGGTAATTGCACATATTTACTGCTTTAGTTTTAACATGAACCCAACCAGTGCTTTTTTTTCTTTTTTCTGTCATTATTGAGCGAGGTGACGTAATCTGGGCCTTGCCTTGTTAAGCAGTGCCTAAAAAATAAAATAAATAAAAATAAATGTCTCTACACATACTGGTGTGTATTAAACTAGTGTCTTCTTCAGCTCAAGTCCAAGTCAAGTCCCAAGACTTTGAGGGCTGATTTTTTTTATATATAAAATATTGAAAAAAAAAATCCAAGTCCCTCACAACACTCTCTCTCCTTCACTGCCTACTTCCTTTAGCCCTTCACCACTTCACTTCCTCTCTCCTTCACTGCCTACTTCCTTTAACCCTTCACCACTTCACTTCCTCTCTCCTTCACTGCCTACTTCCTTTAGCCCTTCACCACTTCACTTCCTCTCTCCTTCACTGCCTACTTCCTTTAACCCTTCACCACTTCACTTCCTCTCTCCTTCACTGCCTACTTCCTTTAACCCTTCACCACTTCACTTCCTCTCTCCTTCACTGCCTACATAACCTCTTCAATCCACTCTGCAATATGTGCACCCGTGTGTCTCTCTTCAAGGGGCATGGTTGTAAGGCAGTGGGACTCCATTTCCCAATCCTCTCTCAGAAAGTGACACGTCACCCCCATATAGGCCTCTGTCGCTACACTTGTCCAAATGTCAGTAGTGAGTGCCAGCATGTTTGGCGTCTTAAGCCTCTCGATCAACTTGCCTTTGACCTCCTCATACTTTTTCTCCATCTTATTCGTGAAGAAGGTCCTTGAGGGAAGTGTGTAGTTCGGGTTGAAACTCGAAATCATCTTTCTGAATCCTTTATCTTCCACCATGGACAGAGGGCGCATGTCTGTCACAATCATATTCAAAATGCTATTGCTGAACTCAGCTGCTTGTTCACTTGAACATGATGGACCCGTCCTTATAAAGCTGTCCATTGTACGCTGTGATCCGCTGAAAAAGAGGTGAAATAATAATTAATATTGATATTTATTAGGTAAGTTCATAACAAAACTGGAGAATGTGCATTTACACACCCTAGACCTGTTGCCTATTATTGACACAAATATCAGAATAGCAAGATAACAGGTCAGGTGGTGTAATAATTGGAGCCTAAAATGCACCAATTAAATAGTTGTTTGCAATCATCATGAGAAGAGTCGACCGGTCTAGGGTGTGTAAATGTACATTCTCCACATACACACTCTTTCTCTCTCACACACACACACTCACTCTCTCTCTCTCACACACCAACAGGCTAGTGTGATCACACACACACACACACACACACACACACACACACACACAACGCTGTTAAATTAGCTGCTAACGTTAGGTTAACGTTAGGTTGAGCTTTGTATTTCTCACAGAAAATGGCAAGCCACATCAAAAAAATGCAGCGTGAATGCAGTTACTAATAGTCATATTGGCAACGTGGCAAGCCAGCAGCACAACGTCTTAATATCAAGTAGCAATCATTAGCATACATTTACATTAGCGTTGTGTATAGTTAACGTTACGTTACCTTGCTCCGCTCGACGTAGATGCGCTGGTGGATGCGTAGACTGGATGTTTACGGTTCAGGTGCTGAAGCATTGACGAGGTACTGTTGTGATATGCAAGGATCGTCTTACAGTACTTGCACACCACTGAGTTCGTGTCCTTTTTCAGCGTGAAATGATCCCACACTTTAGACAGTTTCGGTCGCTTTTTCGGCCCTGGTTCTTCCCTTCCCGGCTCCTCCTGTCTGCTTTCTCCGTCGCCTCGTTCCATTTTGCGGGGTGCGCTCGCTAGTCGCTATAGCTGCTCTCTGGTCTGTCTGTGTCCTCACGTGTTTACACAGGAAGAGCGCTGTGCCACACCAGTAAGCGTCCGTGAGAAACAGTCTCTCTAAATGCCGTGTCGAGGCGAATCATTTTGGCCTCGATCAATTTAATTATTCGAGTTATTCGAGGTACTCGAGGAATCGCGACAGCTCTACTGGGCGCTGTGCTTTTCGGGGAGCCACCACCAACGAGACATTTTGGCACGGAGCCCGGGACACTGTTTGTTGCCATGCTCGCCGATTGAGGAAGGAGGGTTCTTTGGGCCACGGTATGGCCGCCTGCTCCGGGCGGGTGTAGCTGGAGAGCTGATGAAGACCAGCTGGAGCGTCCGCTTGAGGTGCTGGATGACTTAGGGGTTGGTGACTTAGTGACTTAGGGGTTCCCAACTTGGCCTGGGTGACTTAGTGATTTCCCGACTGGGCGCTGGACTTGGATGACTTAGGGGTTGGTGACCCAACTTGGCCTGGGTGACTTAGTGGCTTCCCAACTTGGCGCTGGGGCCAGTCTGAGGCCTGAGCCTGATGTAGCGAGCCATGGGGAGTAGATTGTTTCCAGGAGTTAGGATGACTTAGGGGATGGCTTAGGGGTTGGTGACTTAGTGGCTTAGGGGAAGACTTAGGGGTTGGTGACTTAGTGGCTTAGGGGATGACTTAGGGGTTGGTGACTTAGTGGCTTAGGGGGTGACTTAGTGGCTTGGGGGATGACTTAGGGGTTGGTGACTTGGTGGCTTAGGGGTTGGTGACTTAGTGGCTTAGGGGGTGACTTAGGGGTTGGTGACTTGGTGGCTTAGGGGTTGGTGACTTAGTGGCTTAGGGGGTGACTTAGGGGTTGGTGACTTAGTGGCTTGGGGGATGCCTTAGGGGTTGGTGACTTGGTGGCTTAGGGGATGGCTTAGGGGTTGGTGACTTAGTCGCTTAGGGGGGTTGGTGACTTAGTGGCTTAGGGGATGACTTAGGGGTTGGTGACTTAGTGGCTTAGGGGTGACTTAGGGGTTGGTGACTTAGTGGCTTAGGGGATGACTTAGGGGTTGGTGGCTTAGGGGATGGCTTAGGGGTTGGTGGCTTAGGGGATGACTTAGGGCTTGGTGACTTAGTGGCTTAGGGGATGACTTAGGGGTTGGTGACTTAGTGGCTTAGGGGGTGACTTAGGGGTTGGTGACTTAGTGGCTTGGGGGATGACTTAGGGGTTGGTGACTTGGTGGCTTAGGGGTTGGTGACTTAGTGGCTTAGGGGTTCCCAACTTGGCCTCGGTGACTTAGTGAATTCCCGACTTGGCGCTGGACTTGGATGACTTAGGGTTGGTGACTTAGTGGCTTAGGGGATGACTTAGGGGTTGGTGACTTAGTGGCTTAGGGGATGACTTAGGGGTTGGTGACTTGGTGGCTTAGGGGATGACTTAGGGGTTGGTGACTTAGTGGCTTAGGGGTTCCCGGCTTGGCCTCGGTGACTTAGTGCTGAACCGAATTGTACGATGAGGGGTCCGGAATCCGGATCCGGATCTTCCCCCCAGTGGGTTTTTTTTTTTTTTTTCTTTCTTTTTTTTCCTTAGTTGTGTTATTACTATTGTTATTAGTGGGCGTTTAATGATAGGATGATCGGATCACAGACCAGGTAGATTGTCAATCAACTCGCTTTATTTAATCAAACACAAGGGACACCTACAGTACATGTGGTGTTTTCAAAGCAATGTAAATCAATATTTCTTGTTTGGTGGGGGGCGGGTCCTTTGCGGGCAGCGGGAGCGGGGGTGGGCGTCCCCGCAGGTGCTACATGCGTGCAGGAAATTACATTTGGGATATGTGCACACGTTTTCATTGAAATATCTGCAAAGGTAGTCGGGGTTATGGGCATGCACCTGGGAGGACCCGCTGGTGTCGGGCGCCCAGGAGGGGGCGGGGGTGGGGGCGGCGCCGGACTGAAAGGCCGCCTTTGGGCAGAATTGTGCAGAGTGCCCCGGTTCGCCGCACGAGTAGCAGGTGTTCACCGGCCGCCCGCTAACCAGCGACGTGAAGATCTGCATGTCCATAATGGACCAGTTAAGCCGCGTATTAGCCCGGGTGATCATCAGGGCGGCTTTAGCGGAGAATGCTTTATGATACTGGTAGAATAATTTACCGTGGTTGGAGTAGAGGTCCACTATTAGCGCTATATATATATCTAGCTCGTAGCGGCGCTCTGGGTACACCTCACAGATCACGTCGCGGTAGACGCCGAACGTGTTCAGGAAGTCACATAGGGAAAGGTCTTTGGGCAGGCGGGGGTCGGACGACTTTAAATAGACAGGGCCATCTGGGTCACCCGCGACCTTCCTTTTGCACTCGGGGGATGGCAGGAGTATGCTAACTAAGTTAATGTCTCTGCCCTTCAAAATCTGGGACCTCAATCTGGGAGACACATTGGCACAGGGAGAAACAAAAGGCATACCAAATGAGATGGCGGGCGTGGCGGACGCCAGAGTGTTCATCTGGGCGGGTTGGGCGGTGGTGAGGAGCACGTCGGCCTGCTGCGTGGGCGGGGGCAGGATCGGCTGCTGCGCCGGCTGGGCTGCGGCGAACGTGGGGGGAAAGGGGGGGGGGGGGGTTTCCAGGGCCCTCAGACGAGCATCTACTGATCTGCTAGCATCTAGCAGGGACAGCAGAATGGCTCTTGACGACCCCTGTCGGCTCGGCGGAGCTGCGAATGGGGCCGTTTCCGCTTCCGGGGCGGCAGCCTGGAGGTCAGTGCGACCAGGAAGGACATGGCGTCTCGCGGTGGCCCCGCGGCCTGTATTTCCCCGGCGTCTCCCCGCTCTCGGAGCGGCTGCCTCTGCTGATCTTCGTCCGCGGCCTCTCGCACGTCCACGCCGAGCGGCCTCCCCCTCCGGCACGCTCGCACGCGTTCTTGGGCGTCCGGGCGCACGCGGCACTTCGTCATCTGCTCTCCTTCCATGGGCCGTCGCAGTGGCGCGCCCCGTGCCACGCCCCGTGCCACGGGAACGCGCGCCGGGCCTTTTCTTCGTGGCTGCGTTGGCGGCCTGTGGTCCGGCCGCTTCGCCAACGTCTTCATCAGACGTCTCGGAAAGCAAGTACGCCGCCGTGGCCGATCTGGAACGGGGTCTCGTTGGCTAAGCTGTCGTCGCTGTCCATGGACTGCTCTGGCTCGGAGCTCGACATGCCAGAAATGGAGTGGGAAGCGTTGAGGAATCTGCGGGGGATTTCCACGGGTAGAGAAGGCTTGAGGGTGCTGATTCGGTCTCCAGATATGGTGCAAAACAACGCTCCGGAGGACGGCTCAAGGGAGATGGACTGCCGTGAAGCTGCTGCTGTTATGATCGGCCAGAGAGAGAGAGGTGACGTAGAACCCTTGCTATATATATGAGAATTAACTGACGTCATATCTGACGTCATTACGGACGTCATACTAAGACTTTGACTGACCACGTCATACTAGAACTTGACTGACGTCAGGGGTGATCGGATTAGATTATGCACGAATGGCCTTCTGCTTGAAATATGGTCTAGAGACCTCACATCTTCTACTTTATACACCATATCCCAATTTTGTTTTAATAATTCATTTCTAAATAAAGTCATGGATTCCTCATTTCTGGCTCGTTTATAGATGAATTTTTTGGTGTCCTTATCCTCCCTATGATTACAGTCATAGACTACAAATACTGGCAAATGGTCACTGATGTCATTTACTAGGAGCCCACTAACTATATTGTTTTCCAAAACATTAGTCAGTATATTGTCTATTAATGTGGCACTATGTGCTGTAATTCTGCTAGGTCTTGTGATCTTAGGATGTAAGCCCAAGCTGTATATTGTGTTTATGAAGTCCTCAGTTTGTTTATGCTGGTCTGGTTTCAGAATGTTGACATTCATATCGCCACAAAGGAACATAACCTTTTGATTTGATTTTGAAAACACTTTTTCCATCCATTCACTAAATATGTCAATGCTTGATCCAGGTGCTCTATAGATACAACTAACAATTACATTTTTCTTTTTTTCTATACATATTTCTACTGTAATACATTCTATTATATCATCAACAGCTGCTGTCATACAGTCCACCACTTTATAATTGAGTCTGTTATCCACATATAGTGCCACCCCACCCCCTGTCTTATTTTTTCTGCTCATATAGTTCAACTCATAGCCATACAACTCCAAATCCTCAACACCCTTCTCAGGGTTGATCCAGGTTTCTGATATTGCTATTATGTTGAATGGTTTCTTGAATTGCCCTAGGTATTTTTTAATGCTTTTGAAATTGGCATAGAGGCTTCTGCTATTAAAGTGGATGATTGAAAAGTTGTTATCTAGCTTAACTGTAGTATTGAACTGATCATCTGAATAGTAACAGCAGTTGTTGATATTGTTTAAGAAATTGTTTTCAGGGTCAATGTCATTTTCAATGTCTTGTGATTTGTGCTCAGTGTATTCAAATGTTTTCAAACCCATTTTTTCACGTTCCTCCGACCTTATTAGTTGATTCAGAACTTCGACCTGAGATGAAAAACGTATGTCCTGATTTGTCATGATTATACAGTATGTAGTGCATTTGCATTAACAGTCTATCCATGGTTGTGTGTCCCATTACCTTGTGTTGTTCATTGGATTCATGTGTATTTGTCCAGGTCGTCCATTTCTCTGATGACCAACACTTTCGCTTGTTCTGGTGTTCCATTTAATTTGATGAAAACTTTGCAGTTCGTTGTCCACGTCGATTGAATCTTCTGCTGCTTTCTTAGGAAACGAGCCTTTCTGGCGATGTCCCCGTTCTTTTTGGTCAAATGTTCATTCAGGTAGACTTGTGTATCCTTCAGCTTTCTTCCCTGTTTGAGTAGTTCCATCTTGTGTTTTCTGCTTGCAAATCGCATTATTACGGCTGGTTTATCATTCTTGTTTTTCCTGGTGAGAGGGTGACAAGCCTCAATGTTGCGTCTGTCAATTACAATTCCCTTCGATTGCAAGAAAGTAGTCACCTGGTTCTCCACAGAGTTCTGGTCCTGTTCGCTTGGTTCCCCGCCATCCGTTGCCATGGAAACGGCCCTGGCATACGTTCGGGGCCTGATCTCCAATCCAGAAACAATGATGTCATTAATCCTTGTGTACTGTTCCAAGTCCGCAACGCGGTTCTCCAGATTATTAATTGTTTTGTCTTTCTCAGTGTTTTGCAGTCGTAGAGCCTTAACTTCCGTCACCAAGTCCATGATTGTTTTCTGCTGTCGAGTAACAGTGGCAACCTCCTCTGTTAACATGTTGAGTGCTAACTTCATCTCTTCGACATCCTCCATTGACGCTGGTGTTTTCTTCGGTGGCATGGTGTTGTTTGCACCGACGGTGCCAACCTGGATCCTGGCTAACTACGAGCCACACCAGGCTAGCAATATCCAGCTTTGAGACCAGCCGGAGTTGGTGTTGTTGTCCGTGCAGCCGTCGCCTTTTAGCAGCAAAGAAGCTAACCTGGGCCCAGGCTAGAAGCGAGCCTCGCCAGGCTAGCTTGTTTAAAAGCAAAAGTTGTACTGGGAAAGAGGGTTCTCGGTTCGGCAGGCTCTTAAAAGAGTGTTCCTGACTTACCGAGCTCTGGGGGGTATTTGATAGTTCTCCCGCAGCAAGAAAAGACTGTGGAGATCCTTAACTGTAGCCAACCCTACAACCCAAAGGTTAGCCTTTCTGTTCTGCTCGGCCATCAATCAATCATATCAAGACATGGCAGCTGTCAATCAATCTTTATTTCAGGAGAATTTTCTCCTCCAAATGAAGGAGAAAATGGCGCTTAGTGTCTAATCTGGCAGAATTTCTAGCCCATAAACTAATAATAACTTGGCCAATTGTAGGTAACATACAAAATACAGCAAACGGTAATGTCTAAGAATGCAAAGAAATGTAACTGGCTCGTTAAAATCGCATTCCAGGATAACGTTACGTAGTTAAGGCCGAATTCAGATCCCGGCCCCTCGGAGATTCCAGGTCGACAGGCTGCACTCTCCGCTCTGCTCACTCGCGTAGCACCACAAGACGCTGAATCCCACTCGATTTGGGGGCAGAACACGCCAGGATTGGCCAAAACCAAATCCAGTCCCCAGAATTGTCAAATCAAATCATTGACATGCTACTCTGGCCCGCCTCTCAACCTGTCATCTCAGACAAGTTTTGTTTTTCAGTCTAAAACGTGACTCCGACCCACGCGCCACTTGGGCTCCATTGGGTTCATCTTGTCTTTAATGTCAGGGCATCATTAAACAACGTTAATGATGAATCGATTAATTTATCCTTAAGGTGGCAACTAACAGTTAAGGAAGATGCATGAAATTCTTTGTTTTTATAATGCATTTGCACTGAAAGGATTTGTTTAACTAATATTTGTGAACTTTCATTTTCATATATATTTTTTTACAGTTATTGTTCATATTGTGCTTAATTTATTAATTAAAAGCGTTATTGATAATGAAGTAGCCTATGCCTCCTCATGTTCATTCAGGGATACTATGATGACAGTGGTTTGGGGCCCCCACTCTAAAATGTTGCATAGGGCCTCAAAAGGCCCAGAAGCGGCCTTGGCCGCCGCTGCACTCCCTCTCTCTCACCCTGTATGTGACAGGCAGACGAGGCAGGGATGCAAAGCATTCCTCAGCACATATACGCGGTGGTAAAACGTTTTTGAAGGATGTCCTGGTCGAGGTGTATGTTGTAGGCTTGTTGTAGGCTACATGCTTTGCAGTATAGCGTTAGTTTTCTGTCCCGTTCAAAGACGCATGGGTATTTCACCTCGATGACTTGACAATTTCCTCGTCCTTTGTTTTTGTGCGGGGCTGCGGGCGGACGCGGTTCTTCGTTCTTGTTCTTTGTATTATCATCTTGCAGCTCGATTTGTGATGTGGATGCTGACGCAAGGTTAGCGACAGCGTTATTATTATTATGGCTTCCGTGATCACATTGGTAGTCGAAAAATGGCAGAGAGCCGCTTCTTCCTGCTACATTATATCCTACTCGAATCCACTCCCACTTCCTCAATGACAACCTTACGTCATACCAATTAATCAGGGGTCCACATTAAATGACCTGTAACACTAGCGTTGTGTGAACAGCCCTACACATCAGATTACCCCTCCTCTGCTATTACCATAATGCAAAATGAACTGCTTAACATTTGCATTTGGTTCCACTTGACCCCTACGGACCCACGGTTTTACAAACATCCATTCAGGAGAATAATGACAATAGTAAAGAGCATTTAACTTTACTTCAGCCTCTGATGTTCTCTTGCAGTCCGTTGGCTATCTGTAGTAATTTAGACTTTTCCTTGACTTCTTGTAGATGGAGGTGAGATGACCACAGACCATTTTAACTGGTACACCTACAAAGACAAAGGGATGGGTGTCCACATGGAAATTATCCATGATTCCTTCTGTACTGGCAAGATCCTGCTGGGTTCCTACATGGAGAAACCTCTTTGGGTAGATCACAGTGCCACAACAGTGAGTAAATTCATTATCTCTCTCTCTCTCTCTCTCTCTCTCTCTCTCTCTCTCTCTCTCTCTCCTCTTTTTGGGGCCGGTGTGCAGCATGCACAGCAGGGCCCTTACATTCCACTCAGTCGCCCAGACCATTTTAGCACGGATTCAGGCGATGTAATGTCTTTCCACTTTCCAGTCCGGTAGGTGGCGGTAATGCACCTCTGGCTAATATTGTGGCTAGCTCGTTACAAGGAGGACGCTGCGGCATTAAAGTTGAGAGCCTGTGTCCCAGTTCACTTGAACGCAACACAGTGTTGCCTTGAACCAATGGTGACTGGTGAAAAGTGAAAAAAAGCTCTCTCTGACTCTGTCTGCTTCATGTGTGGGCGTGCCGACTTTCCCCCCTTCCCTCTCTGCTCGCTCTCTGGCCAGTCCTTCAGTCCTCACTGCAGCACCGTGCAGCACCCCGACACACAGGACAGACATAGCCAAAATGGCAGCGGCTTCTTCTGAGTCTTGCAAGCCGCCCAACGCTTGTAGAAAAAGCAGATGCACGAAGCGAAATATGGAAATATTTTGCTTACGTTGCCGACAGCGAAGGCAAGCCCGTGGACACATCGAAACCAGTGTGTAAAAGGTGCTTCAACGCGACCAAAGCGAAAGGCTCAAACACATCGAACCTGGCTAAACATCTTGCCGACAGGCACCCCGACCAGAGGTGTAGTGCTATCTAGAGAAGTGGGGGAACGCACCTATATGGGGAACACCTGCACACGCACAGGTCCCAAACAAAGCCCCCCCCTCCCCCCCGCGCACACACACACGCTAACGTTCATGTAGCCTATTCATTAATTAATCGTTCGGGCAATCGCTTATATCAACGAATTAAACGAGAAAACTCACGGATTCCTCAAGTGCTGCAAACCACTGTCACTGACACACGACTTCAGCAGTCAGTTATCAACACAAGCCGCTAAACAATCTCTCAACCAGCGATCACACAAGTTGCACAAGGCATTGATGATGCGTGATTAACGCTAACTTTTGATTCAACCGTGTTGAAAAGAAACACGCTTTTAACATTGTTTCTTCATGCTTGTAAACGTACCTTTTTAGCAGCTGGTCTGAAAAATGAAAGGATGTTTGGCTGCCTTTTTCATCTTTACTTGTTAAAGTGGGGTACTGGGGGGAAAAAAAAAAATTTTGATGCTGAAAAATCCAGTAGCCTAGCTGTTTCAGTATAGCTTTTATTAAACCGAGGTTTCCCCCGCGCTGTAGCTAGTAGCTAGGTGGAATGTGTCCTTTTCCTTCAAGCCACGAGTTGATGCTGTGTGAATCATTCAGCCCACCTTAAATATAGGACGAATGACAACGTTGCCAAGTTTCACTCGTTTTATTGGGTCGACATGCACACACACACTGACACACACAAAACACCCCTTGGATAAGTATGGGAACGCCGTTCCCCCGCGTTCTACCGGCACTACACCTATGACCCCGACCTGTTCAAAGAGTTTAAAGACCGACAGGTTAGCGAACGTGAACGATAAACATACATGCCCTCAAATAAGTCAAACGAGTATTGTGTGACAAGCGAACTTGTTTCACTGAAAAAGTTTGCTTGTCACAATAGCCTACTCGTTTACAGTGATACACGAGGCAATGTGCTGGAGCACAGATCTCTGCCAAGGAGCAAGTCATGACATGTAACATTTAGGGGAGGGGACATCAGATGACTGCATACCATGTACAATATCTAATAACACTATGGTCCTCAATGCCAGTGTTATTAAAGCTTTTACATGGTAAGCAGTCATCTGATGTCACCTATCCTAATATTTACAATAATCCCAATTATTAATGATATACGAATTCATTGTAAAAAAACACCTAGCCTACACGTATGGGGGGGGGGGGGGGGGGGCTGGGAATACACCACATAATAAGCCTACATTTCAATAGCCTACATTTATGTGTGAAAATAATATATATTACTAGATTAACCATAAATCTGGCACTTCATGTTAACACATTGAGTGCCAAGGACGTCTGTGGACGTCCTAAAAAAAAGTAACGAGAAGTGCCAAGGACGTCTGTGGACGTCCTAAAATCATAATTCATATTATTCCATAATTCTGCTGTTTAAGGTCGTACCCAGCCAGTGAGCATGAATCCCTTCAAGGGATCACACGGCGCCACCTTAAAACTCTACACGGGAGCTGCGCCACCCACCTCAGATCCTTTACTTTGTGCAGGAGAAAGCGGAGAAAGCCGTGATCAGAGAGACACCGACGCATGCTGCAGCCAGAGCCACACAGATTGCTCTGTCCGCAGCCGACAGTTGGCTGCGATCCGAGCCCACAACTGAGCTCCTCCGCCTCTGTCTATCCGCCTGCACACAGCCCCTCCACACGACCACCCGCCAGAAAGGCAGCACCCGAAGCCGAACGGCCAAACCTTCTCCCTCAGTCCCGCCTGCCATTTCCTTGTTGCGCTGAAATCCGCCCGGGGCAAAAACGAAGGCTGCGAAGACAGACTGTGTGCGTGTGGGGAGGAGCCCGCAGCTCAGGGGTGGAGAGGGGGGGAGGGGGGGGGTGGGGCACGCAGGCTGCACAGAACCACACCACGCCACCACATCAGAAAACACCAGCCAGAGTCAGTGAATGCGCTTGAAATTAGAGTGCAAAAAGTATTCCTAAAAGTGACTTTATCTTGAAAAGTAAAAAAAGACAGCAGAAAACCCTTGAAAGTGCTCTTCTTTCAGAGGCTGTCATTTCATAATGGAACTGTCTAGAAACAAAATTTCTTCTTTGAAAGAAGCAGGAGTGTTCAATGTTTCATTAGAGTCCAACCCTGTCCATATAGCCCTAATAGAAAAAATTCTATAGCTGTTTTCAACTGAATGGAAGTGAATCTGGCACAGGCTCCAGACAATTTTACTGAAGCGCTGTGGCACTCAATGTGTTAATGAAGCTTAAACCCAGGATTATTAACCCACATAGGCTACACTACAGCACAGGCACACTACAGTTGATGTGCACTAAAGTAGACTGAACACAAATGACTCAATACACCTGGGCAGAGTTCTGCACTTTACTGAGCACACCGGCCCTATGCCAGGTTTCGACCTGGCCTTGTTTCTTTTGTACTTCTCATATATATGACCTATTATGCTGTTTTTTTTTCTTGTTCTGTTTTGAAGGTTTTTAACGTCCTCACAGGCTGTGTGAAGATGACCGTCAATGGCAGGGAGTCCAATATCTTCCCAGTACGATCCTTCATGGTGCCACATGGTAAGCATATGATATATTTTAGCTCGATA
The DNA here is from genome assembly GCF_964638095.1 of Poromitra crassiceps. Classification (NCBI taxonomy): domain Eukaryota; kingdom Metazoa; phylum Chordata; class Actinopteri; order Beryciformes; family Melamphaidae; genus Poromitra; species Poromitra crassiceps. The sequence continues at coordinate 83,040,695 of NC_139624.1, forward strand.
TTAAATAGATTGTATATCTCTGTTTTAGTTTCCACATTGCTGCCTTATTAGACAGTTATTGATTGTGGAATCCACAATCAATAACTGAATAATAAGGCAGCAGCACTGAAGTAATTTCGTTGATGCTCCCAACCTCAGGAAGTTCTGAACGCCAGCAAAGATTTAGTAGCACCCGGCAAAAGTTACACGCCAACTTTTCCTCCCTGACTTCTTGAATTCATGACTGGCCCTACACATTTATTATGACATTCATGTTTATCATATTTCCATGGCAAGTAGCCTCTCATGTTTGAAGAGCTCTAAATTGGTAATGGCATTAGAAGAATTTTACTGATGTAGACAGTCTTTCATTAATGGCACTAAAGACTCACCAAGACAGCACTCACACCAGTGCTCCCACATATTTGATTTCAAGCTTGCACAGTTCAAATTTAGGTTGCATTTGCAGCCATAATGGTTGTGCTTTTTGAGACCTGCCATTGAGGATGTTGCCAAATTCCTTCTCCCAATCTGATACAAAAATGTTAAATAGCAAAGAATAATAAAAATCATCTATGCTTTAGAATTAATCTAGTTACAAGTTATGGTTTTGATGGCGTAAGGTACAAAACAGTCAGTGTCGGGGTTGTTGGTGCTCTTCAAAGTAAAATAACCAATGTATTAAATCACCTCAAAATCTAGGCCCATAATGTTCTGCTGTATCTCCGTTCCTCTCCGAAACAGGGTCACATAACAAAATTGGGGGTATCAATTAGGGGTTAATTAGGTTACTCAAACTGTAAAGCAGCCATAGATATGATTCAGACACTTTGCACCATTTTTAACATCCCTGGGATGACGGGAGATCCTTAGTGTCAAGCCCTGGTTATGTGTGTGTCAAACCAACTCCCCCTTTGTGAAGTGAAAAAGGGGAGGGGAGGAAAACTTTGGAAGCGTCTTTCAGACAGTGGTGGAAGAAGTACTGTACTCAAGTAGAAGTACCGTTATATTACTGAAATATTACTAAACTACAAGTAGAATCACTGGTATTAAAAAAATACAGTAAATGTAAAAAGTACTCTTCTAAAAAACTACTTGGAGTATTAGTTACTTTTTTACCCATTTATGTTTAATAGCAGGCTGTCACAGGCATTCAATTGAAATGGGAGATCCATCAGATCTAGAAAATACTTTCAACAAAGAACATTTCTCTGATAAATGATATGAATGAAAAAGATCAACAAAGTCAGAGTTCCTTAGCTTGGTAAACCAACCGGTCACATGGTTTACCAGGCTAAGAGTTCCTCATCATCTGCTGCATTTTTTTTTTCTTTTTCTCAAAAATTACTCCTAAAATGTACTGCACTGTTGTGGTCTGTGTGGTCGCTTCTCTCCAAAGCGGAAACCTAACCTGTCATCCCTATTTCATGGTTTTCATTGGTCCGTTTGCGATCAGTTGATAGATAGCCTTTTGGTTTGCATGTTGTGGTCAGTGTGGTCGCTTCTCTTCAAAGCGGAAACCTAACCTGTCATCCCTATTTCATGGTATTCATTGGTCCGTTTGCGATCAGGTGATAGATAGCCTTTTGGTTTGCATGTTTGGATTTACATCTATCTATTAGGGCTGTGAATCTTCACTGTCCTCACGATTCGATTACGATTCAGAGGGCTACGATTCGATTACGATTATGGATGCATCTCGATGCATCTTAAATCGATGCATCACTTTTTTTCCCCAATACATGATTTCTTTTTTCTCACTTTCTTTTTTCTCACTGTGTGGCTACTTTTAAAATAAAAGTGCATTTGGAATTGCATTGAATTATGATCCATAACTAAAATAAACAACTGCATGTACTTCCATTATATTTTATTTTATTAGGGGTCCAAGCACGAAGTGCGTGGATCCCTATTGTATCTGTTCCGTTTATTATTATTATTCCGCCCTAAAACAGCATGCACGTCAAAAACCGTAAGGGCTACAGTAGCCAGACCTTGCACATAGGTTGGAAATGTGCCCCACTACTCAGAGACAAAAAATCAGCCATATTGCCAGATGGTGGCGCTATAACAGCCGACTGCACGTATTGGCCCATAACTGCTGAACCGTGAGGCGTAGAATCAAAATTCCACATCTGCTGGATCAATACGCATCTATCCATATAGACCACGCCCATTTAAGTCTGCTAGATTTTCCGCCATCTTGGACTTTCTCCAAAAAAAAAAAACGAACTCGTCCTAGGCCATTTGCCCGAATAAGCCCAAACTTTTTGTGTGTCATCTCTGGACTTCCCTGATCTAAAGTTGTATAAAGAATTTGGATACGTGAAACCGTCTTGAAATGATAAATGTTTAAACTTTTGATAAACGAACTCGTCCTAGGCCATTTGCCCGAATGAGCCCAAACTTTTTCTGTGTCATCTCTGAACTTCCCTGATCTAAAGACTTACAAAGAATTTGGATACGTGAAACCGTCTTGAAATGATAAATGTTTAAACTTTTGATGACACATGCTCTGACACTATGTCATCACAGATGACAGTCTTGTGACATCATTGATGATGTCATCTATGATGTCATCTATGATGTCATCCTTCCTCTACATAACATCAGCTCTCCCAGTACCTCATCCACTCTACAACAGCAAGGCGGCAAGTAAAGTAGCTCATCCTTCCTCTACATAACATCAGCTTGAACAAATGGTTCAAGTTCTGGCCTTGTGCTTATGCAGACCAGATTAATGACTACCACCACTACTACAAAAGCATTGGCTTTTCATTGTGACAACCAATTACTTAGATCACAATTCAGGAACAGTTTGTTTAATCCTTTCCTCACTGAGCACATCTATAACCATGATCAGAAGTGTACAGTAGAAGCAGCACACTATCTTCATCCAATGGACTCGGAACACAAAAGCAACACCTCAGTAAGCTGTCCACTCATGGCTAACACATCTAAGCTTATCAGGAAGCTAGGATTTGAAATTATGACAGTTTGCCTAGAAAAAGTCCATTACTCTTTGACAGCCACCATTTGGCTTACCACCACCACTGCTACTTACTACATATTACTTACTACAAACTTGGTACACTTGTGCACATATCAACTCTGACTAAATGTGCAATTCAGTGTCTATATTAATATTATCTGACATATAACCCCCAAGTCACCAGAAGCTTGGACCCCGCATCGCCGCTTGCGGCTATATTGTCAAGTCAAGTCAAGTCAAGTTTATTTATATAGCCCTAATTCACAAGCATGTCTCAGAGGGCTTCACAGAAAGTATGTCTAGCTGATTCTAGCTAACACACAGTAACAAGAATATACAGAATAAAGATAACATTTGAACATTTGAAGAAAGCAGGAGAGTGGAGGAGGGAGGGAGAGGGAGGAGAGGGGGGAGGTGGGGAGAAAATAGGAAATGTGGAGGAGGAGAGAACAGAGGAGGAGAGATGAGGGTGCAGGGGAGGGAGAGCCAGGGTAGGGGTAGGGTCTAGGGTTGGGGGAGGGGAGGGAGTAGGATACGGGCCCAGATTAGGGCGAGGGTGGGGAGAAATGGGAAATGTGGAGGAGGAGAGAACAGAGAAGGAGAGGGTGCAGGGGAGGGAGAGCAGGGGGAATGTGAGAGGGAGGAGAGGGCAGAGAGGAGGAGAGAACAGAGAAGGAGAGGTGGGAGGGCGCAGGGGAAGGAGAGCAGTGGGAATGTGAGAGAGGGGAGAGGACAGAGAGGAGGAGAGAACAGAGAAGGAGAGGTGGAAGGGTACAGGGGAGGTAGAGTAGAAGTAGGGTCTAGGGTGTAGGGAGGGAGTAGGATACGGGCCCGGATTAGGGCGAGGGTGGGGAGAAAATGGGAAATGTGGAGGAGGAGAGAACAGAGAAGGAGAGGTGGGAGGGTGCAGGGGAAGGAGAGAGGGGGGAGGACAGAGAGTAGAGGTGCAGGGGAAGGAGAGCAGGGGAAGGAGAGCAGGGGGAATGTGAGAGAGGGGGGAGGACAGAGAGTAGAGGTAGGGTCTAGGGTGGAGGGAGGGAGTAGGATACGGGCCCGGATTAGGGCGAGGGTGGGGGGAAAATGGGAAATGTGGAGGAGGAGAGAACAGAGAAGGAGAGGTGGGAGGGTGCAGGGGAAGGAGAGCAGGGGGAATGTGAGAGAGGGGGGAGGACAGAGAGGCAGAGAAGGAGAGGTGGGAGGGTGCAGGGGAAGGAGAGCAGGGGGAATGGGAGAGCAGGAAGTGGCAGGGATTCAGGAAAATAGGGGAGAAGAGGAGAAGGAGCAGAGGGGGGGAGAATGAGGAGAGAGCAGGAGAAGGGAGGGGGGGGCGGTGGGATGTGGGGGAGGAAAGAGCATGGAAAGAGAGGAGAACAAGAAGGGGGAAGAAGGGAAGAAGCGGGGGAAGGGGGAAAGAGAGGGGGGGGGGAGAAGATCAGACAACTGACTACTCTAAGCATTAACCAGAGCTAACTGGGACATAGTATCTAGCTAATCTACAGCCTAATCTGGCCTATCCTACCCTGCTCTAGTCTGATTTTAGCCTGAACACTAACAGGTCAGCCTTAGGCTGTAGCTAATCTATCGCCTACCTAAGCTGTTCTAAACCAACCGGCAGCCCTCGACCAGTGATGAAGAGCACCGATGCCCCCCGACCCGGCCCCCGCCCACATATGGCGTGGGAGGGAAGGCCAGGCCGGGACACAGCGGCACCCCCTCACCCCCAGTGAACGCAAGAAAACCTTTCCACCATATGGATCGCCGCATGGATTGCCCCAGTGACTTGGCTGAGGAGGAACCTTGTGAGGTCGTTGTGCTAGGGGCCAATTGCTGCGGCCCGGGCGGACCCAGCCCCCACGCGACCCGCCCCCCCAGCCCCCAGCCACCAGCATAGTGACTGAGAGCGTGAGAGCAGGCCACGCGGGGGACGGGCCCACCCAGGCCACAGCAGCGGACCCCCATCTGGGGACTCCCCTCCGAGACAGGCCGAGAGATGCCGGGCTAAACCATGCACAGAGTTTCCGATAATGAAACTCTGTGAATGGTTTATTATGGAAATAAAATGTACAAGAGAACAGAAAATTGAAAATGTAAAAAAGAGTCCAACAGAAGGGATATAAAAATGTAATTTTTAAATTATCCTAAGATCAGGGAAGGGAGTTGAAAATCTAAAAAAGTAGAGTCCATTTGTCTATTTGTTTTTCTTCTTTTTCTGCCCTAAAAGTGTGTGGATCTCAGAAACCATACCCTCCACATCACCTAAACTTTCCACATAGGTTCAAGAGGTCACCCCCTACTCTGAGAAAAAAAAATACACCAATCCACCAGATGGTGGCGCTATAACAGACCATTTCGCCTTATGGTCCATATCTTCTGAACCGTGTGTCCTATACTCAAAATTTCACTTATCCTGGATTCCTTGGATCAATATGCATCTATCCATATAGGCCACGCCCATTTGCGTGTGCCTAGATTTTCCGCCATTTTGAATTTTATCAAAAACCTATTTTTGCGAGCTCCTCCTAGACTGTTTGGCCAAATCACACAAAACTTTTTCTGGGTTATCTATGGACTACCCCGACCTAAAGTTATTAAAGGATTTTGGATACGTGAAACCGTTTTGAAATGATAAATGTCTAAACTTGTGTGTATTTGCTTTTGTTCTTTTCCTGCCCTAAAAGTGTGTGGATCTCAGAAACAATACGCCCCACATCACCCACCTTTCCACATAGTTTCAAGACATCACCCACTACTCAGAGGAAAAAATTACACCAATCCACCAGATGGTGGCGCTATAACAGCCAACCACCACTACTACTGCTGCTGCTGCTACTACTACTACTACTATTCTTAGTACTTCTGCTGCTACTACTGCTACCAGTCCCACTACTACCAACACTACTACTACTACTATTACTACTACTGCTACTACTACTACTACTAGTACTGCTTGGAAACCGTCAGGTCACCGGATCTCAACCAAACTTTGTTTACTTGTGCACATACCAAGTCTGAATAAATGTGCACTATCTGACATATACCCCCCAAGTCACCGGAAGCTTGGACCCCGCATCACCGCTTGCGGCTATATTTATAATTATTATTATTATTTTAATCGATTTTTGACATTTGTGAATCGATGCAGAATCGTGCACGTCAGCATCGCGATGCATCTTATAATAATAAAAAATTGACACCCCTACTATCTATCCATCTATCTATAAAAGGGGCAAGTGAGCAATCTCTGTCTGTTCTCTGTGTGTTCTGTTTACATTTGTCCCACTGCTGATGTCATAGTGATGTCATAAGAGCCACTGATGATGTCATAGGCACTGTGGTGTCATAGGCAGTTCTTCTAAAGCCTGGATTATGCTTGACGCTTTGGCGGCCGCACGGAAATGAGACACGGAATCCTGACGAGGAAACGTGTCAAGCTTTTATACTCTGTGCGGGTTTCTGCTCGCGGAATTGAGCGCGAGTCTTGAAAACTCCACTTTGTCCGCCCAGCCGCGTCCGCGTAGTTACAAAATTCGGGGTGTGCACGGCCAGGCGAAAACCGTCCGCACGGAGCCTTGCGGAGGGGCGTGTCTACTGATTTGACGTCACTTTTCCGCGCGGACACTCGCGTTCCTCGCTGATGCAGAAAGCATAATGAGCCCTTTATGGGTTTCTAGCAGACTGGATGCCTTGCGGCACATTGTTGCCTCTCACAGTTAGGGAATATTCTTCCTCTTCTTACCCAGACACAATTGTCTGAGTTTGCTTAAACGCATCCCACAGTATTTCATCCATCTTTGCTTCAAATACATCCGTCTCCAGCAATCTTAACAGCATCAAGCCCGATCCCATTCCCCGTCGTCTTCCCACTCAAACCAGCAGAACAGTTGTCATAGGCACTGATATTGTGGTTTTGGTTACACTCAAGCAATTGGAACATCACTGATGATGTCACAATGTCTATGACGTCATCAGTGGCAGTGCTGTCAATAGCCAATAGCCATATACGAGCTGCAGGGCCAGCTCGGCAAGCTGCAGGGCGGGGGTAGCGAGCCCACGCAGTGGGCGAGCCTAGGAATCGTAGCGTAGCGCGAGAGAGAGAGATGCCTAGTTAATTCAAATTGTACTCAATCAGTAGCAAATTATGATTTTAAAAGTGATGAAGTAGATTACATAGTGCAATCCAGTAAGTAAAGTAAGTAAAATTAGACTTAAAAAAATTACTCTTAAAAATTCAAGTACCCAAAAAAACATACAGTAATTTGAGTAATTAACGGAACCAACGCCATGCACGGACACATATCGCCAAACCCGGACAGCTTAGTTTGGGGACACGAGTGACGTACTTCCTCCTTCTTTGCGGGCTATTCAAGAGGTTAATTGTCCGCTGTCGCAAGTCCCTTTTATTTGCAGATATCCGACAGTCTATGTGTAAAGTTTCATATTAAAATGTGCATGATAAAAGGTCCAAATACCTTATGAAAGTGCCTTTTATAAGAGAAAGTAGCAGTGAGCCGCTTGGGCGACGGTACCACAGAAGAAGAATATACCATGAAGAAGAAAGGCCCTGTAAAACTAGCCCAGGCTACTGCAAAACTACGCTAGCAGCATAGACGTTCAGATAGGACTGGTCAGCTTTGGGTATTTTAGCTCGCAGCTTTTTCACCAGCAATAACGTCACTTCCCAGACTCTGGTAAGGAAACTGCTATAGTGAATGATTAAAACAAGATGTCTCTAGAAAGATAAGAAGTTTGACTTGTGGTTTCAGCCATTAAACCAGGTGGAAACAGCACGCGACCATTTGTAGCAGCAGTTGAAACAGAATTTTGATAGAATATTGTCAAAAAAGTGGTCGGCTATGGCGCCGGTGACGCTAGTTACTTCCACCCCTGCTTTCAGACATAGAAATGCAACTGATAGAATGTGCACTGCATGTAGCACGATACTAACGATCTGTCTGGAAAGGCAGATCGTGGTGACATTCTAATCTTTAACGATCTAATATCGTCATATCGCCCACCCCTAGTATCAAGTGGTTAAAAAGCTCTCCTACCTGTCTCCGTCGTCCAATCGCAGATCCGAAGATATAATAATCTCCTTACAGAAGCCAATAGTATGGTCGGGGGTGTTAAAATTATATTCCTGCATGAAACAACCGTTTAAAAGCAGTCTTTCCACAGCCTGTGCCAAATTTAGCAGAGGAGAAGCATCCCAGTGCCGACAGTAACCTTGGGAGTTTTGAGTATTTTGTGACATGTTTTGCTTCCCAGGTGCGCTGGATTTGATCACTGTGCCGCCATATCCGTGTGACTGCAATGTTGTTTGCTCACTGCATGCAAGCGGTGCACCATGATAGTAAGATCAAACACACCCTGCTGTAAATTCGGCACATGCTGTGGTTAGACTGGTTCTTAACGGTTGTATCACGCAGGAATATCATTGGGGCCAATCAGGACACCGCCCCCAATCACCCACAGGTGTAGTGATTCACTCACCCAGGTGAGGTGATTATGTGTCTTATTAAGAGCTATTTCAACATCAGCTGCCGCTAATCCAGGATATATCATTATAAATGGAATTGTCCACTCATAGAACCTGGTTTACACCGTTCCTTACTGTGTTGTTCTGTTACACAGGACACGCATACAGCGTAGAAAACGTCCATACTGACCCTGCAGTCCTGAGCTTCACCAGGATCATGGCCACGCCGGAAGTACAGCTTAAGCTGTAAGAAGAAGAGAGAAGCATAATTTGTTGGCTGATGATGTGATGTATTAATGTAAATACTTTGCACAGTTTTTGTTTTGAATAGACTTCTTTGTCATTTTTTGATTTGTGTTACTTGTTTATAAATAATAAAGTTGTAATTTTCCTATTTTGATCCCCCCCCCTGGCCACGCCAGAAGTACAGCTTAAGCTGTAAGAAGAAGAGAGAAGCATAATTTGTTGGCTGATGATTTGATGTATTAATGTAAATACTTTGCACAGTTTTTGTTTTGAATAGACTTCTTTGTCATTTTTTGATTTGTGTTACTTGTTTATAAATAATAAAGTTGTCATTTTCCTATTTTGAAAAAATATACAGACCAGTTCCTATGTGTGGGTGTAGACATTGGTTTTAGCCTCTAAGGGGCAGTGGGCTGCTGTAGTGTAATGACTGCCTGTGTTAGACCTGCCATGCAGGGAACATCCACCACACACAGAGGGCTGCAAAACCTGAGTGAGGAGTACCACTGCTGTGTAACGGTGCAAACGCACTGGAAACGGAAGCATCTGGAAGCCCTTGTTAACAGATTAGACCGGTCACACTGGCCGCAGCGTGGGCGGCTCACAGCCTGCAGAGATAGTTTCCGCATCTGGTCCTAACATGCATGTCTTTGAAGGTGGGAGGAAACCCACATGAACACGGGGAGAACATGCAAACTCACAGAACACACAGAAAGGACCTGGGACGGACCGGGGTTCGAACCCGGGACCTTCTTGCTGTGAGGCAACAGTGCTAGCCACTGTGCCGTCCAGATTTGCTGTCTTATACATATTTTAGTCAACATGCTACAACAATAAGGTCTGTTTGTATTGTCAAGTCCAGATGCATAAATGGGAGACCTTGAGTCTGGTTGTAATATTTGAGGGGTCATACACCAAAGTAAAACAATTTATTAACTACAACTAAGGAAAATAACTAGACATTGACAACACAAGAATGGAACAAAAGGTGCATCAGTGAGGAGGGAGAGAGACTGAATGGTCTGAAGGTGTAAGCCCAATGAGTGCACCGGGCCCAGGTGTACCCAATTAGCTTCGACCCCAACACCCTCCTGCAAGATGGGGCCAGGAGAGTGGGACGGTCATCACACTTAGATGTTTCATTACAGAAAGTCAAAATAGTCATACATTCTGTCGTGTTACTTATGGTTGGAATTCTCGAGAAAACAAATGATTACGGTACCCTTTGTTGCTGGGGAACCCCCTCAAGGACCCCTGGGGGTCCCCAGACCTCACCTTGAGAACCACTGTATAGCCTGCATGAGGGCTTTTCACTGTATAGCCTGCATGAGGGCTTTTCAAAGTCTTGAGACTGGGCCTTCCATCAGACAAAACTTTGAAAAAGCCCCCCCCCCCCTTTACTTGATTAGTTGGCTGAATGAGCCCATACTCGACAATTGCGCCAATATAGCCAGATATTGCTGCAGCTTGACATACTTCACTTCAGACTGCACCAAATACATACAGTAGATAGGTCTGTCTGACTCCATCCAGATGGGGCGGTGTTGAGTTCACAATGTTGTTTGTGAAACAAATGTGAAGCAAACGCATCCATCTGGCATCCATATATATATATATATATATTCTGCCTAGAGATGGGCCGATACCACTTTTTTTCAGACCGAGTACGAGTACTTAATTTTGGGTACTCGCCGATACCGAGTACCGATACGAGTACTTTTTGTTTTTGTTGAGTAACCACTTATTTTACCCCCTTTTTTCCCCCAATTTCATTTCATTGTCATGCCTTGTACTTTTAATGATACTGTAATGTTCAATTACCACAATGAAAATAACACTGCTGATTCTTAAGATACTGTTTATTTGTTTACGGTTTCTTTACCTTCTTTAAGCAGCACACACCAGCACAGCCAAAACCCAAAACAGAATTGAGTACAACAGTATGTTAAATAATAGTAAATAGTAAAATAAATGCTTAGTAGTCACTCTCTGTAACTCTCTGAGTTTTTGTATTAATTGTAATACATTAAGGTACAAAATATAAAACAACTTTCACTGAGTTTTAAACCAAGGAGGTCCACAGAAAAATAAATAAAAATATATGGTGGCCAGAGTGTACTCGGGCCAGAGAAGGAAAAAAAATAAAATACTCGGGACGTTCTCCCGATACCGATACGAGTACTTGAGTACGGTATCGGGGCCAAGTACCGATACCAGTATCGGTATCGGCCCATCTCTAATTCTGCCATGCCTCCAAGACGCAACAGGAAGATGACGTGACACAGGAAATAAGTGCAGACATGACTTGTTTTCTTTAAAATATTTATTTGGTTGTTTTCCAGCATATAGTGGTTAAATGTTCATATGAAAAGACATAGCCTTGTTTGTCATACCTGACAGTTTCGACTGCTGACTTCCTGCAGTCTTCCTCAGAGACGTCACGTGATGTTACTGTGACGTGTCCTATGGCTGGTTTATGTAGGTTTGAACAACAGGGGGTCATGGTCATCCCATGTATCCAGAAGGGATGGCCAAATCTACATGAACCAGCCCTAGGACACGTCACAGTAACATCACGTGACGTCTCTGAGGAAGACTGCAGTTGAAACTGTCAGGTATGACAAACAAACCTACGTTTGATATGGCGATATGAACCTTTTTGGACTGTTTTCCAGCATGTCTATTAAAAGCATGTAGAAAAACATTCACTTTGAAAAGACCGCTACTTTGGCAAGTGCAGTTGCCGCCTGTAGGCTTAAAGGGATACTCCACTTTTTTGGAAGTTTAGCTCAAAAGAGGTAGCCGGCACTACTTTCCAAACATGGCCGCCGACCTCTTTTCCTTCCAAAAAGACAGATTATGTGCATTTTGGATTAACATTTCATCGTGTGGTGAGTACCCAAAGCACAACATGTATTTTGGCGCCGTGAGATGTGTGTTTTGGCAGATTTTTAACAGCTGTACCATTAGCCTCCAATGATTCTATGGCGCTAATTACTAACTTCACGACCGTAGCTCACTGTAAACTGAGTGGACAGTGCCTGTAACGCTACGTTCGTTCCGCCTTGCCTTGCCTCAACCCACGCCTACGCCTGCAGACCTTGAGCTGGGCGTGAACCGATCACACCGCACGCCTTTGCACGCTGAACCTGGAGCCGAGTCACAAGTGCCTCTTCTCTCTCCCGGCTGTATTTTTTCACGTGTGGTCCCGAATTATCATGTGTAGGTAAAATAAATCTGATAGCCTATATTTAATGTTCTATTGATGCTGGATATGTATAACCAGGTCTGACTGTATAGTCTGACTTTTTAGAGAGGTAATCTTGCAAGAATATGTGCTGGCACAACAACATTATCCATCTTGCTTCTTCGGTCGCTATTCTCTCCTGAAGATTTTTTTGCGACGCGGAGAAAGCCCCACGTGATAGCCACCCGTCAATCTCTCTCTCTCTCTGCTCAACACTGTTGTAGTAACTCCATTTTATTTTGAAATTCAGTTGACTTTGCCATTTCCCACGGATATTGTCGCGTTTTTCTTTCATGGCTTGACAGAAAAAGCCTGCCTGCACGCGCCTAGTCGGCTTGAAAATAGAACTCATGCCTAAACTATCAAATCGGCAAGGCACAGGCAAGGTGTGGGTACACGCAGGGTTCACGCTCAGGCGCCCGGTGTACACAGCCTCGTTGACTAAAACGGACGCCTATTTAAAAGCGTGGGTAAAGGCAAGGCGTAGGCAAGGCTTATTGTGCCATATGTGGCAAATGAGCTAAACTTCCCAAAAAGTGGAGTATCCCTTTAAATGTTTTGGGAATCCATGGCAATTCAAATAATTGAGGTAACAAATAGTTTTAAGAGTATATGACACATTAAAAATTGGTCTTTTGGACAGGGCAAGTTGAGCCCTATGGGTAAAACATTACACAACTTATCAGCATGCAGTGCAGACAATCTTTCTCTGCTCTGTCTTTGAACCCGTTTACACCTGGCATTAAAATGTGTTTTGGGTGATCAGATTGCAATTGGATAGTGCTTGACCACATTCACCTGATTACATTTACACCTGGTATTAATATGCATCTCCAGAATGATCGGATCAGGCAAGCTCTATAGCTTAGAGTTATAAAATGAATCAGCCCCAGCATGTAGCGCTTACCTTTGTTTATTTTTCACAGGCAGCACTCTGACTGCTGGAGATTGAGAATCATAATTTCCTGACAGAATTTTTGCCTGATCTATGCATAAAAAAGCCTGACCCCCGTCCTAACTGGTCAGGCCCGCCCGAGGGGCCACCTGGGGCTTGCAGCTCTCTAGCTGAGCAGCAGAAAAACAGCGGTGACTGTTGTATGTGGATTAAGAACACATTTGCATTTACAGTTGTGTTCAGTGTGGTCACAATGTGTCCCTGATCACCTACGGAGGTGGTTTGGCCAGTTGGATCACAATCCGTCCACAATGTGTCTTGGGTAGATTTACACCTGTCCAATTGCAATCTGATCACCCAAAACATATTTTAATGCCAGGTGGAAATGGTGTCCCTGTCTTCTGTCACAGTCTAACACCAGAACTACTTCAGCACAACTGCACAATTTAGTACAGCTCTGTGTGTGTGTGTGAGAGAGAGAGACAGACATAACTTGCTCTTGGTACCTTTATCGATTTTCTCATCCTTCCTGTGTCATTCTGTCAATCTTCTGTTCCCTGAATCGACTGTCCTGCTGACACTTCCTCTGCTGCTCTTTTTAGATACTCCACAGTAGCTGAGCCCCTGTTTGTTTTGTGTTTGTTGTCTCCTCACATGATATCTGATTTGTTAGGTTTAAATTAACTATTTTAGTATAATTACGTACAATTACATCAGGGTTACCTGCACATTGGCTCCACTTGCCCCAGGGCTAATGGCACATTTTACCCCACAACCCTTTGACAAAATGGTCACACAGCTAATGAGGCCCGTGATCTCATTGTACCAGCCTCAAACCTATCAACTTCTGAAGAGCAGTTAATATTTATTTGAATTCATCTCTAGGGTGGAGACTCTGGAGACGATGCGCCATGGGCACGTTTTTGTTTTGTGTTTTGTGTGACCAAACTCGTGCAGAGTTTCGCCACATTACTCTGTCAGGTCCACAGTAGCGCTTGTTGAAAGGTTCTCGAGATAAACTATTTTTTTGTGTTTCCAGTAGATGGTGCTATGACTATGTAATTTGGCACAGAACTCCATCGGGTTCCCGACTATGTGCATGTCCAAAATTGGGCGCCGCACTCCGTTGGGTTCCTGGCAGAGCACTCCCCAAGTTTGAAGTTGATTGGATGAACGATTCTCGAGATAAACCACTTTTTGTGTTGATAGTCGGTGGTGCTATGACTATGCGTATGGCAGGTCCCTCTCTCTAAACGCACTCCCATGGTTTGAAGGTGATCGGAGTAATGGTGTGTGGCTTATGGTCATTTAAAATCTAAAACATTGCCACACCTGTTTCGGCAAAGTTTGGAGGTGATCAGAGCAACGGTGTGCCTTGCAACTCCGGATGGACAAAGATGTATGGGGTGTGCGCTGCCAGGAACCTGATGGACTGCTTGTCCCATGTGCCACGTAAGGCCAACAAGCATTTTGTGAACTTTATACATTGTAATATACAATGTATAAAAGTACACAAAAGCTTGGTTGATATAGTATGCCCATCAAACAAAGGTCAACTGTCCAAAGTTGAAGTCGCACAGCACCGTGACTAATTGTCTGTGGAACATTTGGTGTTCTGAATTAACATTTGAGGATGAGGTTGCATTCTATTCATGTTGGTTTCCAGTACAAACTGCCCTGTTTTGTGTTTGCTGATATTGTTGAGATGCCACATGCTGCTGAGTGAGTTATCTGAGTGTGTCTTTGGCTCAGGCTGAATTGTTAAAGGTTACACAGCATCTTGATCAGGGAAGCATTCGATTCACGCAACATTCTGTCTTTTTGAGAGGGTTGAAACCACACACGCACAAACACAGGGACGTAGCTAAGAACTCTGGGCACATGCCTCTCTTCTGGCTCAGAAAATGACTAACAGCATAATGCTGAAATGCTTCTGCTACCAAATTGACCTGCCAAGACAATTGGCAGGTTGCACACTAACATCCCCTCACAAACAAACCCACAGCCACGTCCTCAATTTCATCTTCAGTAACATTGGATTACACATTGAACTATCTCTATATTCATGATTCATAACTACAGAAAATTAGATATGAAAGAAAAGAGATATACTGTAGCAGGAGACATCAGGGTCTGCAGGAGAGAGTGAGAGAGAGACGGACAGATGCTGGTGACTGGCTGGAGTGCTCTCTATCAAATTCCAATGATCAAATTGGTTTGGAAAATGAAAACTATATAAATATTGCACAATTTGTGGATTTTTTTGAATTACTATTCTGAGGTATCAGATGCCTTCGCAGATTCTATAGAATACATTAATTCATACATCCTTCTGCAAGTGTTGTGGGCCCCAAGAATTGTCACCACCTTTCACCCCGTGATGGCGCTGCACACACAGAATCTGGAGGGCGGGTCCCGGGGCTCCATGCAATCTGTTGTCAAGATTGGCTTCCATTCACTGGCACCTTTTACAAGCCTCTGTGTTCTCAGGCTGTCTTTACCTACTGGGTAAATCATGGATCGTTCTTCATGGAAGTGTTCAAAATGTCCTTTCGTGAGTTGAGGTGTCATTATTCAAAGCCAAAAGATGTTCCGCAATGTGAGACCCTTACACATCTGAAATCAAATGGGCTTTAGTTGCCTGTGTTGAGGTGAAGTGCAAATGCAGAGACATGCATGGGTTTGTTAGTTTAAGTGGTGAGAAAGGCCCGGAATAATGTTTCCCTAATGCCTACCCCACACTACAGGATAATTTGCAAGATTATGGCCAAGATTCCCCCCTCCCGATTTTATCTGCCCGATTTGAAGCGCGTCGGGCAGATAATCTTCCCAAATGATCCTGTAGTGTGTGGGGTTCAAAGATTCACAATCGGGAAGACTGCCTCTTCCCGATTGTGAATCGGGCATATCTAACATGTTAGATATTTACAACCCGACAGGCGATTGCATCTTGAGCAGAGAGCCAGTAGTAGCTGCGTTTCCATTACAGTTTTTCGCAAAATAATCTGGTCCGCGTCCGCTCGCAGCCCCGCACAGAAACAAAGAACGAGGAAATTGTCATCGAGGTGAAATACCCGTGCGTCTTTGAACGGGACGGAAAACTAAATGCTATACTGCAAAGCATGTAGCCTACAACAAGCGCTTAGGTCTCAGCTTCCCGCATTGGCGAGTGTCCGCACGGAAAAGTGAGTCAAATCAGCAGACGCGCCCCTCCACAAGACACCTGTGCAGACGGTTTTCGCCTGGCCCTGCACAGTAGGCCTACACCCCGAATGGACGCGGCTGTCCGCGCAAATATTAGTTAAACAAATCCTTTCAGTGCAAATGCATTATAAAAACAAAAAATAAAATTTGTTTAGAAAACGAAATGACACTAGGCTACTACACCCGGTGCGCACACTGAATAGGCATTTTAAAAGTTAACATCGAGCCCTGCTTCCAAGGTGAATCTTCGGCATAATCTTCTAGTGTGTGGGGTTGCGTTTGAACAGACGCGATTGTGTGTGTGTCCCAAGATTGAAATGTTAAAAAATCGGCTCTCTCTGTCCTGTAGTGTGTGGGCTCTCAAGATTTTTATAATCTTCAAGGATTTGAAAATCCTGTAGTGTGGGGTAGGCATAAGTCTGCCTCCCGGAGTGTCATCTCAGCTCTCACCAACAAAATACACTTTCTCACTCTTTATCCCCAAATGCATCTGACATAATAAGTCTATTTGAAACTGTAATAATGACTGGCATTTAACCAGCAGCACACTACACCAGCATCTGATCTTATTTCTCATGGACACCAACCAGCAGGTACTTATGAAGTATCATCCAAGTCTTCCAAGATGTCAAGTTATGAAAATGCCAAATGGGGCTTTGTTTATCATGAACTCCAGAAGGATGAAAGAGTATTTTTCACTGTCATCTGATAACAGATTTATTGTCAACACTGGAAAGTTAACATGATATAGAGGTAGGCATCTAGTTACAGTAGAGAGCAAGATAAATAGACAGAAAGAGAGGGAGTCACTGTCTTATCTCCAGAGTGCATAGTGGTGCATAGCGGAGGCATTTCTTTAAACCTGCTGGAGACGTTTCAGTGACCTTTATTGACCTCAGTTCACTCAATCACATTTTGTTGCAGTGTTTGCAGCTATGTTGTTTGATTAGACTCCCCCCCCCCACAATGAGCTGTGAATTCTTATCAGCAAAGAATTATTGCTTTGTGAAAATGAGACTCCAGACACTTTGTTTACTCCTTTCTGGCAAAATGGAGTCTTGCATATTTTTCATATAATTCAACCATAGATTTTGTAATAAGTTAATTGTTGTGTTGAATAACTGCGTCAGCTGGGAGTAGCTATTGACTCGCTGTATTGTAAACCTGAATTTAACCAGCATGAAGAAACAATGTCAACCTGAAAAGCGTCTGCCAGTGAACATATTCAATAATAATCAGAGTAGCTAGATTCATTACAATAACAATTTCCCTAGCTCAGCTATGGGTTGCCAGGAATTGATTTTAGTCTGTGTTTCAGGTCAACAGACGGCCAGCATTGAGTATGATTTCCCTCTATTGTTGAAGCTGGGTCTAAACATTTGTTAGGGGCTACATTAGTGCTAACAAGCATGAGACTATAAAATAAACTCTTTACAATGAAGGTGTTCTTTATTCTGATGTGAGTTGCTCCATTGATCATCCTCCCGACAGTTAAGGAATGTTTTCAGGTTCAAGTAGGCTAAACAAGAGGAAACCAGAGGAGACGACCACCATCTAATCAGAATCAGAATAACTTCTTTCAGCACTAAATGCAAGGAATTTGCGACTAACAATTGACGACTAACAAAACTGTACTTGCCTTTAGAGGGACAACAGGATATCAAATAAACTCCTGCACACTGCTCTCTCATTGCTAATGAAAATGTTATTGATGTTGCAGTGTTAAAACTTTCATCTGAAATAATGCATGCAGACAGAGAAAACAATACAGTCTACTGATCCACTGAGTTCAAAGTTCAGGCCATTAGGAGGACAAATAAACAATATACACAACCATAATGTAGAAAGATAGAAAAATATCTACTATTTACACTTGTGCATTTCCAAAGGTAATTCAGGTAACATGGCATTCTATCAATAATCATAGTCCATCCCTCTATCCTCCAAATTACTTGAAATTTGAAGTTGTTTACTAGGCTGCTGGACCAGTACACAGTGTACCAGGAGGAATTTAATATGTTTTTATGTAACATTTAACAGAACAAACTCTTACAATGACCACCTGACAAGACAGAGGCAAAAGGCCTCTTGATGGTAAATTGGGGGGAAAGAAGGAAAAACTGGGGGACAAGACAGGAGATGAGCAAAACGCAATGAAAGCAGTAAGGTTGAAAACACAGTAAAGTGCACAGGCATCTTGTCTAGCACACACTACACACAATAAATGACAAAAATTTGACCTCTTGCCTTATGGTGCTTAAAACACTTAAAGTCACGTTTTAATATGTAGACATAAAATACTGATGTGTTTTTCCCCACGAGTCTGAATATGCAAATATATTTCATCTCAAAAGTTGGTAATGTTCTCTGTTTACATTTTTGTCCCGAAAGTGATGCCACTCAACTGGAAGTGATGTCATTAGTGATGTCACTCAAGCAACTGGAAGCGATGTCATCAGTGATGTCACTTGAGCAATTGTGCATTGTGACATCACATCATCAGTGATGCCTAGGAATCGAGCGCGCGAGATGCCTAGTTCACTGTAAAGTCCATTCTACGTGTATGTGCACTGGAATCTTTAAGTTTCCACATCACACTGTGAGTTGAATATTGGACCAGAATTGGCTTCTAAACTATTTGTAATGTCACAAAGCATGCTTGTAGAAAATTGGATTTTCAATGAGCACAGAAACTTTCCACTTTCAGCAGACAAATGTGAAAACATCCTTTATGTCAGTGATTTTATTTATTTATTTAGAACAAAAGGGTAAAGAAGATTTCCATAAAATACACAACAAATGTATGTGCTAGGAAGACCAGGGAAACCCCAAGGGGCTTATAAAATGTCTCCCTGAAAAACTATTAGTAAATGATACAATATAGTGTTACGAAACCCAAAAAAAGTTAAAAACAAGAAACAGACAAAAAACAAAACGGAAAGCAATATAAACAATTCAATAGGCAAAGAAAGTAGCCTATACAGTTAAAAGGGGGAGGGGAAGAAGGACAAAAGTGTAATTAATTAATGAGAGAAAGGGGGAAATGAAACATTTAAAAAAGATACATGATTAGGCACATTGAGAAATAAATACTGTTTAACAGCTTTAAACAGGGTGGGTGTGAAATCAAAAAAGTTGGGGGGTAGTTGATTGAAAACTTTAGCTCCTCTGAACTGAAGACTAAATTGAAATATGGATGTTCGAGAACAAGGCAATGAAAGTTGTCTCTTACATCTTGTATTATAACTATAATTTTCCTCGTTTCTTCTGAAGAAGTTATTGAATGTAGGGGGAAGCAAATGATGAGTTGCATTAAAAACAAACTGTGCTGTGTGGAGGAAGTTTACTTGATATATGCTAAGTATCGATCATTCATTAAAGAGGGGTTGCGAATGAGCTAAGTAAGTTGCATGTGAAATGATACTAACACAGCGTTTTTGAAGAAGGTAAATACAATTCAGCTTGGTAGGATGGGTGCTGGCCCAAATAATATTACAATAATTATTATAAGGATAAATCATAGAATAATACAACATCTGAGTAGTTTTTTTGTCCAAACAATAGCGAATTTTACTTAAAATACCAGTATTTTTGGCAAGTTTGGATGAAACTTCTTTGAGTGATACTCAACTTGCAGCCTGGGGGTCAGTTGCGGCCCACGATAGGGTGCAGAGTGGCCCCCTGACCAATTTCTAATTCACAATGAAAACTAATGTTAAATCAAGTTTGACTGAGCTCCAGCTACATTGTCAAATATCGCTGCTTGCTTGCTTGCCACCCAGGCACTCATATGTACTTAACTAACTTAACCTACCTAACTATCCTGTGTGCCCAACATTGTCAGACCAAACTGGCTGGCACCCCAAAAACCTACAATCCGCTACAGAAAAATGTATATTAATGTTTGTTTATTAACTGGCCCCTGGCCTCCTGTCATTTTGCAAAAGTGACCCCCGGACAAAGCAAGTTGAGTATCCCTGCTTTATGGTGTCAAACTGCACAGACATCATTCTGCACAGTGAAGCTCAAACATTAAATTGTAGGAACAATTTTTTTTTTTTTTTTTTTTTTTTTTTACTTTAGAGGGGTGTATAAAATATATGTAATTAATATTCAAGTAGAGTTTATGATTATGCTTGTAATAGTAGGCCTTGTTATTTCAGATGCTCTGTCTCTGTCAGTAACAACAAGATAAAATGTTGAAAGCCATGCAGTGATCCCAGTGTGATAGTGTCAGGCCATTCATGTGAACTGTTGTTTTCTTTGCCATGCAGTCATCCCAGTGTGATAGTGTCAGGCCATTCATGTTAACTGTTGTTTTCCATGCAGTGAGTGACCCAGTGTGATAGTGTCAGGCCATTCATGTTAACTGTTGTTTTCCATGCAGTGAGTGACCCAGTGTGATAGTGTCAGGCCATTCATGTTAACTGTTGTTTTCCATGCATTGTGATAGTGTCTGCCAGGCCATTCATGTTAACTGTTGTTTTCCATGCATTGTGATAGTGTCTGCCAGGCCATTCATGTTAACTATTGTTTTCCATGCATTGTGATAGTGTCTGCCAGGCCATTCATGTTAACTGTTGTTTTCCATGCAGTGAGTGACCCAGTGTGATAGTGTCAGGCCATTCATGTTAACTGTTCTTTTCTTTGCACGGCTCAAGTTGATCAAACAAAATAAATATGAAAATGATGGCATTCCAGCCTGATCTCAGAGCTCAAGGGCAATTTTCATAACTCAAAAGAAGTTCACCCTAAAACATCAACAATAGGAAATGAACCTCAACTGACTCAGCACTGGAAAATTATCAATTAAAACACAATCATGCAAATTAAGTATAATTACTACAGAAAAATTAGTGTTCCACAAAAACAGGATTAATTTCAGATGTTTTATGATAATAGAGCAACCATAATATTCGGTGATGATAGCAATGACAATAGCCTGTAACAGCGAACTATCATTTAGTCTGTGAGTATACGTCTTAGTTTATGAGGATGAAATAACTTGAATTATAGAAGATGCGACCCATGTTCACAAACCTAATGAAGCTTCTGAGAGTAAATTACCATTTTAATCTATAATTCTATTAATAATAATACTATTTTCCTTTTGATAAATCAGGTTTGGTAGTTTGAGAGGCACATGTTTTTTGTATGAAATGAGCTGGTAATAGGCTTGAAGAGAAGGATCATCCAGAAAATAAATTCATGAACAAGTCAAAAATTACTGTTGTCCATGCTCATTTAGGGGTCCTTGTTAAAGGTCAAGTGTCTTATTTAGAGGCATGCCATTTTCCATCACAGCACAGTAAGGGATCACTACATGTTGAGAGTCCTCATGGACACTTTGCTCAAACCTGAAGTTCGTCTCTAATCCAGAATTCAGTCTGTTCTCATTTGGCACTTTCAAGTAAAAAAAGAAGAAAAAATAAATAAATAGCCTTTTTCTTCTTTATAGCCTTCTCCAAATGCACTGCCTGTATGGGACCTGTGGTGCTTTGATCTAAAGCTGTACGTTCACTTTTTTGCACATAGCACTGGTGCTACAGACATTGGCTGAGTTTCCCAACAAAGAAGCTTCTTAAGAGTTAAGAAGCTTCTTAAGGAGTTAAGAAGCTTCTTAAGGAGTTAAGAAGGCTCCAAAGAAGTGTTTCCCAAACGCCTTCTTAACAGTCGAGAAAAATAAAAAAAATAGAAGGCTCTTAAGAAGCATCTTAACTGGAGCGGCTCACTTGATGGCACTCTGAGCCCAGCAGTGGGCCACGACTCAGTGGTTGAGAAACACTGTTAACACCTAATCATGGTCATGTTAAACTTTATTAAACATTATTTATTTCAGACATGGACTGCAGTTCAAATTGCTTTATATACACAGCATACAACAAAACAGAGAAACACTACAGAATTTAAGCGACCTTGGGTTCTGTGAAAGGTGCTATATAAATCCACAACATTATAAAAGGAATCCATTCTGATTAGAGGAATATAGCCTACGGTAAAACATTTAAAACACAAGTAACCATACATACAGGGGAGATTTTCAAGTGTTCCCTAATTTTAAACACTAAAGGGTACATGAAAGAAAGGAAAAAGGGAAAAACACAAGAGGAACAGTGGACACAAGTATCTCCTTTTGCCTGACGCGGCTGGATCTGCCAGTGTTTTGTCATTAAGAAGGTGTTAAGAAGGCTCCAGACCCTTCTTACAAAACCTTCTTAACGAAAGATCATCTTAGCACTAAGAAGCTTTTGGGAAACGCAGCCTTCTTAACGGAGGATAATTGGAAGATAATTTTAGGCTAAGAAGCAATCGGGAAACGCGTTGGCTTCGTTGGCTTCTTACGGGAGCCTTAAGAAGGGTCAAAGAAGCTTCTTGGCGCTAAGAAGCTTTTGGGAAACGCATGCCTTCGTAAAGAAGCAATTGGGAAACGCGTTTGCTTCTTAAGGGGGCCTTAAGAAGGGTTGAATTAGCTTCTTAGCGCAAAGAAGCTTTTGGGAAACCCAGCCATTGATAGTTTCGTAGCACAGGCAATTTCAATAATGAGAGACTAATAGAAAGTATAACAAGCTTTAATGATACAACAAATTAATTTTGGCGTATGACTCCATGATATGATGACGCTCTCCTGAGATGATGAGAGGGCGTCGTCAGTGAAGAATAGGATAGGAAATCCCCCATAGGGAATTCTTCAATCAGGAGTCATGACCGATGGTGGTGGTCAGGGGAGGAGGTGGGGCGAAAACAACTGCTTCAGCGATGATGATCAGCAACTGAGAATGACATGGCACATACACAGCACATAGCAAACAGAGTAAAACATGGACCCTGATATACTACGCTGATTAGGTGATTGGGATCAGCTGGAGAGGAATACCTTGGGCTGATTGGTTATTGCCACATGTGTGGTAAACTGAATGGGCGAGGAGACAGCATCAGAGAAAGGGGGCGAGCCTAACAATGAATGGGTTATACATCCTCAAAGAAAGGGGGCGTGCACTGTGATATGACGAACTGGGCATTGGCTGTTAAGTAGTCTAGATTATTGAAAATAGTCCAAGGCATCATAAAATTGTAGCATGCATATAAAATGTACAGTATGTTACCATTACATTACATTACATTACGTCATTTGGCAGACGCTTTTATCCAAAGTGACTTACAATAACACATTTTTGTCAGCAATAGAGCAATTAACTATGCAGCACAGTCTATGACAACTACAACATCTGAAGGAATAGTGGTTTTTTAATAAAGAGAGAGAAAGAAGTTAGTTCAAGAAGGGCCCAGATGGAGCATGAAAAGGTGTGTCTTTAGTCTTTTCCGAAAGATCGGCAGTGATTCAGCCGTCCTGACTGAAGGTGGAAGCTCATTCCACCATTGAGGTGCCAGGGACGAGAAGAGTCACGATCGGGATGAGCGACTTTTTTAGCCCCCGTAGCGAAGGAGGGGTGAGGCATCAGTTTGGAACCTGACCATAGATTGCAGGTACAGAGGAGCTGTCTGGTGTACTGCCCTGTAGGCCAGTACCAGTGTCTTACCATCTCTAAAAAGTAAAAACAACTACAAGTAGTGCAGTTCATCACTTAAACAGGATTATGGCAGGCAAAGGACATTCATGTTGCATAGGCTACAGGGCACACAAAATCCAAACATTAAGAAATGTTTTTGAAAATGGTATACTGTGTAGCACATGTGCTACTGCGGTAAATTCATTCATAGCAGACAATTTTTTCCTAGCACATGCTACATATAGGCATGCAGCGCTGCACAGCCCACATTATTATTTCCTCTCTCAATCTCAGTCAAATCATTCATTCAGTTTCTGTCAAACTCTACTGGTCCAATTTAAAAGTATTCCTCTTGTAGAAATAGCAACCTTCATTTAATTCAAGGGTAAACTTTTGGGAAGTTGGGGTGAATTCCCTTTTCACATGCATGGGCTTGAAATGTGTCAATTTTGTTACACAGTGAAGAAGTTTACAAAATAATAATACTAACGTTAGCAGTGGACATTATCACTGTGTCCTAGAGCAGTGGTTCTCAACTGATCTATCCTCACAACGACCCACATTTTTCCTTAGTCATTAAGTCGCGACCCCATTTTGAGAATTTAGCCTAACTTTGTAGCGTCATTCAGCCCCCTTCGCAACAAGGTAGCATGGCATGTTGGTAGCAATGGATGCCTTTGGTCTTCTAGTTTACCAGCATTGGTACCAGCATCTTCACTCTGGCGTTAAAAATGAGCCCGCTACAGCCTCTGAAAGATAGTAATGTTGGCCATGGACGTCAGCATCCGCAATGAGTAGAATAACTTTTTTTTTCATGCCGCGACCCACTCAAAACGGCCCCGCAACCCACTTTTGGGTCCCGACCCACCAGTTGAGAAACACTGTGTAAGAGCACGAGGGTGCCGATAGCATCTTGCATCCAGATAGCCCTGAAAAATAAACTCAATCAATTCACAGAGGGGATTAGAGAATCAAGACACAAGCTAGATCTCACCAGGAAAAAAATGCTGCCTTAGAAGAAATTCAGCTATAAATTGCCGGAGAGCACTCATTTGTAATTAAATTGGACAGTGGACATTTTCAGTGAGAAATACTTCTGGGGAATTTGACATTAATACCGGCCTGATATTCTCAACAGTGGCACATGAAGGTCATCACCCGTAAATGGACAGATTTAGACTGCAGAGAGATCTGTGCTGCAGGGCTTCCTCATGGGCAGAGTTTGACTTTTACAGTATACTTGGGGGGGGGGGGGGAGGGGGGGCTTTGCCGGCAACCAAAGAAGGTCGCCGGTGAAAAATCTTGGCTGTTTTTTTCCACCATTTGAAACCGGATTTAGAGGAATTATTATTGTACAATAATGAAACAATTAGTCTCTGATATTAAAGTATTAATAATAATAATAATAATGATAGTAATAAGAGGCTGCTACTACTACTACTACTACAACTACTACTAATAAAGTCATTATTATTGTTATTGTTGTTTTATTATTATTGTTAGTGTTATTAATCAGAGAGTAATTATTGTAACTTTAATAAAGAGAGAAAATATGGTAACGCTTTAGAATACAGCCCGCAAATAAGCATGTAGTTATAGTATAAATACGTAGTAAGTGTAGTTATAGTATAACTACGGGGTTTAAGGAGTGAATTTAGACTTTAACTAGAGGGTAACAAGATCTGTACTTATAGTATGTACGGGGTACAATTCACTCCTTGTACCCCGTAGTTATACTATAACTACACTCCTAAAACCCCGTAGTTATACTATAACTACACTCCTTAAACCCCGTAGTTATACTATAACTACACTCCTTAAACCCTGTAGTCCCTGGTGTCCTATTTGCTGACGACACAAGCTTATACAGCTCCGGTAAAGACCTCGGGCAGCTCTTGTGTGCAGTGGAAGAGGAACTAGAAACCCTCAAGAAATGGTTCGACATCAACAAACTATCATTGAATCTAGACAAAACAAAATACATTATATTTGGCAATAGGAAAATCAACAGACCGGTCAAACTATCCATATTAGGTGTTGAAATAGAACAAGTCCACGAACACAAATTCTTAGGAACCATCATAGACAATAGACTCAGCTGGAAACCACACATAGAGAACATAAGAACAAAAATTTCAAAAACAATTGCAATACTACACAAAATGAAATATATAGTGAACAATAACTCGCTGTATCTTTTGTACTGCTCCCTCATACTTCCATACATAACATATTGTGTGGAAGTATGAACACATACAAAACTACCGTCAAACCAATCTACATCCTGCAAAAGAAAGCCATCAGAATTGTAAATCGAAGTGATTACCTTGCACCATCCAATCCACTCTTCATCAGTTCAAATACACTTAAACTAGAAGATCTGGTCAACCTACACACTGCTGTAATAATCTACAAGGCACATAACAACCTACTTCCACCTTGCATACAGGAGCTGTTCACAGTCAGAGACTCGCCATATCCACTCAGGGGAACTTGTATTTTTAAGACATCCATGGCAAGGACCAACACTAAAGGCAAGTGCACATCTGTAAATGGAGTACACTTATGGAACAACCTCGACAAAGAATTAAAAACTTGCACTTCTGTCACCAAATTTAAAAATATGTTTAAAACTCAGGTACTCAATAAATATAAAACATTATGAAAAACAATCCAACCACCAATAAAACCGAAGATAAGATTGTACAATGATCAACCAAAACCAAATTAAACAAACAAGGACCAATGTAATTGTTACTAACCTGAAACAACTGCATTGACTTGTCTAACATGGTGTAAATATGGTATATTGAAGTATATGTATATATATATATGTTAAAATAAATCTATATATGTATGTATATATATGAGCACGATCACTTGTAAATTTCTTTCAAATTTTCTTTTTTTCTTCTAAAGTTCAGTTAAATACCATAATTGAAACTGCGTTAACATGTTTTGTTTTTGTAATTTTCTTTTATTTACATAGGGTAGGCAAAATAAGCTGCGGCTTCAGCCTACACCTTTTCGGCCCATCTTGCCTCAACTCATTGTATGTGTGTATTGTCATGATTTGTTGAATGGACCGAAATAAACTAACTAACTAACTAGTTATACTATAACTACACTCATAAAACCCCGTAGTTATACTATAACTACACTCCTTGTACCCCGTAGTTATACTATAACTACACTCCTTAACCCCTTAGTTATACTATAACTACACTCCTTAAACCCCATAGTTATACTATAACTACAGTCCTTGTACCCCGTAGCTATACTATAACTACAGTCCTTGTACCCCGTAGTTATACTATAACTACAGTCCTTGTACCCCGTAGTTATACTATAACTACACTGCTTGTACCCCGTAGTTATACTATAACTACAGTCCTTGTACCCCGTAGTTATACTATAACTACAGTCCTTGTACCCCATAGTTATACTATACAGTGTGGTACCCCGTAGTTATACTATAAGTACAGATCTTGTTCCCCTGTAGTTACAGTCTAAATTCACTCCTTGTACCCCGTAGTTACACTATAAGTACAGTGTGGTACCCCGTAATTAGCCTATAAGTACAGAATTGGTCCCCTGCTTTAGAATACAGCCCTCGACCCCGTAGTTACCCTGTAAGTACAGTGTGGTACCCCGTAGTTATACAGTACAGATCTTGTTACCCTCTAGTTACAGTCTAAATTCACTCCTTGTACCCCGTAGTTATATTATAACTATAGTGTGGTACCCCGTAGTTATACTATAAGTACAGATCTTGTTGCCCTCTAGTTAAAGTTTAAATTCACTCCTTGTACCCCGTAGTTATACTATAACTACACTCCTTGTACCGCGTAGTTATACTATAACTACATGCTTATTTGCGGGCTGTATTCTAAAGCGTTACCGAAAATATTAACACGTTCACTGCCAATGACGAGTTGACTCGTCAAACACAATCCAGCGGTTCACTGCCAATGACGAGTTGACTCGTCAAAAAATATATTTTTTTTTGACGGTGCTACGTGGATCAATGCCCCCCACGTCTCCTATAAAAATATTGGAAGTATTGAATTAGTATAATCTATTTTACCGACCAACTAAGTGGCGACAGTGCTCTCCCGACAGAGAGAAAGGCAACCAAAAACAGCCGCGGGAGAAAGCCATTCTCAAGGAAATGGCTTGGCGATTTTACAGTCATCAGTCACCAGACAGAGCGGCCGCGCCAGCAGAGCAGCACACCGAGAGCGGAGAGCGGTGCTGGCGTGGGGGATTGCAAATTGCAAATAATAGATTATGGGTGAAACACACTTTGAAACACCCGCAGAAAGGCCAGAATCGCACGCATTCCGAAAACCCAGAAACGAACGAGCCTCATTCTCATACTGTAGGCGAAAACGCTTTCACGCTGCTGCACACGGGCGGGTGGGTTCCAAAAATAGACTGGGTGGGCAGCATAAAGCCTAGAATCGCACAAAGCTTCATCAAAGCTCTCAACCGAAAATCCAAGAAACGATTGAGTCCTATCCACAGTCCACACTCGCCACACTCGCCGACGAGGGGCCGCCAGAGAGGGAGGCTGCTCACTGCTCAGACAGGCAGGAGAAACTGGCTTGTGACAAATGCCACCAGACACGCCCACGGAGGGAGGAGTTTAAGGGAGAGGGTGTTCAGAACTATATTGTTCAGATGTCTGATCTCTCACTGATGCCAAAAATAAATGGTTAAAGTGACTGTTCTGCCTGTTTGATTGAATTTCACAAAACTGCGATTTTCTCAGCTTCCTGTCTCAGACACTGAAACCATGCTGTACTCAACGGCTAATATCTACATAACTACTAACTCTACAAACTAACTCTTTTAGACAGAGAAAGCACACATTCTATTAGTACTTTTGTGAACTTCGTGTTCACAAAGTCCAAGCAGAAAATTATCCTCGGCTCTTGTAAAATGAGCCAGAATCCTCAAAAAACGGCTTGGCAGAAGCTACCTACAGTAAAAAAAAAATGGCTGGCAGTGAATGTGTTAAAATAGATGAGAGAGAGAGAAAAAAGATTATAGGTCAAAAGCAACAGTGAAAAGTTGGGTTTTGAAGGCTTTTTTTGGAAAGATGACATATGAGTATGAAAGACATGAGTTTTGGCCTGTCGGATGTAACTGGGGAGGGCATTCCAGGGGGAGGGGGCGGCTGCAGCAAGGCGGCCAAGGTCCTGTCAGAGGCCCCCCTGTCACAGCTTTAGCAAAGATATACTGTACCTGTGATGCTTGTCAAAGCATGTTATGATCATATTCACATATTCAGCCAGACAGTGACATGGAGATTTACAATGGTGAGGCTTTTCTTTTTACTACTGGGGGGGCCTGGCCCCCCTATTAACTCCACCCATGGGCTTCCTGCTTGCTGGCTTCTGCAAGCAAACTTCATCCAAGGAAAGAAATGAATGGATAGACCATCCATAAATCCATGCCTATTTTTGCCCCTGAAAACAACATTCAATTCAAGTTCACACATCTTGGATACACAAACATCGTTTAAAACAATAGACCCTTTTCACAGCTGCCATTTTGTGTCTAAAAGGCAGGATAAACACAGGTGCAACCAACAAACTAATTGGGGCCCCAGCACTGGAACACCAAAATTGACTGGAAGTTGGGAACCCTAATTAATGTTTTGGTACACCTGTGTTTATCCTGCCTTTGACAGCCCAAATGGCCAGCGTGAAAAGGGTCTATCGTTGACTTGCACTACCAGTCAAAAGTTTGGACACACCACATTTTTACAATTGTACTCATTTGAGAATAATAGTAGACTTCAAAACTATGAAATAACACAAACTGAATTATGCAATAACCAAAAAAGTGTTAAACAAATCAAAACAATCTTATATTTTATATTCTTTAGAGTAGCCCGTCCTTTGCCTTGATGGAAAGGCAAAGGCTTTGGAAGGAAATGTATACAGGTACATGATCAACTTCACTATTTAGATTTGTCTAAGAAACCAATTTCAAGCATTTACGCGTAAGCCTTTAGATCATAAAAATGGCTTTAAGATAATGAAAAACAATACATTCAATCAGGTGCGTCCAAACCTTGGCTGGTACTTTTGAATAATTAAACAACATATTACTCAATATAATTCCTGTGTTTTGAGATGAGACAATCTCTAGCTGGCACCTGACCCTGAGGAGGTATGTTCTGTCAGGAAGCTCTTTAGAGGCTGTTAAAGGGGACCCCCCCCCCCCTGTCTCAATCATAAAGCGACCAATTAGTGTAAAAGCTCCTGGGCTCCTCTCTCTCACCTTGCAAATGTGACATTTGGAGCCAGCTCTAATGGTGTTGAACAGCAGCCAATGGTGTAAGTTTCGTGTACAGTATCTGCTGACTCAGCACACTGAGAGACCTCTTATCACACACCACACAATAGTTTGAGATGACAATAAATGTGAGAAAGAGAAAGTAATTGCTTCACTGGTTGTCACGGTTTAATAATAATGTGTGTGTTTAAGAGAGACGATGCTTTACAACAGGGGTTTTCAAAGTCTGAAACTGTGGGCCTCCCCTCAGATAGTTGAACTGCTTATTTTCACTCAATTCCTGGATGCCTATGGGATTATGATTATGTTATTTGATCCCATAGACAATCAACATTTGTTTCTGACTCTGGGAAAGTGGGAAATCCATAAAATTTCACAAAGCCACTGTATTTATTTAACCAGATAACACATGCATTTAAGATATTCTATGTTATCTACTTTTGATAACAGTACAGGTGTGGTGCCCTGTACTTGCCCTGTAAGTACAGATTTGGTACCCTGTACTTACAGGGTAAATTCACATCTTGTACCCAATAATTACCCTGTACGTACAGGTGTGGTACTCCATACTTACCCTGTAAGTATAGATTTGGTACCCTGTACCTACAGGGTAAATTCACTTCTTGTTCCCCCGTACTTACCCTGTAAGTAGGCTACAGGTGTATCTTACAGGGTAATTTGGGGGCTGTATTCTAAAGTGTTACCAATCATGGATTCAAATTACATCATTCCAAATCACTAAATAAACATCAGACTTGTCCACCTGCTGAGTGATGCCAGTGAGTGATGTGACAATGAAATTGCCTCAGCTGTCTGCCTGTCAACGTGTCTTAGTTCCTGTTTGTTCTTTTGAAATGGCTACAGAAAGACCCCCCACCCCAGTAGATGCACATCTGTGTGACACAATTGAAGTGACAACAGCTCAAGCAAGCTTCCAGCCCTCGGGTCAAGCTAAGGGGCGCGGTCGCTGATGGCAGGGCCGATTTTACCAACGGGCTTACCCGGGCTGAAGCCCGGGGCCCGGGACATCAAGGGGCCAAAAAAAAAAAAAAAAAAAAAAAAAAATTTGGGGGGGGACCCTTGATGTTTTTTTTTGGGCCCCCTGTCGAGGGTCTTCGCAAAAAATGTTTTTTTTACTGACGCCATTCAATTTTTTTTGCAGAGTAATAACATCCACTGTGAGAGGGTGTCCACCCGCTATGCCGACCACTCGCAATGCCGACTTATAGGTTTAGGCGTGGGGGGTGGGAGAGGTTAGGTTTTGGGTTAGGGTCTGGGGGAGGTTAGGTTTAGGCGTGGGGGTGGGAGAGGTTAGGTTTTGGGTTAGGGTCTGGGGGAGGTTAGGTTTAGGCATGGGGGCTGGGAGAGGGGAGGTCGGAACAGCGAGAGGTCGGAACAACGACATGGAACCCTGTGAGAGGGCTCCCGAATTTGTAGATGAAAGAATTCATCAAAAACAAAGACAATAAAAGTGTGCGGCACTTGCTTCAAATAATAAGGAAGAGGAACCTGTCATCAGTTTTTCCAAATGTGGATATTGCCTTCAGGATTTACTTAACTCTCCCTGTAACAAATGCCTCTGGAGAGCGCTCCTTTTCAAAACTTGGGCTTGTCAAGAACAGGATACGGTCTACAATGGGACAAGAAAGGCTCACCCACTTGACATTGATGTCATTGGAAAGTGACATTGTTAGAACATTGGACTTCACCACTCTAGTCAAACGCTTTGCCACGGCAAAAGTCAGGAAGAAGACATTTCAGGTACGAACAGACTTGAATACTGCTTGATTGATTTGTGCAATAATTGTGAGAATGTGTGTGTGCACTGTAATAATAACAGCAATAATAAATACTAAAATATAGCCGCAAGCGGCGATGCGGGGTCCAAGCTTCCGGTGACTTGGGGGGTATATGTCAGATAGTGCACATTTATTCAGACTTGGTATGTGCACAAGTAAACAAAGTTTGGTTGAGATCCGGTGACCTGACGGTTTCCAAGCAGTACTAGTAGTAGTAGTAGTAGCAGTAGTAATAGTGTTGGTAGTAGAGGGAGTGGTAGCAGTAGTAGCAGCAGAAGTACTAAGAATAGTAAATGGTAAATGGACTGCATTTATATAGCGCTTTTATCCAAAGCGCTTTACAATGTGCCTACATCCACCCATTCACACACCGAAGGCGGCCAGCTACCACGCAGGGTGCTGGCACAGCCATCGGGAGCAATTTGGGGTTCAGTGTCTTGCCCAAGGACACTTCGACGTGCGGACTGGAGGAGCCGGGGAACGAACCACCAACCTTCTAATTAGTGGACAACCCGCTCTACCTCCTGAGCCACAGCCGCCACTAGTAGCCAATAGTAGTAGTAGTAGTAGCAGCAGCAGCAGTAGTAGTGGTGGTTGGCTGTTATAGCGCTACCATCTGGTGGATTGGTGTAATTTTTTCCTCTGAGTAGTGGGTGATGTCTTGAAACTTGAAGTAGTACTTGGATAGAAAGCAGTTTTTGTGTACAATATCCCTTTAAGTATCTGGACAGAAAGTGGTATTTGGGTAGAACATACGACAAGTACTTCTCTGGCTCTGCAGATACATATAATATGGTCTACAAAGTTAAATACAACAGTCTGGATAGCTCACTTGGTAAAGCTCATGACTTATGCTAACTAAAGACTATTGTGGCTCAAAGTTCAAACCCCATGTGGGATGAACAATTTTCAACTAACTTCAGACAGTTAAGTCAGTAATAGTAATTAAAACCCCACATGTTGCCTCCTTATTTTGCGGTGTTTCATGAACTTTTTCAATATCTTGGAAATGTTAGCTGGAGGTTGCGTGGCTGTGTTCAAGAACGTGTTTTGCAACAGGAGAGGTGGCAAATGGGTCTCATTTTTATAGTCTTTGCTATGACTCGGCCGGGGATCGAACTCACGACCTCCCAGTCTCAGGGCGGACATTCAGACCACAAGGCCACTGAGCTGGACACATGAGTGACAAGGATCAGTCAGATTTAATTCTCTTTTTGGACCTTTCACATCTGAAGACACAATAATGTATTGGAATGTTTTTCCTTTCATATATCTGAAAGAAGGCTCCCAGCAAACACAATTACATCATGATGATGTTCTGATATCATCTTTCAGTGACGTCCAGGACTAGGCCAAATCACAGCCGATTTGGGGATCATTTAGACATCTACACAGGAATGTCAAGAGGACGTCGAAATATGACGTTACCATAAATAGGCATATTCAGTTATTCTGCTATGTACACAGTGTGTATTCAGCAGCGTTATACATAATTATATCCAGATTAACCTTTATTCTACATTTTCAAAAAATAAAACACTTACCTGGCCGTGGTTTGAACTCAGGACCTCCAGCTTTGGTGTCTGCTACTTTACCCCTACACCATCCTTCCACAGCAATAACAAGGCACGGATATAACCTTATTATGGCATAAACTTGTTTTTATTCAAACGTGGGTGTCAAGTCTTTGTGGATCGGGCATTACTGTGTGACATCTAAACCAACAATGTATTATGCTACAGCAGATGCAGAACCCCAAAACACATTAACCCCACCCAAAATGCTGCATTCCAACTTCCAGTAGTAGTAGTAGTAGTAGTAGTAGTAGTAGTAATAGTAGCAGAAGTAGTAATAGTAGTAGTAGTAGTGTTGGTAGTAGTGGGAGTGGTAGCAGTAGTAGCAGCAGTAGTTGTAATTGACCGGTTAATGAGTTGTGGGCAATTTAGTGTTGGCGTGTGTTTCATTAAAAGTTTCGAGATTTATCATTTCAAAACGGTTTCACGTATCCAAAATCCTTTACTAACCTTAGGTCGGGGTAGTCCATAGATGACCCAGAAAAAGTTTTGTGTGATTTGGCCAAACGGTCTAGGAGGAGCTCGCAAAAGTAGGTTTTTGATCAAATTCAAAATGGCGGAAAATCTACCACACAGAAATGGGCGTGGCCTAGTGGGTTAGATACATGATGCTCCAGGGAAACCAGTAGATGTGGAATTTTGATTCTACAGCTCGCAGTTCAGAAGTTATGGACCGACAAACGTGAAATTGGCTGTTATAGCGCCACCATCTGGTGGATTGGTGTAATTTTTTTACTCTGAGTAGTGGGTGATGTCGTGAACCTGTGTGGAAAGTTTGGGTGATGGGGGGTGTATGGTTTCTGAGATCCACACACTTTTAGGGCAGGAAAAGAACAAAAGTAAATACACAAAAGTTTAAACATTTATCATTTCAAGACGGTTTCACGTATCCAAATTCTTTCTAAGTTTTTAAATCAGGGAAGTCCAGAGATGACACACAAAAAGTTTGAGCTCATTCGGGCAAATGGCCTAGGACGAGTTCGTTTTTTTTTTTTTTGAGAAAGTCCTAGATGGCGGAAAATCTAGGCACACGCAAATGGGCGTGGCCTATATGGATAGATGCGTATTGATCCAGGGAATACAGCCGAAGTGGAATTTTGATTCTACGCCTCACGGTTCAGAAGATATGGACCATAACGCGAAATGGTCTGTTATAGCGCCACCATCTGGCCGATATGGGTAATTTTTTGTTTCTGAGTAGTGAGGCACATTTACAATCTATGTGCCCAGTCTCGCTACGCTGAGCATTACAGTTTCTGCTGTACATACAGTTTTACCGGAGAAGAAGAAAAAAAATAATCGGAAAATATAGCCGCAAGCGGCGATGCGGGGTCCAAGCTTCCGGTGACTTGGGGGGTATATGTCAGATAGTGCACATTTATTCAGACTTGGTATGTGCACAAGTAAACAAAGTTTGGTTGAGATCCGTAGTAGTAGTAGTAGTAGTAGCAGTAGTAGTAATAGTAGTAGTAGTAGTGTTGGTAGTAGTGGGAGTGGTAGCAGTAGTAGCAGCAGAAGTACTAAGAATAGTAGTAGATTAAATTGGATATTAAAAAAAGTATTTCTTCTACCAACCTGTAGCAACTTTGTCTTTTTCCTGATTACAGTATGTAGAGGAAGGATGAGCTACTTTACTTGCTGCCTTGCTGTTGTAGAGTGGATGAGATACTGGGAGAACTTATGTTATGTAGAGGAAGGATGACATCATAGATGACATCATAGATGACATCATAGATGACATCATCAGTGATGTCACAAGACTGTAATCGGTGATGACATAATCACTGATGACATCATTGATGACATCATCACTGATGACATCACTGATGACGTATATAATGTGTGTGTGTGTGTGTGTGTGTGTGTGCGTGCGTGCGTGTGTGTGTGTGTGTGTGTATTGACACCTGTGTGTGGAGTGAGGCACTCTGGGATATGAAGTGCAGCAGTGGCAGCCATTTTATGATGTCGCAAGCACATATATACTGTATATATATTTACAGTATATGTGGACATCAAGCACATATATATATATATTTACAGTATATGTGTGTGTGTGTGTGTATAGGTGTATATGTGTGTGCATGTGTGTGTGTGTGTGTGTGTGTGTGTGTGTGTGTGTGTGTGTGTGTTTGTGTGTGTTTAGTGTCAGAGCATGTGTCATCAAAAGTTTAAACATTTATCATTTCAAGACGGTTTCACGTATCCAAATTCTTTGTAAGTCTTTAGATCAGGGAAGTCCAGAGATGACACAGAAAAAGTTTGGGCTCATTCGGGCAAATGGCCTAGGACGAGTTCATTTCTTTTTTTTTTGAGAAAGTCCAAGATGGCGGAAAATCTAGCAGACTTAAATGGGCGTGGTCTATATGGATAGATGCGTATTGATCCAGGGAATCCAGCAGATGTGGAATTTTGATTCTACGCCTCACGGTTCAGCAGTTATGGGCCAATACGTGCAGTCGGCTGTTATAGCGCCACCATCTGGCAATATGGCTAATTTTTTGTCTCTGAGTAGTGGGGCACATTTCCAACCTATGTGCAAGGTCTGGCTACTGTAGCCCTTACATTTTTTGACGTGCATGCTGTTTTAGGGCGGAATAATAATAAACGGAACAGATACAATAGGGATCCACGCACTTCGTGCTTGGACCCCTAATAATAATAATAAAAGTGCTTGTTGTGACATCTCAGTGGCAATGTTTTCTTTCCAATCAAGCTGTTTATGAAAGAACATGATGGCTAAACCTACAGTTTGTGTTTGTAAGTTAGAATGCTGACAGGAGAGCAGGTGGTGACATGAAAGTTAGTGAGAAAAGGAGAAGATACTGAATAATGACATCACAACAGTATAATCCTAATGTTGATTTAAAATGAGATATTCCTTTAAATACGACTAAAAAAGGTTAAAAAAAAACACTAATTTTTTTTTTGAGTGGCCCCCCCTTCCGCTTGAGGGGGGGGCCCTGCAGAGATGAATAGCCCAGGGGCCCATGAAGTGTAAAATCGGCCCTGGCTGATGGTGATCAGATGCTGGTGGAAGAGTGGCAGGCATTCAGCTGTGCAAGAGCAGTAGCCTAATCCAATGGCCTGTCTGTAGATATCTGACATGAAGGGCTTGTGTGTGTCTCTGCGTACATGTGTGTGTGTGTGTGTGTGTGTGTGTGTGTGAGAGTGAGTGAGTGAGAGAGGGAGAGAGAGAGAATTTAATCAAACATTGTCCTTGACACTTTTTTTATTTTATTTCAGATGATGTTAAATTTATTCAAAATAAGTAAATATATCATTATCTCAAGGTTATTCTTTTTGTCTTGATTTGTTCCATTCAATTTAGTGAAGATGAGTGTGGGTACCGTATGCTATCATGTTATGTTATGTTATGTTATGTTATGTTATGTTATGTTATGTTATGTTATATGCAGGCGAGGGAAGAATGGGGATCGATCATTGCCCAAGGAACCCATTCGACCTTATGATGATTAGCAGCAAATGTTGTCTGCCATTTTACATCTTTTGACTTGACCTCCAAGTCAATATTACAGGAACAAGAAGACATATTGAATAAACCCCAAAAGGTAATGCTTTAGAATACACCCCGCAACTTGGGTAAGTACAGGGTAACAAAATCTGAACTTACAAGCTAAGTACAGGGTAACAAAATCTGAATTTATGGAATAAGGCGGTAATAAAGGGGGATTTATAAAGAACTTATACCGTAGCTATTTTTATGCCTCCACCGGCGATAGCCAGGCCGGAGGCATTATGGATTCTGGAACTCACCAACATCCCCCACAAACCCCACTACCCCCTCCTGAACTCAGCTGACCCCCCCCTCCCCACTGACTCACATCTAATTTAATGCCTGTTTAATTGGACTGTAAATTCATGTAAATTCAATGTATACTCATATTTAACTCAGACAGCAAATTCATGTAAATTCACTGCCTACTTAACACCTATTTAATTGTAAATTCATGTCAAATTCATATTTAATATCCATGAAACACTCGTCCACTCATGTACATATTGTATATATTTATATATATTTGATTTGATTGCACTTGCAACGTCGTGATTGTCTTTTAGTTATTTTCCTACTTCTTTATCTCTGTATATTGACCTGAGCACTACGCTACATACAAACACTTATGGCCCATTTCCACCGCTGGTATGAACGCGGCCTCGCACAGCACGTCTCGCTTTTTTTTGTCTCATTCCACCGATCAAAAACGTGGACAACCAGGGTTGAGTCGGGGTTGAGTCGTGCTGCTTTTGGTCCCTGCTCTGTTGAGGTTCCAGGGCTGTGGACCCGGTACCATACCGTGACGTGAAAACACTGCAGACGACTGATTGGTCAGGCAGAATCGTGTTTACTGTAGACATCTACTGTCAATGCTGGATACCAGTTCAGTGGGGCTTACCTTATCTTCTGTTATTTCCAGAAGTTATTTATTTTGTGTTGCTGCCTTCGGCTCTGGTGAAATAAAATCGATCTCCTTGCTCAGCTTTAACATGACGGTGGTTTTCAATTGTTTTGAGAGAGAAAAAGTCCGCTCCTCGGGAAGAACTTTGTAGTTGGCTCCGCTAGGCCGCAGGCGGGGGTTTAGCGAAGCCGCGGTCTTGCCTGGTGAGTTGCCGCTGGGGTTCTCCCCGTAGCGCCTCTCCCGTCCCCCGCGCAGTGCATGCATGTGAGTTTGAGTAACAACAAAGTGATATCCATTCTCCTGGCCGATTGTCACATTTGTCCATGTACACTGTAGGTCATTTAGAGGCACCACCAGTATTTCATAATCACTTTAAAAGTTCCGTGTATGGATTTAATTTTAACGTTATACGTTATAGCCTACTTCGGCTATGGGCGGAGGGCAGATATGCGGTCGCTATGACGACCAGGTGTGGGCGGAGGCGAGTAAACTTGCTATGGAAACAGAGTCTATATCAAGTAGAGCCGAGTAAGACCAGATCGAGTAGAGCTGTACTGTGCTGTTATATGTGGTGGAAATGAGCCATAAGACAAATTCCTCGTAGGTAACTTGCATACTGTGGCAAAAAAAGTGATTCTGATTTTGGGTTGTCCATGCGTCCGTACGTATCTAAGTCAGTCCGTCCAGCCGATGTTCGTTAACGCGATGTCTGAGGAACGCCTTGACGGAATGTCATCAAATTTGCGTCAAACGTCGACTTGGACTCAAGGATGAACTGATTAGATTTTGTTGGTCAAAGGTCAAAGTTTGCGCCGCCGCCGAGCAAATTTCAGGCCAAAATGATGCCTACAAACACAACCCGAACTATACACTACACACAAACTCATCTAAATTATAATTAAATACTGAGGGACCTGTTGGGAAAAAAAATGCTTTTATTAAAGCTTCATCAATTTGTCAGATTCACTCTTCTTCTGTGTGTGTGTCTGTGTGTACTTCTTAGCAGATACAGCTTCTTCTCACGGTTCCTCTGTTCTCCACCTCCACACAAAGTAAATAAAACAATCTAAGAGTGACTTGAGGTTAATGAGGTACCAAAGAAGTTAAAGGAATTAACTTTATAAACTGTATGGCAACCATGATGAATAAAGCAAACCACCTTCACACATAGCAAGCAACACTGCAACAGGCATATCAGTGGCTATTCTAAACATAGATGCAATAACTATAAGATAAACATAGTTACAACTTTTACAATTACAAAGACTGGTAGAGCTAACAAAGAGTGTACAGTTGTCAGCACCAGACGTGGCCCAGCCTGGTTGGGAGATAGGAAGGAGGAGAGTGAGGAGGCCTCGGCACAGCCTCCTTTTAAAGCCGGCCCCATCAGTCTCCCATCCAATCACCAGCATTGACTGTAATGATCACCAGCTGCATTGACTGTAATGATCAACAGCTACACCTGCAGTAAGAACTCAAAGAGAGCAGGGAGGGAGAACAGCACGGCAGGATACAAATACACTGATGATGATCCCCTGGGTCATAACATAATAAATCAAACAACACACAAAGTGTCAAACACAAGCATTATCATCATCATTATCATTGAATATAAAGGGGTAAAGAAAAACTTAACATCTAGCAAGAGCCATGTCACTGAAATTGAAGTTCCAAAGTTCCTTTGCTCCACATTACTTCTATCCCAGACAGTGTGAAACCTGAAGCACTTTGATTATGTTTGAAGGACGGCAATGCCATTTTGTACTCTAAAAACCTCATCATTATATTGGGTGTAAAGGTGAGGTCTCGGTGTGAAATAGCATTCTGCCAAGCCAATTTCCCTCTGGGAGGTGCGAGTGAAGACCAGTGCTCTGTCAAAATCTGACACAGCTTTTCTCTGAAAGACGACTGGGACACTAATCCACATACCACGTCATTGATGAATTTGCTGGAAGAGAGGATACAGTGACACTGACTTTGTTGCAATCATTTCGCTCCCTGTTGGGTCCAGGCATCATTTTCGCAACAGTCAACCATGACGAAGGCACAGATACTGTCTCAACCACCAGGTGTCTCAGCACATATGGACTGCATTTATGCAGTCCACTCAGCTTAGCAGGACAACTATGATAATACCATTTACCTAAAAGTAGAGGTACCTGTCCTGTACTAGTACTCCCACGGTTTGTTTCCACCACAGGAGACTAGAGGATATTAGGCCATCCAGTGTCAACAGCAAATCTGTAGGGACAAGAGTGTACAGTCCCTCCCTTCTAGCATCAAGTTCAGTCTGCTTTCATACCACACATAAACAAACACACCTCATTACAATCTCATGACTGTTAAGAGTGCAAAATGGTGCAGTCAGAGTAAATGAACCATGTCTAAACAGGCTTGCTGTTTGTCCTTGGAGAGGGCGGCATCCATTCCTCCACCCTGTCTCCAATTGCTCATTATATTTGCTGATTGTGTTTGTGTGCATTTATGTGCCAACATGAACCATGTTGCGAAGAAGGGAGGGTGTGCTTTGTGCCAGGTTGGTTCAGGCAGCGGAGTGACAAGTGGCAGCACAGACAGACAGACAGACAGACAGACACAGCAGAATTCGACAATAGTGACTGTACTGCACATGGCAGACTAGCCCCAGAACGTGACCCTACTACTGTACTCCGTAAATTATAATATACTCGTGCAGCAGTCAGGGTCACACAGCCTTCTCATAGGCAATAAGGGAGAAAGGCTGTTCAAAACGCTCTCCTACCCGGCTCCGACGTCCGATTACAGATCCGAAGATATGATAGTCCTCCTACGGAAGCCAGTAGTTTAGCCAGTGCTGTTAAAATGATACTGCTGCATGAAACAACTGTTTAAAAGCAGTCTTTCCACAGATAAACAGATAAAAAGTGATTAAAAAGGTACATGGTCGCTTTCATTGAGTCTCTGGTTCACAAGTTCATCTCCTCTCATACATCATACATCACACACACACACACACACACACACACACACACACACACACACACACACACACACACACACACACACACACACACACACACACACACACATATATATATACATATATATATACATATCTATATATATATAATATATATATATATATCTCTATCTATCTATCTATCTATCTACAGTATCTATCTATCTATCTATCTATCTATCTATCTATCTATCTATCTATCTATCTATCTATCTATCTATCTATCTATCTATATATATATATACAGGGGCGGACTGGGATCATAATTCAGGCCGGGCATTAGATTGGGTTTGAAGCCCAATTTGGGTCGTTTGAAGCCAGATTTGGGCCGTTTGAAGCCCAATTTGGGCCGTTTGAAGCCAGATTTGGGCCGTTTGAAGCCCAATTTGGGCCGAGTCCAATTTTACAATGAGATGCACCCACTTTAACCCTGAATAAAGTAATAAAACCACTAGTAAACCAGTAGGCGGCGCCTGGCCTGCTGTTCAGTGAGTGGCCTGACTGCGGGCACCAATTTTTTTTAAAATAATAATAATATATATATTTTTTTGCAGGCCAGCCCAGGCCAGGCCACCGGGCATTTGCCCGACGTGCCCGATCATGCAGTCCGCGCCTGTATATATATATATATATATATATATATATATATATATATATATATATATATATATATCCTCTCTCCTCTCATACAGCTACAAAGGCACAAAATAATATGAAAAGTTATCTCTACAGCAGGGAAGAGAGCCTTCCATTTATTTGGTTCTTCGGGTCATGTATCAACCTGAGGGCATCCTGGTGCCAAATGATACTCATCACGATTGCATTCACTGCTCATTTGTTTATAAATTGCTCCATTCAGGTAGTGTTAATTTCGTTAACGAAAACTATGACGAAATATGCTCGTCAACGCAATGAGCAGCGAAGGCAACTTAGCATTCAGTATTGTGCTAGCGTTAGCATCTCTCAATAGCGGGGCCGGGCTTTCCTAGTGACAAAAGGCCCAGCCAGCAAGCTAACAAGCTAAAGTTAGCTAGCTTAACTTGTATCAATGCTACACTGTGCAGTTGGTGTTTCTATCGGGTGGGGGTTGCCGTTGCCTAAAGATGTTTAGAACTGTGTGAGAGCGAGGGAGAGAGAAAAGCGTGTGTCTGTAAAATAGCGTGTGTGTAACACTATTTTACAGACGCATACATTTTCTCTCTCCCTCGCTCTCACACACCATTCTAAACATCTTAATTTGAATAAGAATTAAAAGACAGCAATGATTTACTTATGTATAATACTTAGTGCAATACTTGATTTTCTTGATGTTGCATCTGTCCTGTCCTGACATTGTATTTATTCCTGTCCCAGCTTTCAGATAAACCTCCGGTATACCAGCCACCCAAGAAAGAGCAGAGGCCAGCTATCGCTGGGGCTTTGCTATCCCACACAACCTACAAACCAGACTCACAAGAACAGCGTTCCAAAGAAGAGGCGATAGCTCAGTGGATAGGTCGCACAGCCCTCCCTCCACGGACAGTGGAGGATGAGGATTTTGTCATGATGATCCAAAAAATAGATAGAAGGCTCACAGTGCCAAAAGAAAATGACAAGCCTTGTGGACAAAATGTACCTGGCTGAAAAGGAAAAATTCAAACACAGACTGTCCATGGCACGCAAAATAACTATTGGTTTAGATATATGGACTAAAAAGGGGCTCACAGCATCCATGATTATTTTCAATAGACTGTTTTCACCAGAGCACAACCACACAGCACTTCCTTTTTCTCAGCATTCGGCAAACTGCAGAAATATTCACTCGACATCGTTACTTTTGTTTTCGCCGCTCAGCTGTATAGACGGTTTTCACGGAATGGTCAGTCCTGCACTTGAATGTTTTTTTTTCTTTTATGTCCATAGCAAACACTGCAACAGGAAGTGAGCGGGGGTTCAATTTAGAATGTTTTTGTTGTGAAGTTAAAACCGTCTATATTGTACCTTTTATACAGATGTAGCATGCCATGCCTACCTAGACAGCAATTTGTGTGTGTGTGTGTGTGTGTGTGTGTGTGTGTGTGTGTGTGTGTGTGTGTGTATACACACTACAGTATCATGGATTGTTGAATCATGTTGGTTCAAAAATAAATCTGCACATCACATTTTCCATGTCCAGTGGTCTTAATCATTCAAAATGTTTTTATCAGAAGGATAAGATAAAATATTGGTTTTGGTAGACTAAAATAGTTTGACTAAGATACGACTAAAATGTTAACAGTTTTTG
Organism: Poromitra crassiceps; assembly: GCF_964638095.1. NCBI lineage: Eukaryota > Metazoa > Chordata > Actinopteri > Beryciformes > Melamphaidae > Poromitra > Poromitra crassiceps. The sequence continues at coordinate 83,083,603 of NC_139624.1, forward strand.
TTGACTAAAACTAGACTAAGATAGTTATTGTTTTCTTGGACTAAGATAAGACTAAAATGCTCAGACTTTTAGTCGACTAAAGTTGACTAAATAAAAACAGAATGAGGTTGACTAAATGTGATAAAAACTGACTATGACATTTTGAAACTGGACTAAGACTAAGACTAAATTCAAAAATTGCTGCCAAAATTAACACTACATTCAGGTAAGTGAGCCAGAAGAGTCTCTTTCGGCTGATCCCTGATTGGCTCACATAATGCCATATTAATCCTACAATTTCACAGAAAAAAAGTAGATTAGATCCCTGACCATTGGATTGATAATGCGGGAAAGCCTTAGGGCCAAGCACTCCACATGATTATTCTCCCCCCCCCCCCCACCTTCAATAAGCTTTTAGATTTCTAGACAGCAAAAGTGCATGGGTCCAACAAACAAGAGAACAAGAGAGTCTAAGATGAATGGAAATATAACTGACAGCAACAACAACATCTGGACAATATTCATAATTTTTCAGTGTAGAGAAGTATCAAGCAAGCTTGATTTAAATATACATCATGTTAGGAAAACTTGGAAGGAAGTCATGATGCATAGCTTGGTGTTAGAAGCCTGTCGCTTCAAACAGCATCGATCTAAGCTTCGGCTCATGCTGTGCTATTGCTCCTGCCTCTGTCATCCTCCGTGTTTCTCTATAGTGTAGCTCAACAACAGCTAATACCCAAATTGTGTCCATCAATTAGTTCTTAATTTAAGGCCATTTATTCCGAATTCAATGTGAGAACCATGATCGACTATGTACTTTTTTGTATTCTTTTCCTGATTTTCCCCTATTTTCTCCCCAATTATACTTGGCCAATTTATCCCCATGCTGCCCTGTTGGCTGCTCCGGTCGCTGCTCCACCCTCTGCCGATCTGGGGAAAGCCGAGACTAGCACCATATATGCATAGCACCTCGGAGGATCACGCTATTTCCACCAGTTCCCTTCTACCCCGACCAGGCGCCCCGACCGACCAGAGGAAGCGCTATAGTGTAGCGACCAGGACACATACCCCCAATCCGGCTTCCCACCCTCAGGCACAGCCAATCCTGCCTGTATGGACGCCCCACCAAGCTGGAGGTAACACGTGGATACGAACCTGCGACCGTCGTGTTGGTAGGCAGGGAATCGACCGCTACACTTACTACCTGGACGCCCCTAATCCACGGGCGCCGGAAGCAGGGGGACATGGGGACATTTTGTCCCCCTTAAAATTTGGTCCCCCTAAAAAAAAAAAAAATCTGAGGGGGCAACTGCCCCTGACGCTTAAGCCACTTCTTAACATGCAGTGGAATCCGTATTATAACCTGCTCCTAGCCGGTTGGCCTGCATGTTAAACAACAATTAGCCGGCCTACGCGCACTCCCGCGAGTCCGTATCTTATTCACCTCGGCCGCCGGTGTAAGATCCGCTTCCACGCAAGCGCAGCTGCTGTTAAACAGTGGCAGGTCGTTATCTGCAGATCCGTCTGAGTGGGCGGGTGTGGCTCTTCGTGACGTTGCTAGCGAGTAGGCGTGAAGTGCTGCAAAAACGGCTTGTTTGGCAGAGGGATCCCAACGCGCTTCAGCTATGCAGGCAGCCAGGTCCAGTGCATCAGGAGGGACGCTTACTGCTGCGCTGCTTGCTTGCTCCCATGTCAGAAAAAGCCTAACTTTTGTGGGGAGAAATACATTGAAAACTAGTCAGATATGACTTGAATGCCACTTGTAAAATAAATCACCCACAGTGATTGACGACGGTCCGACCACTATTTGGAATGGGCGGCTTTATGTAGCCTAACAAAGGCGGATTTTTTGGCACATTGCCACCCCTCGTGGTCGGAATGGACTCCGTTAAAACGGCATGTTTTTGAAGTCTCCAGATTTGTCGCTAACGTTAGGCTCTTCTGAGAAGTTTTCTTGAGTTGGATGCAGCCAATTCTATTGTGTGAGGCAGCCATTTGAGGCAGGCAGTGTTGTGTGACTGTGCGTCCACACTGCGGAGAGGATAGGAGCTGACTGACTGATAGCCTATATCGAGACATATAGGCCTAGTCGACGGTGCGACCACTATTTTGACTGCCTCATTTTTGGCACAATGCCAGGAATGGACCCTCTGTTAAAACGGCATGTTTTTGAATGGAGTTTGGTTACAAATTCGCTAAAGCTGTTTGCTATCACATTTCTTGTTATCGATACATGCTACCGCCCCCGCCCCCCCCACTGGCAGAAAAAACGGCTCATATCCAGTTGTTTCTAAACAAAGACCCCTCATGTTTAAAAAGGTAAAACCTGAAAATATCCTGCTCTCTCTAGCCTGACATGATCCAGAATTCATGTTTAAAAGGCACTTTAGAGTCCACTTTACACTGTTTACACAGCCTGTGATGCTTAAAGCCGTGATCATTGTGGGATTATTACACCTGAGACAGACAGACCCGGGGATCAAGTTACAGAGAGCCCACTTTACACTGTTTACACAGCCTGTGACACTTGTTAAAGCCGTGATCGTTGTGGGATTATTACACCTGAGAGACAGACAGACCCGGACTCTGTACTGCACTCACTAATGCACTTTAGGATGGCTTGAATGTGTTGTCATTGGCTGCTGCTATAATCGTATATGGTTATTGTTATTTTATTTTTGTGTTGAGATGACAAGTTTTGCACTGTGTTTCGAAGTGATAATAATAATAATAAATATAGCCGCAAGCGGCGATGCGGGGTCCAAGCTTCCGGTGACTTGGGGGGTATATGTCAGATAGTGCACATTTATTCAGACTTGGTATGTGCACAAGTAAACAAAGTTTGGTTGAGATCCGGTGACCTGACGGTTTCCAAGCAGTACTAGTAGTAGTAGTAGTAGTAGCAGGAGTGGTAGCAGTAGTAGCAGCAGAAGTACTAAGAATAGTAGTAGTAGTAGCAGCAGCAGCAGTAGTAGTCGTAGTTGGCTGTTATAGCGCCACCATCTGGTGGATTGGTGTAATTTTTTCCTCTGAGTAGTGGGTGAAACTATCTTGAAACTATGTGGAAAGGTGGGTGATGTGGGGCGTATGGTTTCTGAGATCCACACACTTTTAGGGCAGGAAAAGAACAAAAGCAAATACACACAAGTTTAGACATTTATCATTTCAAAATGGTTTCACGTATCCAAAATCCTTTAATAACTTTAGGTCGGGGTAGTCCATAGATGACCCAGAAAAAGTTTTGTGTGATTTGGCCAAACGGTCTAGGAGGAGCTCGCAAAAGTAGGTTTTTGATCAAATTAAAAATGGCAGAAAATCTACCAGACAGAAATGGGCGTGGCTTAGTAGGTTAGATGCACGATGCTCCAGGGAAACCGGTAGATGTGGAATTTTGATTCTACGGCTCGTGGTTCAGAAGTTATTGACCGAAAAATGTGAAATTGGCTGTTATAGCGCCACCATCTGGTGGATTGGTGTAATGTTTTTACTCTGAGTAGTGGGTGATGTCGTGAACCTGTGTGGAAAGTTTGGGTGATGGGGGGGTATGGTTTCTGAGATCCACACACTTTTAGGGCAGGAAAAGAACAAAAGCAAATACACAAAAGTTTAGACATTTATAATTTCAAAACGGTTTCACCTATCCAAAATCCTTTAATAACTTTAGGTCGGGGTAGTCCATAGATGACCCAGAAGAATTTCCGTGTGATTTGGCCAAACGGTCTAGGAGGAGTTCGCAAAAGTAGGTTTTTGATAAAATTCAAAATGGCGGAAAATCTAGGCACACGCAAATGGGCGGGGCCTATATGGATAGATGCGTATTGATCCAAGGAATCCAGGAGAAGTGACATTTTGAGTATAGGACACACGGTTCAGAAGATATGGACCATAACGCAAAATGGTCTGTTATAGCGCCACCATCTGGCCAATATGGGTATTTTTTTGTTTCTGAGTAGTGAGGCACATTTACAATCTATGTGCCCAGTCTGGCTATGCTGAGCCTTACAGTTTCTGCTGTACATACAGTTTTACCGGAGAAGAAGAAAAAAAAATCAGAACAGATACAATAGGGATCCACGCACTTCGTGCTTGGACCCCTAATAATAATAATAAGTTCAGTGTTTCTGCCTGTGTTGCTGTCTGTTGTAGTGTAATTGTAAAATGACCTAAAGGGAGACCAGGTCACCAAGTGAGTGAGAAAACGAGAAAATACTGAATAATGACATCACTACAGTATAATCCTAATGTTAATTTAAAATTAGATATTCCTTTAAATATCGCTAAAAATCATCCAAACGTTATTAAAAAAAAAAAAAAAAAAAAAAAAAAATCCATCTAATTGCAAACTCGTTCGGCGCCACTGCCCTAATCGACTATGTACTTGATCTGAATTCACAATGTACTACTCATTATTTGAAGGGTTCCGGTGTAGAAACTCACTTC